>NW_011494707.1:6348597-6362226 GCF_000754665.1 Bison bison bison | reverse complement strand
TTTTTTTTTTTTTTTTTTTTGCGTTCTTGAGTACGTCCTGACCTCAGGGAGTCAGGGAGAAGGTGCGCCTCGGGCAATGCCGTGGCTGCCTGGTCCTGAGCAGATGTCCTCCCGCCCCCACCCGCCTCCCCCAGGGCCCCATCCTGCGGAGCAGGAGCTGCTGCGCCTGACCGACGACTCCCCGGTGGACCTCCTGTGCGCGCCCGTCCCCTCCTGCCTGCCGTCCCCGCAGCTGAGGCCAGATCCCGTCGTTCTCCAAGCTGCCGATCTCATCTGGTTTGAGGAGCACCCTCAGGAGCCTTCAGGTGGGAGACGCTGCGTCCCTGGGGGAGTGGGTTCTCGTGGCTTTAGTCAGACAGCAGACACTTCACGCCAAGACGTTAACTGTGTGATGGACGTAGGGAGCCACTCTACCTTTGCAGGCACAAAAATACCTGTGAGGATTACTCAGACCCTTCTCCTGTCAGCTTTCCTGCAGGGCTGGGCTCACAGCCTGAGGTGCTGGCGAAGCAGCAGGCCAGGGCACGACAGCGGTCTTGAGGGCACTGCAACTGTGCTCAGGCGGGGAGCCCACGGAGCAGCACGTGGGGGCCGCCTTGGCTGTGCTCCCCACTTTGTAAAGCGCAGCAGCTCCAGGGGCAACCCCTACCTGTCACCAGACACGAGCTAAAGGTCTCAGAGGGTCCTGGGGCTCCAGGGGGCTGTGAATGGGGGAGGGAGGGGGCATCTGCATCTTGAACCCCAGCTTGTGCTGCAGGCAGGGCTGGCCTGGGCCCCAGGGTGCCAGGCCGGGAAGGGGCAGAGCCAGGACTGGAGCCCCAGCCTCTCGTCTTTGTGCCGTATCGCCACTCACCGAGAGGCCAGCCCGCCTGCCATGTCGAGGAGGGTCTTTCCCCGTTGCCTCCTCTGTTGTGACGGGTCCTTCCCTGCTCTGCTGCCACTGCTGTCCAGGAGATGACCCTGCTGCTGACCACAGGCCTCAGTCTTCTTACCAGCCTCTGGCCCCGTCACCCAGAGAAAGAATCTGAAAGAGGCTGTTTGTCTGGAAGATGAGTAGGGAGACGTGAGCCTCCCTGGCTGCTGGGTAGACCTGGGCTGTGGCGACAGCAGAGGTGGTATCCCTACAAGCCTAGACTTGATAGGAAATTGATGGTAGCTCTTCCGTGGGTGTAGCCTTGGTGTGTTTAGTGTACGAGTTCAGCCATCCTTGTGTGATGGGGAGAGAAATAATCTCGAGTGGCATTGACAGGTCCGTCCATTTTTCCCCCGAGAGTGTCAGCCTGAGAGCTGCGCTGAGGCTCTGCGTGCCTGCCGTCACTTTGGGCCTCTGTGACCCTTCAGTGTGAGAGCCCCTTGCACACACAGTGGGAGCCTGAAGTACAGGACACATCTCTTCCAAGTGATGTGGCTCTGTCCACACAGCGGGCTAATCATTGGCATTTGTGGCTAAACCAGAGAAAGATAGTTTTTGGGCGCTGCAGGAAAAGTGGGCTGCTTCTCTTCCTGGAGTTTAAAAAATACACATCTGTGTATCTATTTGGCTGCGTAGGGTCTTAGTCACGGCACTCAGGATCTTCGCTGCATCGTGCGGGATCCTTCCTTGCGGCCCCCGGACTCTAGCTGTGGTGCGTGGGCTCAGGCCATGGCACGTGAGATCCCAGTTCCCCGACCAGGGATCAGACCTGCATCCCTTGCAGTGCCAGGTGGATTCTCAACCACTGGACCCCCAGGGACTTCCCTCTTCCTGGATTTCTGAGGGTATTTCTGACTCCGTGTGGTTCTCCCCTTAGCTCTGCCTGCCCGTGTGCCTCCCTCCCCCACCTTAGATCCCTTAGGAGCAGGGGAATGAGCCAGGGCTCCCTGGTACCAGGGCCCTTCTGGTCTGAAAGTCCTTAGGTCACATGTGGCTTTCTGGGTCCTTCGCTACCTGACAGAGAATGAACAGGCAGAGAAAGCAGAAAAAAGTGTTTTTAAACCACGGATGGCCCATGAATTTGTAACCCAAAATGACGGTCTCTGAAGTTTTGTAATTCAAGGAAGAGCAGAGATGCAATTTTTAAACACCTGACTTATGTGATACCTGGTATTGGCCGCAGAGCTAACGTGTAAATTAGACCATGTGTGTGACGATCGGGGATTAATTTTTTGAGAAATGAGAGGAATTGAAAACCAACACTGCTGGCAGGTCCTAGAACTGAATATATTTTGCTTTCCTGTGTTTACAGAAATTATGATTTTAAACCAAGAAGAGAAAATTGAAATTCCAGTACCAATAAAGAACGAAAACCTGCCCCCTGATCCCAGCTCACCTGGTGTCTCGGCAGCTGTCCCGGCGCCTCCCAGCCCCTCCTCAGAAACCCCAGAGTCGCTGCTCAGCAAGGACCCCACGGAAAGCCCAGCCAAAAAGCAACCCAAAAATAGAGTAAAATTGGCAGCCAACTTTTCCTTTGCACCTATAACCAAGCTTTGAGTCTCGTTTGAACATAGAATTAGGATGGGAAAACACTGTCTGATTCTGCACACAAAAGCAGGTTGAAAAAAACACAACCTTTTCTGTTTTCCCCCTAGAAGCCAGTTATTTCATCTTTAAACATGTTCCGTACGTTTTGTTTCTTTTACATTGAACGCAGCTTTAAGCTGAAGTTTTTCTTTCTTTTCTTTTTCTCCCCCACTTGTTTGTGGAAAAAAAAAAAAAAGTCCTGGCATTTGTTAAAGAATCCTTAATATATTTTAACAAATTTTTCTTAATTATTATGAAGTATAATGAATGGTGTTCTGTAAGAAGACAGCAGGGAGAACTCAGCTCGAAGGAAGTGGTCTTAACTTCCATCAGCCAACGCCAGTGGTAAATCTTACATGTAGCATAGCGTAGTCTCTAAGCCTGTGTTTACTGATGTGTTCAGACAGTATTAATCAAATGCACGAGATGGTGATGAAGCAAAAGTCTGTTCGGTGATCCTGCGCGGTCACTCACTGAAGAAGGGTGGGCAAGGCAGGAGGAGTGTATGTCCTGGTTGGATGTGAAGGCTCCTGGCTTCCATGTGACTTGTAAGCGTGCCTTGTTTTTTTTATTTAACTATGTCTGTAGTTGACAAATGTGGCTTCATCTCAAATTTTTTAAAATGTTTCCACTTTGGGGTTCCATTGAGCTTTCTAGAAAGTCAAAGATGTTTTAAGCTTCCCTTTTATGTTAAGTTCCAGTTTGACATGGATTAGGTTAAGGAAAAGAAGATGGTCTTGGTGTCATGAATTTAAAGTCAGCATTTGAATTCCAACACACATTATTGTGTGTCGAGAGGCAGCGTTGGGAAGAGAGTCTGATTTTCTAGAATATGCATCAAATGCATAAATTACAAATCAGAGGTGAGGAGGGAGGTGCTTTTGACAGGAACGGTATCGATGCTCTTTCCACTAGGAAGAGGCAGAAATTCTATCTATACATAGGAAGGCCAAGGTTGATCAACTTAACCTTGTATTCGTACTTTTAAAGCTGGTTTTGATGGCTGGGAAGCTTTGTATGCGTGTCTGTGTGTTTGCGTCTGTTAACTCAGTGTCTTTTAATAGCATCTGCTTTTACTGTTACTTCTCGCTGTTGGAAGCATGTTTGGGTTTGTTTGGTTTTTTTTGGTGTCTGATGTTGGCATTTATGGAAAGCCAGCCTTTGAGGGAGCACTGCCCTGTGGAGTGACCTTCGCCTTGAGGTGGCTGAGGCATCCGGTGACTGGCGGCCTCTTACGCCTCCTGGAGAAACCTGACATTTACAATGGGTTGTATTTGTTGGGCAAAAAGGCGGATTCATTCATAGAGCAGGAAAAAACCTGTTGGCATAAGGTCTTCCACTAGTTAGATGGTTTCTTTGGGGGAAATGATTCTATTTTGTAACTTCTAGAAAGCCAGAAAATGGGCTCTGATTTCATAGCCAGCATTTTGATAAAATGCCACAAAATAAGGGCTATTGAGAGATTTTTTACAAGTAAGATTTTTTGTTCCCCAAATCTTTTCAATGAAGCCAACGATTCCCAGTTCGCAGCACACAGCCCCGACCAAGATGGAGCGGCCCTGGGAAAGCCTGGTAGGCGTCGTGGCACTCAGTCTTCCCGAAGGCATGCCCTCTACAGACATAGTGTGACAGTCAGTAAAATGCAGAGGTGCACTTTTTTTTAGAAAGCTTTTAAACATTATGATAAAGATGGTGTTGAGAACATCAGTGGCCTTATTCTAAGATTTCGTAAGGCTGAATTTGCACATGTGGACTTTAGTTTTGCTTGAAGGCAGAGAAAGTGGACTTTAAAAAAATGCCCGAGGCACCATTACAAGTCACTTGGAAAAGCCTCAAAGAGCAGCTTCTTTGGGCACCAAAGAAGAGACTGGAGTTGTGTGCTGTCGTGTGGGTGAGGTCGAACCGTTCACTGAAGTCGCCAGGAGCCTGGGACGCGTGCGTGACTCTTTAACAGTCACCGTTTGAAGATGTGCAAAGCTCATGGTGTCTGTAATGTGCTCCACAACGGCCAGTCCAGTTGCTATCTATTTTTTTATCTAGAGGTGTAATTGATGTGACAGAATGACGTATGAGAATTAAGACAATGAAATACTTTATTTCTGGGTGGAAAGAATATATCAGATTTATCTGTTTCAAAAAAAAAAAAAAGACAAGTTATCACCAAAACCCCCTTTCCCATCTTGCACTGTTTGTTTTGAATTGATTTTGGGGGAAGAGATGTTTTTCTCAACTGTCTACTTTGTTTGAACACTTCTTTTGTGGTTCAAGTGCTGTTTTGTGTGTTGGGACCAAACAGTTGTCAATAAACTTTAAAAGCAAGCATCACACTTGAGTTCCCCAAGTGAGTGTTCTGTTTGCTTGGGGGTGGGGGATTGTCCCCCAGTTCCATCAGCTTCTCATCCCTTCTGGGAATCTGTGGTGGGAAGCACATGGGTCTGGCGTCGTGGAACCCCTTTGAATGTGGCATCCGGCCCCAGCAGGCGGCTGGACTATTGGCACTTTGTGGTCAGGACCCTCCGGGGTTTCCAGCCTTGCTCATGTGAGGAAAACATAATAATCACGAAATACTCTCCGGTTATAAAACTTGGGAACTCTCTCCCTGGGAAAGAAATCCATTTTGCAGACTACCTTGGTTTTGGTCACTGCCAGGCTTGCTTTTTGAATAAGTCTATTTAGAAAAGATTTCTTTCACCATTGTGAAGCCCTTTTCCTGAGACCACTGTTACTCCCCACCCACCCTCCACCATCCCCCTCAGGATTTTGAAAAGGACGCAGAAGAGATTTGAACTTGTAGGTAAATTGATTCTTGATGAAGGGCAATTTTTTAAAGTTCAACACTAATAGTCTCTTTAAAACCTTTGGTAGTCCTTTCAAAACACCTTTCACTGTAGCCAGTTTTTGCCGGAAAACCTGAGAGGCCGCTGTGCCCCTTTAGTAGGGGCTAGGGAATTTGGAACGTCTCAGTTGGTGGTTGAAACGGCATCACATTTGTCTTGGTTGTATTTCCCACCTGGAGACGGCAGCCTAGCAGACACGGCCAGTGAAAGCAGACCTGTCCACACAGGAGGCGGCTGTGACCTTCTAGGACTGACTGCGATGTGCAGCTGACCTGTGTGTTGCCTTTTCCGTGAGGAGCCTCGTGCTCTGCGACTTCGCTTCTCTGGTTTCTAGCCGCTCGGGCAGGGTCCGAGTCATCAGAGCATCAGAAGCATCCCAGCCCCCGCCCCCACCCCCCACAGCAGTGACCTGCCACAGCTCTCGTCTGCACTGCAGACAGGTCACACAGTGGCTCTAGGACTCGGGAGAAGCAGGAACCCGACTCTGCCCTGTAAACCAGCAGTCAGCGGGGTCTCCATCACTGTGTTACTTGACCTCACACTCTGCTGTGTGGCTGAACTTCAGGCTCCTACAGTCGCTGGCCAGTCTCCCAGCTGCGTGTGTGGGTACAGCGTCAGCCTGGTCTCACTGTTGGGGGAGAGATGCAGTGGAGACGGATCCAGTGTGCTTGTTTGGATTAGCACTTGCAAGGCCCGAGTGTGGAGGCTCTTTCCCAGCAGAGTTCTAGTCCCTCCCTGGAGGTAGGCAGCCCTGGGGCAAAGCTTAGGTGGAAATGTGAGGAGACCTGGTTGCCTTTGGGCTTCCCTGGTGGCTCAGACAGTAAAGAATCTGCCTGCAATGCAGGAGAACTGGGTTTGATCCCTAGATTGTGAAGTTCACCCAGAGATGGAATGGCTACCCCCTCCAGTATTCTTGCTTGGAGAATCCCATGGACAGAGGTGCCTGGTGGGCTACAGTCCATGGAGTTGCAAGACTCGGACAAAACTGAGCAATCAGCACCTCACACTTTGGCTGCCTTTGGGATGCAGTTGGCAAATTACAGAACTGGTGGGAAAGCAAGCCCCTCAATTTTCAGGCGTGTGGGACAAGATCAGAGATCGAGGGCCAGACCTTCTCTCAGCGAGATGAAGAGAACAATCCACAGGTCCTGGAAAGGAAGGATTTGGAAATGGGGGGTTCAGGGTCCAGAGGAGGAAAGGGGAAGAAACATCCGTAGTTGAGGCTAAGGACCCAGCCACTGGGCCTCTCATCCCATGCTGGTGAACCAGCTGGGGGCGCGGCAGTGGTCGCGGTGGCCCTTCCGCCTTTGCTGAAAGTCTTCCTAATGCAGGGCCTGGTGTGAGAGAACTGCCCCCCACCCCCCTTTCTCCCTGCAGACCTTCTTAGTCACAGTGAGTGCAGACAGACCCATCCATAGGCTGCAGAGGCCCCGCCCTCGGGGTTGGCTGAGTCTGGTGTGTCTGGGCCAGACATGGAATCAAGAAAGACGTTTCAGAAAATAGATCTGTGTTCTAAAATAGAACCTGTTTCACGTCTGTACGTGGGGAAACCAATGCTGTTTTGCACATGGATTCTGGGGCCTGGCACCTGCTGACCCTCCCTCTTGGCCTCCGGCCCCAAGTGAGGGCCCCAGATTCTGTGGGCTGTCAGCTGGAAGCCATCTGCAGACCCCAGAGGCTGGCCACATGGGCCTCCCCAGAATGGCAGCTCAGTTCAAGCCAGCAAGGAGAATTTCCAGTCCTCTAAGAGGGAGCCTTGTATGATGTAACCTAATTAAGGAAATAACTTCCCATCATGTTTGCCAAATTCCATCAGTCAGAAGCAAGTCCTAGTTCCCGTCAATGAATTTACATAAACAATTTGTTTACGTTTGATGAGTTTGAGTGAGTGACTGACATTGGAGGTCCAGCTCCCAGTGTGGGAGGAAAGGGGTGCCCTGGCTCAACCTTCCAAGGGTCAACAAACAAGCTTCAAAGCTGCAAGCCTCCACCCCCCACGCTGAGGTTACAAATGGGGAGAGTGAGGCTGGAAAGGGTGGGCCGTTGCCCCAGCCACTCCATGGCATAGCTGGGCCGGAGCCCCTGGCCTGCACACCTCCCAGGCCTCATCTTTACTGAGCCCCACTGGGTCCCGGGCACTGAGCCAGGTGTGGGGACCCTGGTGAGTAAGAGGCTGGCCCAATCATATTTTCCTGCCTCCTTGACAGCAGCAGGGCTCTGGACTCTAAACAGGAAGAGTGGGTGGTGATTCTCAGATCAGAGAGGGCATTCGAATCACCAGGGAAACATGTTTAAAATGTGGGCTGTTGGCTAAAACTGAGACAGGTGGGGACCTGAGACCACCCCGACCCCCACCAGAGTGCTTGCAAGTGCCCCTGGAAAACTGTCTCCTCGAGCAACAGAATACAAAGGAACTGTAAGGGACTAATACTTGGGCTACCTGATGGGAAGAGTTGACTCATTGGAAAAGCCCCTGATGCTGGAAAAGATTGAGGGCAGGAGGAGAAGGGGGCAACAGAGGATGCGATGGTTGGATGGCATCACCAACTCGATGGACATGAGTTTGAGTAAGCTCCGGGAGATGGTGAAGGACAGGGAAGCCTGGCGTGCTGCAGTCCATGTGATTGCAGAGAGTCAGACATGACTTAGCGACTAAACAACAAGCCACAATAAGGGACTAAAAGCAGTCAGGGTAATCATGAACAATAAGGTATAGAAAGCCCACACGGGCTTCCTTGGTGGCTCAGATGGTAAAGAATCTTCCTGCAGTGTGAGAGATCTGGGTTCAATCCCTGGGTTGGGAAGGTCCCCTGGAGAAGGGAACAGCTTCCCATTCCAGTATTCTTGCCTAGAGAATTCCATGGAAAAAGGAGACTGGCAGGCTACAGTCCATGGGGTCGAAAAGAGTCAGATATGACTGAGCGACTTTCACTCGCTCATTATTGGTACTTTCCAGGTGGCACCAGTGGTAAAGAACCTGCCTATCAGTGAAGGAGATGCAAGAGATGCGGGTTCGATCCCTGGGTCTGGAAGATCCCCTGGAGGAGGAAATGGCAACCCACTCCAGTATTCTTGCCTGGAAAGCCCCATGGACAGAGGAGCCTGGTGGGCTACGGTCCATGGGGTCACAAAGAGTCAGACACGAATGAGCACACAGCACATCTTCAAGGCCACAAACTGTCGCTTCTGAGGTGCCGGGAGCAAAAGCACGTGATGCCTGCACACAGCACCACCAAAGGGGTGGGCAGACCACCTAAGACACCCCTCCAGCTCCATCCGCAGATTTGCCCCCACTGTCACTGTATTTAAGGAACCAGCCCTCCAGCTCTTGGCCCCCTGTTTCTTGTTCCCTTCCCCCTTGCTGCCGTAGAAGTCCCTTTAACCCTTCCCTGAATTCCTTGTCTGGACTCTCATCAATTTCTATTGACTAAAGTGTCCAACGGACAAGGTTAGTTATAAAACCACTGGTCCAGGTGCTGCAGAGCTCTCAGGGTCATGAGAGACGAAAAGACTGAAAGAGCTTCAAGAGGGCAACAAAAAGCAAGTTTGTTCCTGGACCAGATCCCATAGAGTGGAGGAGAATTGCCATAGTGAGAATGACTGGGACCATGGATAAAATGTATATACTAGATAATGGTCTTGTGCCTCTGGATTTTGACAATTGTGCTATAATAGGAAAGAGCACCCTTGTTCTTTAATACAGGCTGAAGACTTTAAGGGGGTGAAGCAACATCATGTCTGCAACTAAAGTCATTCTTGGAAATAAAGTGATAAAGAGCATGCAGCAAAACGCTAGCAACTAGTGACTGCATCATAGGGTGTACAGGGGTTCTTTGCACTGTTTTAAAGACAGCTTCTGTAAGTTCAAAATTATTTCAAAACAGAGGACTTCTCTGGTGGCCCAAGGGCTTCCCTGGTGGTTGAGTCAGTAAAGAATCTGCCTGCAATGCAGGAGACTTGGGTCTGGTCCCTGGGTTGAGAAGATCCTCTGGAGAGAGAAAGGGCAACCCATTTCAGTATTCTTGCCTGGGAAATCCCATGGAAAGAGGAGCCCCATGGGCTACATGGGGTCACAAGAGTCAGATACAACTTAGTGACTAAATCACCACTTGGTGGCTCAGTGGTTAGGATTCCAGGTTTTCACTGCTGGGTCCTGCGTTCAGTCCCTGGTTGGGGAACTGAGATCCCACAAGCTGCAAGTTCAGTTCAGTTCAGTTGCTCTGTCGTGTCCGATTCTTTGCAACCCCATGGACTGCAGCACACCAGGCCTCCCTGTCCATCACCAACTCCTGGAGTTTACTCAAACTCATGTCCATTGAGTCAGTGATGCCATCCAACCATCTCATCCTTCTGCCTTCTCCTCCTGCCTTCAACCTTTCCCAGCATCAGGGTCTTTTCCAGTGAGTCAGTTGGCCAAAGTATGAGAGCTTCAGCTTCAGCATTAGTCCTTCCAATGAAAATTCAGGACTGATTTCCTTTAGGATGGACTGGTTGGATCTCCTTGCAGTCCAAGGGACTCTCAAGAGCCTTCTCCAGCACCACAGTTGAAAAGCATCGATTCTTTGGTGCTCAGCTTTCTTTATAGTCCAGCTCTCACATGCATACATGACTACTGGAAAAACCATAGCTTTGACTAGACGGACCTTTGTTGGCTGCAAGATACAGCCACGAAAGAAGAAAAGATTTCAAAATAAAAAATTCATTTTAACATGGCTAAACAGGCTCTGGAGCCTTTCTGGGGGTCGAGGTCTCCAAGTGGGGCAGTTAACTCAGAGCTGAATGGCCCAGGGCAGCCCTGTGCTTGGAGCCTGAAGCCACAGAAATGCTTTCTTAGAGGTTTCTTCCCTCCAAATCCATAGACTGTGGTTTCCGTGGGTAGATAGTTGCTGTTCGAACCTGAATAAACAAACAGCTTGTGGGTAAAGCAAGTCAAGAGCCAGGTAGGGGCACTGAGTCAGACCAAGGGCTCTGAGTTCTGTCCAGGCTTCAGTGAGCTCGCTGATGACCTTAGCAAATCTCTGCCCTGTTCTGAAAGCCTGTTTTTTATTTTTTTGGTGGGGGAGCGGGGCAGGTGGGTAGTGGTGCTTGTTCTGTGATGTGTGGGATACAAGATCTTAGTTCCCCAACCAGGGATAGAACCTGCGCCCCATGCAGTGGAAGCTCGGAGTCTTAATCACTGGACTGCCAGGGAAGTCTTGTTTCTTATTCTCTAAAATGCTGCAGACCTGTGTTTTTAACTTCCCAGCATCTCTTCTCTCCTCTTCTGGCACAACTGAGCTGACATCACCACCCCCTCTCCATATCAGCCTTTGGACCCCAGCTCGGCTGAGAGTGATCGGCACCCACTGCTCCAGCAAGTGATTCGGGACTGGGCATGTGACCCAGACTCCAGGCTGGCATTCTTTGTTGAAATCACTGGATTTTTTTCTCCAGGAGGCTTGGGGAATGGAAGCTGGGAGCTTTATAGCTGGACAAAGCCAGCATTGAGAGTTAGCAAAACATGGAAAACAGGTCCAGGTGATATCCTTTGAATCCCTGGACCTGCTGGTACCTTAGGTTTGGGGACATTTCAGGATGTCCCGCTCTAGTGTTCTTGCCTGGAGAATCCCAGGGACGGGGGAGCCTGGTGGGCTGCTGTCTCTGGGGTCACACACAGTCAGACATGACTGAAGCGACTTAGCAGCAGCAGCAAAAGCAATAGGATGTCCAGGAGCCAGGAAGCATCCTCATGTTTTGCAAGCGTGGCTTCAATTTTGGTCTTCTATAACCAAAAAGAACTGTTAAAAACAAGACAACAGGGACTTCCCTGGTGGTGCAGTGGATAGGAATCTGCCTGCCAATGCAGGAACTCCGGTTCAAACCCTGACCTGGGAAGATCCCACATGCCTCGGAGCCACTAAGCCTGTGGGCCCCAAGAACTGAACCCATACTCTAAAGGCCCTGAGCTGGAACTACTGAAGCTCACGCGCCTAGAACCGGTACTCTGCAACAAGAAAAGCCTGAGCACCGCAACTTGAGAGTAGAACCCCCTCGCTGCAACTAGAGAAAGCCTGCATACAGCAGCGAAGAGCCAGTGTAGCCAAAATATAAATTAAAAACAAAAAACAACAGGCCCTAAATGGAATACTTATGCCAAGCCCAATGTCACCAAAACAAGTCTTGAAATCAAAAACTGGTTGATCAGGAATTGTCACCTTGATGCTGAGCAGGGCCCTGTGGGGCTCCTGGGCACAAAGCCTGTGTCCCCCATTTCTTTGATTATAGGAAACAGCTTTCATTCAGCCTCTGTGACCTTCCCTGAGTTCTAAAGGGCAGATTCAAACAGTTGTTAATCAAGAGAGGAGCAGCCAAGAAACCACCTGTGGCAAGTTTAAAGCGACGATTAGACGCTGACCACCTGAGACTCTGAGCTGTGCTTAGTCGCTCAGTCGTGTCCGACTCTCTGTGGCCCCATGACTGTAGTCCGCCAGGCTCCTCCGTTCATGGGATTCTCCAGGCAAGAATACTGGATGGGTTGCCATGCCCTCCTCCAGGGGATCTTCCCAACCCAGGGATCGAATCCAGGTCTCCCGCATTGCAGGCAGATTCTTTACGTCTGAGCCAGCAGGGAAGCCCAATCTTGGCAGCAACCCCCTTTTGAAACTTTCAGAAGAAAGAGGAGTGTAAGACTGTTACTGCCTTCATCCTTATCACATACCTCTGTCTGATTCTATAACCTCTCCCTGTTCCCAGGGCTGTTGTTCAGTCGCTCAGTTGTGTCTGACTCTTTGTGACCCCATGGACCGCAGCACACCAGGCCTCCCTGTCCTTCACTATCTCCTGGAGCTTGCTCAAACTCATGTCTGTTGAGTCAGTGATGCCATCCAACCATCTCATCCTCTGCTGCCCTCTTCTCCTTCTGCCCTCAATCATTCCCAGGGTCTTTTCCAATGAGTTGGCTCTTTGCATTAGGTGGCCAAAGCTTCACCATCAGTCCTTCCAATAAATATTCAGGATTGATTTCCTCTAGGATTGACTGATCAGATCTCCTTGCTGTCCAAAGGACTCCCAAGAATCTTCTCCAGTACCACAATTTGAAAGGAGGAGACCTGCACACACGTAAATCTTGTCAGCAACCCCACCCTTGAACTATTGCTATAAGACTCCTCCCGGGTTGGGACACACAATTTTGAAAGGCATGAGCCCACTGTTTCCCCCTTTGCCTGGCAAAGCAATAAGGCTGCTATTTTCTACTTAACCCAAACCTCTGGGATTCAATTCAGCATCACTTTCCAGGGCTGATTCCACATGGACTTGGCAGAAGTTAGAGGGAGGGGACAGGTGTGGGGAGGACGTGAGGGTGTGTAGAGCGAGGCGGGGTGCAGTCGGTTGGGTGTGACTGCACGCCCGGGACAGTGCCGACACTGGGGAAGCACATGGAACCGAGCTCGGTGGACATTTAGGTCACAGCAGCTTTGCCACTTGGCAGTGTATCCATGGCTCTGCTCACCATCAGCTTCATGAGGGCAGGACCCAGGTTGGGCTTGCTTCCTACGTGCAGATGTGGGCAGTCCTCATCCACTTCACTGCATGGTTTCCGCAACCGCTTCCCATGCACCATCTCGTTTAACCCTCCACGGTTCTCTCCATTTCACAGATCTGGACACTGAGGCCCAGAGAGGTGAAGGAACCACCCCAGCTCACATAGGGAGTGTTGAGTGGGGATCTTAACCTGGCAGGCTGGAGCCCTCCGTCAGTGTCTAACTTCTCTTCCCTGCGGTTAATCCTGCTGGGCCGTGGGTTTTGTTCAGACTTAACATCGGATAGGGGGCCTCCTCCACCCTCCTGTTAGACACCAGTCTCCCTCCCTGGAACGTCAGGTACCTGCTGAGGGCTGCATTCACAGGTGGAATTCACGAACACTGAACAGAAAGGTGACAGGACATGTGCTTCTCAAACCAGCGTTCCTGAGTGTCTCGCCCCAGCCCCTGGTGCCACTCAGCTGTCCCGAGTCTCGACAGGTGGCCTTGGACATGTTCTAACTGCTTCTCCTCGAGCGGCAGATGAGCTCAGTCATTGAGCCCCTGCAGCCCAGGGCTGTCCAGTCAGCATGGAATGGAAAGGTTTGTAAGGGGCTCAGCAACTTGCTGGCGTGGCCATGAGTCACCTCTGAGTACAGCTCAAAAGGGAGCGGAGTGATGATGACGCTGAGATTAGAAATGAGAAATAAACATCCCGTGCTTGAGTCTCACCCAGCTCTGAGACTCAAGCCCTGGCTCTACACTTACATGCTGTGTGACTTTGGGCTAGTCA
>NW_011494707.1:6318348-6348497 GCF_000754665.1 Bison bison bison | reverse complement strand
TCCCCATCTGCCAAATACAGGTGATGAACCCTCTGTCTGATGGGAAAGAGTGTAAGGGAGCACTCCCCTGCCTGATGCATTGGGCTTCCACACCAGCACCTTGCTAAAATGCTCGCAGCGATCCCATCCTGTTGCAAAGTCCTGTGGGCCCTTTTCACAAAGTTCTTAAGGTCTCACAGCCTCTGGGTCAAGCTGGATGCTGTGTCCCATGCCCTCCTTGACACTGCCTAGTGTTTCCAGCTGCTCCTACTCAGTTTGTTCCTTTAAGTGTTGGTGTGAGCAAGGATCTAAAGCTGGAGGAGCAGTGAGAAGGGAGGTGGGAAAGATACGCAGGGGCTGGATGGAGTGAGCCTTTGAAACCCAGGTCCAAGCCCTGAGACTGTGAGGATGGAGGGGACGATGCAGGAGAGTTTTACACTTGGAAGCAGCACACCTGGTTAGATTTTCTCTTTAAGGAGGTCATTTTGACTTCAGAGAGTGGCACACAGGTAGACCAGAGAAAGGCTGGTAGATCTGAGATGTTCTTGGCACAGGAAGAATGCAAGAAGATCCAGGAGAGATGCCAACAGAGAGCATGGCAAGAACCAAAAAACATCAAAGGATCTTTCTGCAGCCCCAGTTCAAAGAGGGACCCCAGCAAGCAGGTGGGACGAAGCCAGGGATGTGGGAAGGGGCCAGATCTGACTGGGCCTTTGAAACCATGTGAAACAACATGGATGTTGTCCTCAAGGCCTTGAAAATGGTTTTAAGGAGGGAAATCACAATTAGGTTTGCATTATTCAGAAAATCACCTTGCCACTGTGTGGAGAACGGCCAGTGCTAAGGAGGCTAGTTATGAAACCACTGCAGTTGACCAAGACAAGCTAGAGGGGCAACACTGGGTGGTGGGAAGATGGGGGTGTGGACAGATTCTAGAGAAGTTTAGGAGGTTGAAGTTAAAGACTTGGGGCTTCCCTGGTGGCTCAGACAATAAAGAATCTGCCTGCAATGCAGGAGACCTGGGTTCGATCCCTGGTTGGGACGATCCCCTGGAGAAGGAAATAGCAACCCACTCCAGTATTCTTTCCTGAAGAATCCCATGGACAGAGGAGCCTGGTGGGTTACAGTCCCTGGGGTTGCAAAAGAGTCAGAAATAACTTAGCGACTAAACAACAAGCTAAAGACAATTGCATGGATGTGAGGAGGAAGAGAAGAGTCAAGGACAAATTCTAGGATAATCTTGGCTATTTGGTGGTACCCTTTTCTGAGATGGAAAAACAGAGGAAGCTGAGGCACTTTAGGATAGGGGTTGGCTGACATTTTCTTAAATGACCAGAGAGCAAATGTTTTAGGATTTGCAGGCCATCTGGTCTCTTACCACAGTTCAGTTCAGTTCAGTCTCTCAGTCGTGTCCAATTCTTTGTGACCCCGTGGACTGCAGCATGCGGCCCCCATCCATCACCAACTGCCGGAGTTTACTCAAACTCATGTCCATTGAGTCGGTGATGCTATCCAACCATCTCACCCTCTGTCGTCCCCTTCCCCTCCTGCCCTCAATCTTTCCCAGCATCAGGGTCTTTTCCAATGAGTCAGTTCTTCACATCAGGTGGCCAAAGTATTGGAGCTTCAGCTTCAGCATCAGTCCTTCCAATGAATATTCAGGACTGATTTCCTTTAGGATTGACTGGTTTGATCTTGCAGTCCAAGGGAGTTTCAAGAGTCTTCTCCAACATCACAGTTCAAAAGCATGAATTCTTCAGTGCTCAGCTTTCTTTATGGCTTTCTCTTTTTCTTTCTTTCTTTTTTTCCTCTTTTTAAATGTCTTTCTTTTCTTTTTTTTTAATTTCTTTTTTTCTCTTATTTTTAAAATTTCTTTCTCTTGCCACAACCACTTAAGACTTTACTGCTGCAGCACAAAAGCAGCTGTAGACAATACACAAAAGCACTTGATTATGTTCCAATACAACTTAATTTACAAAAACAGTTGGTGGGCTGGTTTGCCACACCTGTTTAGGACATGTCTTTTTCAGTGTGCCTGCTTCAGATCTGAATGAAGACCCTCAGGAAGAAGGGGTCTGAGTGTAGGAGAAAGGTCTAGGTGCATAAGAGAACTTAGGAGTGGTCAGAGTGCCATCTAAGAGCAGGTGGCTGGGGCTGTGGTGGGGAGAGAATGCTGAGGGCCAGGCCCTGAGGACAGCAAGTGATAAAGGAGACTGGAGAGAGGTGGGAGGTACACCTAGACAGTGGGGTGTGTTGGCAGTCAAGTCAGGCAGACAGCTGGCAGGAGGGCTGATGTGCCAATTGGATTCAGATGAGGGGTGTCAGAATATGCCACTCAAAACACGCCCCTTCAGCATAAGGATTATTTCAAGCTAAAGGCTATTGAGAAACAGCAGATGCACGAAAAGCTCTAAACACAAGGTACACATTTTCCTTTTATAAAACAAATCTCCATTTATAAAGTGAAAATGGAAGTCACTCAGTCGTGTCTGACTCTTTGTGACCCCATGGACTATACAGTCCATGGAATTCTCCAGGCCAGAAAACAGGAGTGGGTAGCTGTTCCCTTCTCCAGGGGATCTCCCCAACCCAGTGATCTAACCCAGGTCTCCCACATGGCAGGCAGATTCTTTACCAGCTGAGCCACCAGGGAAGCCCTCCATTTATAAGGAAATTCCCACCTGTGAAAGGTCCTCTTCTAGCCCAAGAAGAGGAGGATTTCCACGGAGAAGGCAAGACTTCAATCTGCATAATAAACAACCCTTGTTTACCTGCTTTTCCTGGTCATCCTCCCATAACTTGTCTCCTCTGCCCAGAAGCCCCAAACCCCTTTCCTTTGGTTTTAACCTTGTTGTCGTTCAGTTTCTAAGTCGTGTCCAACTCTTGGTGACCCCATGAACTGCAGTCCATCAGGCTTCCTTACTTTAGCTTAAGGTTTAGGTTTTAGCCTAAGATGGTACGTAAACCCATGTTCTAACCACCTCCTGGCACTACTCATTGCTGGGTTATGCACGATGCACGTGTTAATAAACTTATGTAGTTTTTCTCTCGTTAATCTGTCTGTGGCCAGTCTCATTGACAGGGTCCCCATTTCAGAACCTAAAATGGTTAAAGGAATGGGACTTCCCTGATGGTTCATTGCTTTGGACTCCACAGTCCAGTGCAGGGGCCATGGGTTCGATCCCTGGCTGGAAAATGAGAAACTGCATGGCTCGTGGCACAGTCAAAAGATTAGACAGATAGACGGTAGACGGACAGATGAAAGATAGAGAAATAGAAGATTAAAGGTAGATACTCCTCTCCCCTATGTAACCAAATGGTTGCATTTCAGCAAGAGGGGTCAGTGACGAGAGTGACAGAAGCCAGATGAGAATAGTTTGAGGAGGGAGCTGGAGATGAATGTTAGGTAGTTAGAATAGGAAACAGGAGTCCAAAATGGCGGTGGCTAAAAGACAAGGAAAGGAAAAGCCCATGAAAATAGAACAAAGGAAGGTCCGAGGACCGGAGTGAGGACTTCAGGTAGAACAAACAGCACTCCTGGCTCGCCCAATTTACATAAGGCAGGTCCGGGGCGAGAGGGTGGGGGGAAACATATAAAAAGAGGAGCCAAAGGGCTCTCTCTCTCTCTTTCTCCAGCGTGCTCCTCCACTCGCTTCTCTTCTCTTCATGTCTTGGGGTTGGCATGCCCTCACGCTTCAAGGATGGATTCCCCTGCTATTATCTAAATAAAATAGAGCTGTAACACTGATCTGTCTAAGAGCTATAACACAATCTGTCCCAGACCCAAGAGCTGTGACACACTGAGGGCTTTAATGTCCGTCGCTCTAAATCTTTGTTGTGACGAGACAGAGCCGAGGAGCATACACTTGCCTGACATGAGGAAAGCGGAGACAGCAAGATGATGGACAGTTCTCAACAAGTCAGGGCTGTGAAGGTGTATAAAAATGTGTGAACTGCCAGGAAAGATGGAATAGAGGGTTTTTTGTTTGTTACTGGGAGAGATTTGCTTAAATGCTGATGGGGAGAGAAATGATGATCAAGACTACAAGAGGGGATGACGGAATGAATGGCCATCCTGCCATTAACTGCTCGTGGCACCTAGGCCCACTTCCTCATCTACAGAGCAGAAGTAATAACGAGAGCAGATAGGGTAGGGGCTCCTTGGAGAAAGAGAACCATGCATGGCTTCCTTGACATAGGAGAGCTCCTTCTGGCTTAAGCCATTTTGTGATCTAAGCCTGGCCACAATGCTTGCCCATGAATAGCTCCAGGAATCAATGCTCTTAAGGGGACAAAAGAAGATAGGAACAGAGAAAAGGCAGTCAAACAATGGTGCAGTGATAAAGCAGAATCCTAGTTCCTCCTCAAGGGATGTGCATAATCTGATACGGTCCCTGAGTTCTGCAGGAGCTAAGGCCCCCCCACCGAGGTGGAGGATGGAATTTTGAGGTTGATTATAATTTCAGATTTCAGTCAGCTAAGGCTTGGACTCTGTTGACCTTGGCCACAATTCTATGGTGAACTCTTCTCTCCTAAAACCCCTTCATAAATATGCATGTATCCTTAGCTTAAAACCTCCCCAGTTTTGCTGCTGGGAAGGCACTGCTTTGGGAAATATCCCCAGTGTTCTGTGTTGTTCAGTCAATAAGTTGTGTCTGACTCTTTTGCTACCCCATGGACTTCAGCACACCAGGCTTCCCTGTCCTTCACCATCTCCAGGAGCTCGCTCAAATTCATGTCAGTTGAGTTGGTGATGCCATCCAACCATCTCTTCCTCTGTCACCCCGTCTCCTCCTGCCAGCATCAGGGGCTTTTCCAATGAGTCGGCTTTTCACATCAGGTGGTCAAACTATTGGAGCTTCTGCTTCAGCATCAGTCCTTCCAGTGAATATTCAGGGTGAATTTCACTTAGGATTGACTGGTTTGATCTCCTTGTGATCCAAGGGATTCTCAACAGTCTTCTCCAGCATCACAATTTGAAAGCATCAGTTCTTCAGCACTCAGCCTTCTTGAAGATCCAATTCTCACATTTGCACATAACTGCCGGAAAAAACAAAACCATATCTTTGACTGTATAGACTTTTGTTGGCAAAGGGATGTCTTCACTCTTTAATACACTGTCTAGGTTTGTAATAGCTTTTCTTCCAAGGAGAAAGCATTTTTTGATTTCATGGCTATAGTCACCATCAGCAGTGGTTTTGGAGCCCAAGAAAATAAAATCTGTCACTGTTTCCCCTTCTATTTGCAATGAAATACGGTACTGGATGCTGTGATCTTAATTTTTTGAATGCTGAGTTTTAAGCCAGCTTTTCCACTCTCTTCTTTCACCCTCATCAAGAGGCTCTTAAGTTCCTCTTCATTTTCTGCGATTAAAGTGGTGTCATCTGCATATCTGAGGTCGTTGTATTTCTCCTGGCCATTTTGGTTCCAGCTTGTGATTCTTCCAGCCCAGCTTTCACATGATGTACTCTGCACAGGAGTTAAATAAACAGGGTGACAGTATACAGCCTTGACGTACTCCTTTCCCAATTCTGAACCAGTCTGTTGCTCCATGCCAGTTCTAACTGTTGCTAAGTCTTGTCCTGCATACAGGTTTCTTAGGAGACAGATAAGGTGGTCTGATATTCCCATCTCTTTAAAAATTTTCCACAGTTTGTTGTGATCCACAGAAAAGTTTAAGCATAGTCAATGAAGCAGATGTTTTTCTGGAATTCTCTTGCTTTTTCTATGTCCAGTGGATGTTGGCAATTTGATCTCTGGTTCATCTCCCTTTTCTAAATCCAGCTTGTACATCTGGAAGTTCTTGGTTCAGGTACTGCTGAAGCCTAGCTTGAAGGAGTTTGAGCATTACCTTGTTAGCAGGTGAAATGAGCACGATTGTATGGTAGTTTGACCATTCTTTGGCATCGCCTTTCTTTGGGATTGGAATGAAAAAATGACCTTTTCCAGTCCTGTGGCCACTGCTGAGTTTTCCAAATTCACTAACATACTGAGTGCAGTACTTTAACAGCATCTCTTATTTGTTGCAAATAATAAATCTTTCCTTCTGATCTTTGGCTTGGTTGTGTCTACTGACTCAACACCCAGCAAGAAGAGAACCCAGTTTTCAGATACAGTTAAGTCACCTGCATACAAAAGATCAAGTTGCGAACTTTCAAAGATGTGAATGTGGAGCCTACTAATGAAGACCTGATGGAATTGGAGGCCCAGAGAAAGGACAAAGAGAGACAAGAGGAAAAGGAAGTAACTGAAGAACCAAAGAGATTCATGATGCAGAAAATGGCAAGGTTTTCTTTATTTGTGGTACAGGACCCAAACACAGAATGATAGCCAATTTTATTAGTTGGGTACCTAGGTTTACCTTGTTGGACTACAAAAAATTGGACTTATGAGCACACTCTAGGAACTGAACGTATTCATATGTACCAATGAAGTACATATGAAGACTTACTGTGCCAATAATAGGATTTGTCTCATGGTGTTGATGTGAAAGGCAAGTGAGAAAATGTGCATACATGCTCAGTGCACAGCGACAGACTTTCAATAAATGTATCTCCAGCTATCATTGTCCCCTTTCCCCAATTAACCCCCAAAAGGAGTGAGTCTGGGGTTTGGGACCCTGAGACCTGCAAGTTTTCCCAGCTTTGCAGGCAGCCCTGGGGATCTGGGAGCATATCGAACAATTACTTTCTTCTGCTCTTCTGTGAAAACCTCAATAAATGATGTGGGGTTGTTGTTTTTTTTTTTTTTTGCTTAAAAAAATCAATAGCAATGACAGGAACATAAGTTAGATGTACCCCAGAGCTCAGCAGGTATACCAGAAGCAGGATTTTTATGAGGGTTTTGATCTTTTTTGGCTTGTTGGAGCGGTGAGTGACTGCTGTCTAATTGGTCTGAGGTCAGACCTTCCAGACACACATTTTGTACCAGGAAGGGAGAGAAGTAGATCCTTTTCAGCCTGTTTATTGAAAGAATGGGGAGCACCTGCGTAGTGGGTTAAATAGTGTCCCCCTGAAACCGAGCAGGACCCTGTGCACCTCCTGGGCATGGAAGCCTTTCTGTCCCATTTCTTGTTTATAGGAAATAGATCCCAGCTTCCATGACCTTCCCTGAGTTCCAAAGGGCAGATTGGAACTGTTGCTAACCAGGGAAGGGAGGGGACGCAGAGACAAGAGAAGAGCAGCCCTGAAACAATAACACAGCCTTGGGGGCAGGGTCCTGGTTCTGGGGTACACAGGGGGTACACCTAACAGTATCTTTGAGCTCTTTACAGAACTAAAACTCCTCCAAAATGGAATATATTAGCATTCTCCATTCCAGAGAAGACCACCTGAGGCCAGGTTAAAGGAACCAGAGAAGCTCATCAAGAGATTACCTGAGATTAAGAGTGTAGGCCCTGCACACACCCTAATCAGCAGCCCTACCCTTGAGTCAGTACTATAAAACACAATTTTTGAGGGCAGGAGCCCACTGTGCCCCCCTTTGCCTGGCAAAGCAATAAAGCTATTCTTTTCTATTGCACCCAAAACTGCTCTGAAACTTGATTCAACACCACTGCTCAGAGGCCGAGTTTTCAGCATCAGCCCTGCCCCAAATTCATGGCCACTTGCCATCTCAGAATCTGAACTTATTTGGAAACAGGGTCTTAGGAGAAGTTGCTAAGGTAAGGATTGTGATGCGATCATCCCAGATTTAGTGTCATACAGGCACACGGTTGAGCTGTCCACTCTCTGTGCGTCTCTAATGTAACTGCGCATGCTCACTCAGTCGTGTCCAACTCTATGCGACCCCGTGGACTGCAGCCTGCCATGCTCCTCTGTCCATGGGATTCTCCAGGCAAGAATACTGGAGTGGGTTGCCATGCCCTCCTCCAGCGGATCTTCCCTACCCAAGGATCGAACCTGGGTCTCTTACATCTCCTGCATTGGTAGGTAGGTTCTTTATCACTAGCGCTACCTGGGAGGGCCCCTAAATCCAATGACTGGTGTCCTCACAAGAAGAGAGGTCCAGAGACACAGACAGAGGGGGACTATAGAAAAGGTAGAGATTGAAGTGATTAAGTCAAGGATTACCAGGGGCCACCAGGAGCTGGAAGAGGCAAGGAAGCATTCTTCCCAAGAGCCTTCAGAGAGAGCACAGTCCTGAGGACACTGGCTTCTGGCCTCCAGAACTGTGAGACTATCAATTTCTGTTGTTTAAACCCCGCTGGTTGAGGGAATACATTATGGCACCCCTAGGAAGACTGGCTTCGTGCTTGGTCTAGGGCAGTGTCCCCTGAGGCCAGGTGATGGTACTGGCAGTGACCTGAGAGAGCCTCTTCATCTTCAGAATAGACAGGAAGTGGTGAGCAGGCTGAAGCTTGGACTGAAGCAGAAGCACATCAGTAACAGAGTGGGAGGGCTTGGGAGCATGCTCCCAGCCAGGAGGGGCCATTGCACTCCAAGATATTTTGTGTCAATTCCAAAGCCGCTGTGACTAGAGAGACCTTCACTTCTTTTTCTTTTTTTGATTTACAAATATTTTGAAAAAATGTGACCCATGTAATGTGAATCTTACTTCTAGGAGTCTGTGCTAAGGAAAAATCAGAAATTCAGATGAAGTTTCACCCAACACCCCACCCCCTTCTCCACCCCTCAGGATGTTTATCCTGACATTACTTATAAAACTGAAAAACTAGAAACAGTTTAAAAGTTTAATATGGAGGGTCTGGTTAGATAAATTACAGTATATCCACAGATGGATTACTAAGCAGCCATTGTAAATATTTATGAAGTGTTTAATGTTTACAAAGAGCTTTTAATGACGTGGCAGAATGATAGTGATCCTATGATAGGTGGGAAAAAAAAAGTTATAGAACGGTACAACAGAATGCCAATCATGAAAAAAAAATGCATAAAAAAAGACAGAGAAGACATATGCCAAAATGTCAGAGTAAGTGGAGAAATATTGGGAGTTTAAAAAAACAAACAAAAAAAAATTTTTTTATACTTTTGGTACTTTGTAAATGATTAACTATGTACATGGGTTACTTCTATAGTCAAGAATAAAGTAAAAACTTTAAAAATGCTGTGTACGTGGTTTCCAGTTTTATTTTCTCCAATGGATGAGTGCACATCAGTGAATCTTGAGTTACGCTAACTACTTAGGCCGGTCATGACACACACACGTACAGAGAGGTCACATGGGCTGTGCCGGGCTGGCTGTAGCAAATGTACATCAAGTTACACAGGTGGAATTTTTCAGGCTGGTTAAAATACACCACCGAATGACTGGACACAGTTGGGTCAGGCCGCCTCTCCCGCCTGCCGCTGATGTTTGCAGAGGTCTGTGTGTTAGGCCGGTGAGTGGCGCCCTGCCGGCACACCATCCCGCCGGCGGGCCCCGGAGGGTGGAGAGTAAGTACGTCTGCTCTGGGTCTGTTCTCATCTTCCCTGGCCTCGGGTTGGAGCTCCCAGCTCTCTGCTACCTCTTCCAAGCACTGGGTGCGCTCCAGCCGGGGGAGGGGATCCCCACACACCTGGAACAGATGTTGCAAAGGAAGAACCAAGAGCAGACAGACACAGTCCTGATGTGAGCCGCGCCCAGACACCGGAGGGGAGGAAGCGGGAGACGTGACGACGACCACACACAAGCTCAGTCTTTCCAGATGGGCCCTCTGTGTCTCCACAGACATGTGGGCTACATGGAGCCCTCCAGGGCCCAAACCCCTGGGAGAGGAAAGAACGGGGGGGACAGGACCGTCTGGGGCAGCCTGACAGCAGAGCTAGGAGAGCAGCTAGGGGAAGCGTCCAGCATGGTGCTGGACTGCTGAAAAGTCACACCTGTACACACCTGGGGATCATGCCCCTCTCCCAGTTCATTCGCACGGTGGGTGAGATACAGCTAGCTAGAAGTGGAGATAATACTTTTTTCAAGGGAGGACCTTTCCTGGTGGTTGGATAAACAGGGAGACAGACTCCTGGGTTCGGCATGCTCTGGGGAGGGCCATGCGACGGTGAGGGACTCCCTATTGCTACACTCTGTACAGGGCGGCTGGGCCCTTGGCGGCGGTCACGGGCTTGCCTTCAATCCCTTCTGCCTTGGAGAGCTCTTGGGCCCCGGTGAAATGGGGGCTCTGAAGACAAGAGGGTGGGAGGGGGTCCCCGTGGCCCCGGGGGCACCCCGCGTGGGGGCTACATGATGCTGCACTGGGCGGCCCCGCAGCAATCCTTGATGAGCGCCAGCCCCGTCTTGGCCACTGTGGGCTTGCTAGGCGGGGGGTCTGCTTTCTTCTCTGCTCGGGAGCCTGCAGCAAGGTAGGAGAGCGGGGGGCAGGGAGGGGAAACAGGAGAGAGGCAGAGGTGAGGTGAGGAGAGCCTGACCATCTGCAGCCCCAGGTCCTCCCCCAACCCCGGCCAGGCCCCGCCCCAGGGCCACACAGGTCAAGTCTGGGGAGCTGACATGCATTTTATATGGTCCTGGTGACTGTTCCCACCTCCCTGGAGGTCCAGCGGCTTTCAGGCCTTGGCTTCTAACTACAGCTTTTAGCCCTTCTCCTGTTCTGTTCTCCTCACCGTTGTTATCTGCCAAGCCCAGCACCAGGTCTGGCATCCAAGAAGTATTTGACTGAGAAATAAGAAGTCACTTCAACCAGAGGGCTACCTTTCAGTTCTGGAAAATGCTCACTCATTATCACTTCAGATACCCTCGCCTCTCATTCTCCATTCTTGTTCCCTCTGGAATGCCTCTTAGATGTCCGTTTAACGTTATTACTCTTACCATTCCATGTTTCATAACTTCCCTTTCACATTTCCCATCTGTTTGTCTCTTGGCGCTGCATTCCGGGGTAATTTTCTCAGCTCTGTCTTCCAATTATATGAATCCTCCCTTCAGCTGTGTCTTTGTGTTTAATCCATTGAGTTTCACTTCAGTGGCAATAGTTTCTTTTTTTTTTTTTGCCACACAGCTTGTGGAATTTTAGTTCTGCAGTCAGTGACTGAAGCTGGGCCCTTGGCAGTGACAACACAAAGTCCTAACCCCTGGATCATCGGGGAATTCCTCAGACAGTAATTTTTTAGAAGGCTAATTCTTTGCTAATTTACCTCTTCTTTTTTTTCATAGCATCTTACTATTTCATTTTGAGTACTATTCCTTCTTTTATCTCTTTAGTCATTGTAAACACACTTATTATCTCTTAGATACTCTCTTATTTCTGGTTCATGGGAGGACAGACATTCTCTTTTGTTTCATCTACGGACTCCTTTCATGGTGTTTCCATTCTTCATGGGTTTTAAATTTTTTATTGAGAGAGCATCTGCACGGGAGTTGTTTTTGATCTGTGGGCTGTGTTATGGGAGCTGAGGGGTCTCTGTTGAGCAACTTTACATTTGCTTTGCTGGGGTTCCAGAGATTCCACTGGTGTTAGATTAGTTTTAATTTTTCAGCTTGGGCTTCCAGCCCACATAGATGATGTATATTTGGACCCAACACTTGCATGTGGTACAGGCTTGGTGTTTTGAATTCTGGCTGGAATTCTTTTTTATATCCATAATCTTACACAGAAGACAGGTTTCCTTGCTTGTTTCCTTTTCCACTGTTCTACTGTTAGGTAGAGTTTTTCTAATTTGCCTTTCATGGAAGAGACAGTCTACTGAAGATGCTGGATTTAGGCAAACACCATGTGCCTCATGACTTTAGGGGCCTGCAGAAGGACCAGGGCTCTTCTCTTTTTTTATTCCTTCACACAGTACAAATGTGTTTTCATGGAATATCATCAATGGATAGTTAGGGAAAAACTGGGTTTGTGGCTTCAGCTGGTAGTGGAGGCTTCGGGGTTTTGTCTTCCTAAGAAGACTGTCCATCGTTCTTCCTGTGATAACCGTTCATGCCCCTGTGGCTACAGGGGCAGAAAATCACAACTCCCCAGCCCTTCGAGGGGCCTAGCTGGTGGGAACATGATCCAAGAAAGGCTGGTCAGAATCTTAGATGTTTAGATACCAGTTATTGCCTTGCTTCTCTGCTAAGTTATGGTCCTGGATTTCTGGCTCCAGGAAGGCCTGTGTAGGAGGAGGAAGTGAAGCTAAGATGATAAGACGTGCCAAGTGGATAACCAGAAGGAAAGCAAAGGTGTCTAGTCCCTGGAGCCCTGGCTCCCACTGCTCTTTTTCCAGCAAATCACCTTTTATTGCTAGGGCCAGTTTGAATTGGGCACCCATTTCTTATTACTCAAAGTGGCCTCACTGGGCCAACAAGGAGAAGGCAGTTCCTATGCAGCAGGACTGGTTATCACTTTAATATGCTCATGGGTATCGGAAGCCTACAAACAGTGGTCAAGGGCACAGCATTTCCCAAACTTATTTCACCCAGAACCCTTTTTGCTTGGAGAATCTTGTGAGGCTGGTATTGTGAGAAGCAAACTTCTGCCTTTGTTCCTCCAGCGATTTCAACTCCAACAGAGGCCAGAGCTCCCTGAGCCTTAGTTCCCACCTTCTTGCCTCAGTGGCCACCCAACTCCTTCTGTGAACTGCACCAAATCATATGAGCAAGGACTAGCTCCCAGCACTAGCTACACAGTTTGCAGGACTCAGTGCAAAACGAAAAGGCGGGGCCTTTTGTTGGAAAATTCTTAAGACTTCCAAGACAGCAACAGCAGGACATGCAAGCAAGCACAGTGCCCTTCTAGGAGTGGGGCCCTGGGCTTCCTCACCCGTGAAGCTGGCCCTGCCTGCTGCCATCCTGTGCTCAACTTTGATCTCTAGAAAGCATGTTTGTTGTGTCCCCTTGGCTTCCAGACCTCATTTAAAATTTCCTTTTCTCTTGGATGCGGGAGGAGAAGGAATAGTGTATGCACTCACTGGCTGAAGATTTGGTTACTTTGTCTAGAGGTTTTAACTTGATTCTCAGAAAATCGGCCATTTCCTTATCTTCTTCTTGCTCCCTGTGAAGACAGATGTGTAAAGACAGGAAAGAACAGTAAGCCAGGAGAGCATCAAGGAACCGATAGAATGAGGCAAGAGTGTGGGATCACGTATCAGACTTATGGATGGTGCGTGTATGTTGCTGTGTGTTATATGTGGGTGGTGCATACATGCTGATGTGTACTGGGTGTGACTGGTGCACGTGTTACGTGTGGATGGTACATGTGCGTTACATGTGGGTGGAACATGTGTGTGATGTTTTGTGTGTGGGTGGTGGGCACATGTTGTTCTGTGTGTACAGTGGTGGGTGTGTGTTGTTTGATGAATCTAGTCTGAAGCAGAAACACATGTCAGTGATGGAGTAAATGCCCACGCCCGCTGGTGTGAGACCCTAAGGCAGAGGCAGGGGCGTTAGAGGACCCAGCCTCCCTACCAGACATTTAGTGAGCAGGGCAATCCCTCTCCTAATCCTGCACCTTTAAGTTACCCTAGACAAAGTATGTGGCAGGTCTCAGAAGGCAAGCCACCTCAGCTCTCCCAAGGGTCACCAGAAGCAAAGCCAATGGTCCGAGCCTGGCTGAGCTGGGCACAGTGCATCCTAGCAGTCTTGGAGGACTCGGGAGGTCACAGAGAATTAAAGGGAAGTTGTCTTCTGGTTTGGAAGAGGCCCGTTGAGCCTCTGCCCTGTGGATGACTCTCAAGATTTTGCTCTAGCACAAAAAAATTCAAGAATCAACACTGGCATCTCTCGTGCCCTCTGGTCCCCTGCAGAGACTTCAGGAGCACTGCGGCCCCAGGGCCCATGGTTGACCAGATCAACGGGGCAGGGGCGTCTGCAAATAGGAGACCCCGAAGACTAGGGAGGGGCATCAGAGGCCCCCAGGAGACAGGAAGGGAGAGAACAGAGCTGGGAAGTGTGGAGGGTGGGTGAGGAAGCAAGTTAGGACAGAGGGTGGAGTTTCTGTAGAAAAGGATAGAAGTTTCTGGAAAAGGTGCCTTGACGAGTTGGGAGAAAGCTCAGTAAAAAGAAGGTGTAGGAAGCTCTTCCATGTGCTCTGTGATGTAATTCCTCCCTGGTCACCTTCTCAGATGACATTCACTTAAGATCCACAAGCCTTTGCAAAACTTTTTGAAGTTGGATTTAAATTTCTCTTGAATAGGCCATGGGGCCTTGGGCCAGAAGGATTCATCTGGATCTAGTGTTTGGGAAGTATTTGGCCAGGACACATCGGTTGCAATGCTGTGAGTCTGGGAGCAGATGACGGGCTTTGGAAGGAAGCTGAGCTGCATTCTAACAGCCCCAGCCCTTCCCAGGGGACATACTGCCCACTTACCTTAACCGCTCAACCTCGGCGTCGTCCACCAGGAAGTCTCTCTTCTGCACCAGTTTGTGGATCTTCTGGATGAGCTCATCTTCTCTCTGCTTCTGCAACTTAGTTTTTTCTTTTTCTGGGAAGAAGAACACATTAGCAGAGACAGTTTGAGTGTAACTGAGTCCGAGGGGCCAGGGTTGGAATCCTGGCTCGACCATATAACTTGCTGGATAAACCTGGAAAGGCAACTGGATTGGTTCAAGCTTGTTTCCTCCTCTGTAAAATACACAGTAAGGCTTGAATGCAAGAGTGCGGGGATCTTAGTAAATGACTTGGTACAGAGCTGGCCCGTGGTGGATGCTTACTAAATGATATTGATGCTGCAACGGGGTCCTGAAGAAGGCTGAGGGAAGAAGGGCACAGGCGGGGTGCAGGAGGTGACTACTCTGTAGTGAGGCTTACCCAACCCATCAGACGAAAAGCACCCACGCTTTCCCAACCTGTTCTAAATACCAAGGGCTAGAGCATCATAGCAGAGACAAAACAACGAAGGCTGGACATGAAGACTGAGACAACCAGGAGGGCAGAAACTTAACCCTGCATAGGCTCCCTCTGCTCAGACCCCTTCAGAAGATAAAACTCAAGGGGCAGCTTGTCCCTCTGCCAGTTCAAACTGTCACTGACTATTTCCTCTAGACCTGGAGGTAGAACCAGAGACAAGGAGAATATAATATTTAGGTTAGAGAGAAAATCAGTTTCTTTCACTAATCAGAGGGGAGCAAGGAATTGGGATCTAGCAGCCCCTGTACTCCTGCTCATCGCTGTGCTGACGATGGTAGTGGGTCCCGAAGTCTGATTCTGCAAATCACTCGTCAGCATCATAGAGCCTCCTTGCCCTCTGCAGTTGGGTTAACCACAGCGTCCCTGGACTCAAGGAGTGATGTCACTGTCCTTTCCAAGTTACCAGCAGCAGCCTTCCAATACTCCCCTGTCCTCTGCCAGGGCCCAGATCTTACACCAGCATCACGTGGCTACGAGTAGAGTCCCCAGGAACTCACAAACCTCCCTCCTCAAGCTATTCATCCCCACTATCTCTTGCCAGTTCAGGCATCTCCCAGTCTCCCCACATACTCAGATGCAGCCCTCTGCTCAGGGCCCTCAGCCCCTCCATAAACTCACAGGACAGGCTACCTATTCAAAGGGGTCTATCCCAGCTTGCAAGCCAGATACTGACCCAGGTCTCCATACCACCAGCCAGTGCTGTTCACCTGCTTGTGTGTATGACGTACACTTCTGGCCAGCATCTCTCACCTGCCTCCAGGTACTACCTACCTGCCTTAAGCCCCAACTACCTACCTGCAGGCTCCACCCACCTACCTGTAGGCATCACCCATTCACCTGCTGTATCACTCACCTGCCTGCAAGCATCACCCATCTGCTTCCAGGCACCACTCACCTATTTACTGGTACTTTTGTGCCAGTCACCTATCTACTACTACTTCTGTTTCCCAGCATCACCCACCTACTTGCCAACTTTATCCCCTGTTGGCATCACACATCTGATTCCTAGTATCTCCATGGGCTTGCTGATGTGACCCTCCAACTCGCTTCTCATCTCCTCCAGCACACCTCCTTAGCCCAGGCCACCATCATCTCTCCCTGGACCATGCCGTGGCCTCCTAACTGTAGACTAAGGTGGTCGTTAGACTTTATCACAACTGGGAGACCTCGCCATAGGATCACAATCCTGGCTTGATGCCCCAGCTCCTCCTCTTCTTAGCTGTGTGACTCTAGGCACATTCCTCAACCTCTCTGAGCATCCGGTCTCTGAACAGAGACAGTCATAAAGTTGTTGCAAGTTTTAAGAGAGGCTCACTGCCTGGTACACAGTTAGGGTTCATGAACAGTCAGCTACTATTATCATAGGCTCTTATTTTACATCATCACTTTTGCTTCTCCATGATTAAAGTCTCTCTAGATTACACATTTACCAAGCGAGGTACAAAAGAAATAAATACTTACTGAAGGAAAAGCAAGTCTCATGACATAAGAAGCAGGCAAAAGTAAGTGCTTTTACCATGTATTATATTTTCATTTAATCTGGGTTTCTCAACCTTGGCACTACTGACATTTGAGGCTGGACCATTCTCTGTCGTGGGGGCTGTCTGGAGCACTGTAGAATGCTGAGCAGCACCCCTGACCTCTGCCCACTAGATGCCAGGAGCAGCCCCATCTCCTAGCGGTGACCACCAACTGGGTCTCCTGACAAGACCAATGTCCTCTGTGGGGCAGATCACCCTGGTTGATGGTTGAGAATTACTAGTTGAATTCTTTGCAACAACTCTATGAGGGAGACACCATTTTTATTCTGTTTTTTTTTTTTTTTTTTTTTTTTTTTTTCTGAGACACTATTTTTATGTCCAAGAGGAGGGTACCATGGCCTCTACAGCCAAGTCTAAGCATCCCCAGCCCAGAGGGGCTGGTGGTGGCAGGGGAGGTGGGTGAGACGTCTTAGCTTGTCCCTGAGAAGCCCTGAGGATGTGGAGGGCCCCAGGTGTTCTCTCTCATCACGCGTGTGTGAAGTCACTTCATGTAGCCTGCCAGGCTCCTCTGTCCATAGGATTCTCCAGGCAAGAATACTGGAGTGGGATGCTATTTCCTTCTCCAGGGGATCTTCCCAACCCAGGAATCGAACTCGAGTCTCTTAGGTCTCCTGCATTGGCAGGCGGGTTCTTTACCACTAGCGCCACCTGCCTGGTAGCTCAGACAGCAAAGAATCTGCCTGAAATGCAGTTCGATCTCTGGGTCCAGAGATTCCCTAGGGGAGGAAATGGCAACCCACTCCAGTATTCTTGCCTGGAGAATCCCTTGGTCCGAGGAACCGGGCGGGCTACAGTCCATGGGGTCACAAAGAGTCAGATATGATTGAGCGACTTTGTCTCATCATAGTCTGCTGAATTGTTTTCTGACCCTGGCAGGAGAAGCATGATTTTCTTGGCCTTTCAGTCCTCTCTTATTATTTTTATTGCTATATTGCTGGGAGCATTGGGTTGTTTCCTCCTAAACCCACCTAAGTCCATCTAGAAACCTGGCACTGGTGCAGGGAATATGCAGAAATGCTCTCAACAACAAGGAGTCAGAGGACACAGTGGGGAGAGGTGAATGGCAAGGCAGGAGCGGAAAGGGAACTTTAATATCTGCATTTCTTCAGGGAAGTGATTGGGAAGATGCGGTTTCCTAGGAGAATCAGTGGGGGTGGGGGGAGGACCTGGGCTCTGTTGCTAAGTGACCCATTGACCTTCTGTGTTTCTCTGCAGGACCGCCGATGGCATTTTAAGCAGAACATGTCCTTCAGCGGGGACTGGCCCCTCCATGCCAGTTTAGCATTCCTGGTTTCTGCCCATTGAGTGTCAGTACTGATCTCATGTTTATTTAAACTTTTTTTGAGTGAATTTTGGTATTCTAAATATTGCATGAAAATATGATTGCTGAATTTCTCATGTTTCAGCTGAGCGCCTTTTTCTTCTCACCCTAATCCCAGTCCTAGTTAGTGATACAGCCTAGGTATTGTGTCCACCAAAGACTCCCAACTTCCACCCACTTCCCACCCATGCTCCAGAGGCTGCCATGGCCCCCGGTGAAGCCCCTCTGGCCTGGGGAGGCCTTGGCTGGTCACACCCTGGTGTCTCCTTTGCCCCAGTGCCACCCATGTGTCCTGCTGAGCTAAGAGTGGGCTCTGGGAATTCTTCCACTCAAGAGAGAGACATCAACCCATGCTGGGCCCATCACAGACCCCTGGGAAGCTGAAAATTGGGATATAGAGTCGGGCTTTTGGGTGGGAAAATCATGGAAGGGAGATGAAGTTGTAACCGAGCAGGGACCCTCTGGGGCCTTCTTGGGACAGACACCACCATCCCCCACCAATATCCTCTGCTTCAGCTCCTATCTGAAATCACCTAGATAATAGTATCTGATGCACATTTCCTGAGTTGTTTTACAGAGGCTAACCCCTCCACCCTCGCCACCAAATGGGACATGTTAACTACTTGATGGACATAAGCCCGTAGCCCCCAGGCCTCCTGAAGCCTAAAGATTGACAGTGTTAACCCCTGGGACACTGCCCAGTGACTTCACCATCACCCAATCAGAGAATTGTGCACAAGCCGATTACAGACCCTGGGATGCCCCTCCCTCACCTGGGCTTCAAGAATGCTTTGCTGAAACCCATTGAGGAGCTCTGGTATTCTGAGCACTAGCTGTCCTGGACGTCTTGCTTGTCCCTGCAATAAATGCTGCACTTTCCTTCCCCACCACCAGGTGGCAGCTGGCTTTACTGCACAGGGGCAAGTGGGACCCATGTGTGGTTTGCTAACAGTGGCCTTTCTTGGCTCATGTGCTAGAGGGAAGACATGGAACGGGCTCCAAAATGGACAGTGAGAGACAGCAGGGGCCAAATATATTCCACGGCTTTCCTGATTCTGGTTCTGAACCCTTGTGAGGTTGGGCTGAGCTTTCTGCCTATATTAGGATAAATAGTACTCCTGTTGTTGTTCCGTTGCCCAGTCGTATCCGATTCTTTGCAACCCCATGGACTGCAGCATGCCAGGCCTCTCTGTCCCTCATCATCTCCCAAAGTTTGCCCACGTTCATGCCCATTGCATCAGTGATGCCGTCCAGCCGTCTCATCCTCTGAAGCCCTCTTCTCCTTTTGGCCACCCCTAATTTTATTTGGAAATACCCTACTTGGGAATAGGGTTTTTGTGGATGTAATTAGTTAAGATGAGGTCATACTCATTCGGATGAGCCCTTAATCCAATAATTAGTGTTCTTATCAGAAGAGGAGATGGGGACTTTCCTGGTGGGCCAGTGGCTAAGACTCTGCCCTCCCAGTGCAGGGGGCCCAGGTTCTATCCCTGGTTGGGGAACTAGGTCCCACACACCACCACAAAGATGGAAGGTCCCGTGTGCTACAATGAAGACCTGGTGCAGCCAAAATAAATATAAATTTTTTTTTTTTAAAGAGGAGATGACACAGAGGTACACAAAGAGGGGAAGCCCACGACAGAGGCAGAGACTGGGATAAGGCAGCTACAAGCCAAGGAACAAGGATTGATGAGAACCATCAAAAGCTGGAAGAGGCAAAGAGGGCTTCTCTTCTCCAGCCCCCAGCAGCAGGATCCTGGTCCTAAAGTTCTATTGTTTTGAAGTAACCAGGAAGGGTTAATTATGACTCCCTGCTGAATCTGTTCCTATCTCTTTAAATCTTGTTTGCTGCTTTTTTTTATTATCAGCATACATAATGGCTTGCCTCAGGGAACTCTGCTGCCTCTGCCAAACAGTTAAACTAAAATAACCCTGTCCACCTGTAGATGGCAGAAAGAAAGAAATTAACACACCCCACCCTGCCTGAGGTTTGCCATTCTAGGAGATAGTTGCAGGAATTAAATGGTGTTTTTGTTTCCTCACCTCCCCCCATCTCTGATCCATAAAAGAACCTGACATCCAGGCCCCACATGATGGTTAATTTGAGACGCTAGCCTGCCATCTTCTCTGTCAGCCGGCTCCCAAATAAAGTCCCTTCCCTGTCTTAACACCTTGTCTTGGATTTACTGGCCGATCATGCGGCAAGTAGAGTGAACCTGGACTCCATGTCATCATAACAATCTATTTTAGAACATTTTAATTGCCTCAAGAAGAAGCCCCACAGCCAGACCTGTCACTTCCCCTTTTCTTAAATTCTATTTATTTATTATCATTATTTATTCGGGGGGGCCGTGCCACACAGCATGTGGGATCTTAGTTCTCTAACCAGAGATCAAACTCACAACCCCTGCATTGGATGCCAGGAGTCTTAATCCCTGGACCACCAAGGAAGTCCCGTCACCCCCTTTCAATGAGGGCTGGCTACTCACTGGTGTCCTCTCAGGGCCTGCACAGTGCCTAGCATCTAGTAAAAGTGGCAGTCATTCAGTCACGTCCGACTCTGCGACCCCATGGACTGCAGCCCACCAGGCTCCTCTGTCCATGGGATTCTCCAGGCAAGAGTACTGGAGTGGGTTGCCTTTCCCTTCTCCAGAGGATCTCTCACTGTAGGCAGATTCTTTACCATCTGAGCCACCAGGGAAGCCTTAGTAGTTACTCATTAAAGCAACTAGTAGTTGCTCATTAAAGCAATGATGCCAGAAGATTCCATAATCATTGCACACACTCCTCTTAGAATAAAGTATGTTTGCTATCTTGCATCATCTCAGGGCATATCCGCAACAACCGTGTGCATGCCTCATGGTTTGTTTCATTTTGCAGACAAAGAATTTAAGGCTCAGGAAATCATGGTGCTCAGTGAAGGTCATTTAGCTGGCAATCCTGGCTTCAAATCCAAATCTCTGGATTTTAAAGTGTTTCTCGGGGGGCAAATGCCCACCTCCCTGGCCAGGGGATATCTGGCAACATCTGGAGACATTTTTAGAGACTTTACAGCATTATAAAATCCAAAAATTGTTAAATCAAACTGTAAGTTGGGGATTGTCTCTGTGTTGAGAAGTGTAAGTGCCCCCAGAGGCATCTAACCCAGCTTGGATGAGCAAGGAAGGTGTTCTTTGGGAAATGGGTCAAAGAAGCTATGACCTGAAGGATGAGAAGGATGTGTTAGGTTAATGACATGCTGTGCTGTGCTTAGTCACTCAGTACTGTCCAACTCTTTGTGACCCCAGGGATTGTATGTAGCCTACCAGGCCCCTTTATCCATGGGGATTCTCCAGGCAAGAATGGAGTGGGGTTGCCATGCCCTCCTCCAGGGGATCTTCCCAACCCAGCATGGAACCCAGGTCTCTCACACTGCAGGCAGACTGTTTACCCTCTGAGCCACCAGGAAGCTCAGGTTAATGATAACAATAATAATACGTGTGTGCTAAACTGCTTCAGTTGTGTCCAAATCTTGCGCAACCCTATGGACTGCAGACTGCCAGGTTCCTCTGTTCATGGGATTCTCCAGGCAAAAATACTTGAGTGGGTGGCTGTGCCCTCCTCCAGGGGACCTTCCCGACCCAGGGATCGAACCTGCGTCTCTCGGGTCTTCTGCATTGGCAGGTGGGTTCTTTACCACAAGCGCCATCTAGGAAGCCCAGTAACAATAGTGCTAATTTGTTAAGCACTTAAATAGGATGTTGTTGTTGTTTAGTCGCTAAGTCATGTCTGACTCTTTGAGACCCCATGGACTGTAGCCTGTTAGATCCTCTGTCAGTGGGATTTTCTAGGCAAGAATATTGGGTTGCCATTTCCTTCTCCAGGGGATCTTCCTGACCCATGGATTGAACCCAGGTCTCCTGCTTGGCAGGCAGATTCTCTACCACTGAGCCACCTTGGATGCCTGCTAAGCACTTTGCATGTTTTATCCCCTTTGTCAATCTCACAACAATCCTGACACAGTATGATTGTCCCAGATTAGAGATGAAGAAACTGCGTTGTAGTGAAATAACTTGCTCAAGGACACATGATTAATAAGTGACAGATGTAGGTTTGACTCCAAAATCAGAGCTTGTAACCACCATACTCTACCTATTCCCAAACAGGATAATAAGAGGAATCATTGCTAATATTTGCTGGACTCTTTGGACCAGCCATCAAGCTAAGCACGTGGTTTGCATTGTTTCATTCATCACGATGAGATTTATACCCAATGAATTAGGTACTATTACTATTCCTACCCCATTTTCAGAGGAGGAGAGACTGAGTCTCAGAGAGGTAACATGACTTGCCCGAGGTCAAGGAGGTGGGCAGAATTAGGACTTGAACGAGGTCTGCCTCATGTGGAGTTGGTTGAGCCATGTGATTGGGAGCACTGAGTTGCAGGAATGAGGCTGCGCTAGGGCCTTCCAGACAGGGACTCTGAGCAGCTGTCTGGCGGAGGTGGGGTCCCCATGGTTACCTGGGATGGCGACCAAGTTCTGCAGCTCCTGCTTCAAGTCCATGATGTCGTTGCAGAGTTGGATGTCATCCATCCTGGGGAGAGAGGACACCGTAGGACCACAGGTTACATCGACAGAACATTCTACATCCTGAACACCACCCCAGCTTCAAGCAAAGAGGACTGGAGGGAGGGCTCTGTCCTCTGTAAAGATCACACAGGCTCTTTAGAAGTTTTCTATCAAAAATAACAAGACAAAAACTGCCCGTTCTCCCATGACTCAGGAATGAGCATAGTTAATAACACCTTGATAGAGTTCCTTCCAGTCTTCGCGGACCTGGTTTTTGTTGGCTTACGTGAGTGACTTCATGTCATGGGGTCAGTGTTTTCCTTTTTCAGCTATGTGAAAAGCTTTTAAACATCACAGACATTAACAGCACAGACAGAAAATCTTCCCCTATCCTTTGGAGAAAACCATCGTCAAGGATTTCTTATCTATTCCTCTAGATTAAAAAAAAATGTTTACTCTTCTATTACCAAATACAACATCGTTCATGTACAAAAGCATTTTACAATTAGCTTTTTTTGTCTTGAGCATATTACTGTGTCAGGACATGCATATCTCCTCATTTTTAATGACTGTATAGCATTCTGATATATTGATAAACAGTAATTTATTTAACCATTGTCCCTCATTCATAGACATTAGACTTATTTCCAGATATATTCTAGCATAGATTACTAGAAATAAAGGAATTCCTAGCAAATTAATTTCTAGAAATGAGGTTGGAGGGTTAAGTGACATGATAGGATTTTGCATTTTGATAGGAATTTCCAAATTGTCCTCCAAAGGGACTCTGCATGATATTCCCAGCAATAGTGTAAAAAGAAGATCATGCCTATAACCTCAGCAATTGGGTTGTACACACAATTTTGCATTATGTAGTCTAGTTTCATGTCTGTGTATTGCAACATTAGCTCATCTTACTGTAAACGATGTTTGTAATGGCTACCTGGAATTCTACCAAGTAGGTTTATCAGGGTGGTTTTAATTATGCCCTTAATCTTGATTACTTAGATTTTTTTCCAGGTTGCTTGTACTGTAGCCACTGTAGGATTAACCTAAGGCTTTTCTTTCATGTTGGATTATTTGGGGTGGGAGCTACTGATTCTCAGAAGTAGAACCACTGAATCCAAAGGATATGACATGTCTATGACCCAAGCCATATTTTCAAGTAGCTTCCCCATTGGGTGTGTTGTGTGCCTTCATTCTGCATGTCTTTATTGAGCATTTACTGTGTTCACCACTGTCACAGGCTTCAGGGATGTACCAGCCTCTCCTGCCTTCATTACTGAAATTTAATCTGGGGAAACACAAATACAATAAAACATCAGATGCTCCAAAGAAGAGTGAAGCAGGTGGACGGATGGAGTGGACTGGTTTGGCCACATCAACCTTCTGTCCCAGGAAGAGATAGAGAGAAGCATGAATATTCTCAAAGGGTTCATCTGAGTCTACACAGCAAGCGTAGGTGGGACCAGAAGTAGAGATCGACTTGTCCAAGTTCACTGATCTTTCTGCTTCCTTCTGGGGTATCTTCATCAAGAACTTGATCTCCATTCAGAAGCGCCATCCTCAGACCAGCTTGGGGGCCCCCTGCCCTTCACTGGCCAAGACCGGCCCAAGTAACCCACCATCCCAGCTTTCAGGACAAGTGGCAGGAATGTCTCACTTTAGCCTTCATCTCCTGCTCCTGTTGCCAGAGGCACTCCAAGCGACTGTCAAATCCTGCCCTGGAATGTCCTAGTAGGTGGCAGCTGCCACGAATGAGCATGAGGGCTTCGCCAGAAGGTACAAGCTGTTTCCCTGGGTTCCTATCCGCAATGTTCCAACCAGAGGTGTTCCAGAATCCTTCTTTACATGGAGCGTGAAGATTGGGCTAAATCAGTGGTTTTTTTTTTTTTTTAAGGGGAACAGTTCACAGGTGTTTACTGTCTATTAAGAAGGGGCGTGGGCAGCATAGCCATCTGACAGTGGCTTCTGATGACAATTCTCTGTTCCTTGTCTGTGGCAATAAGCCCAGGTATGACTTCGTTTTTTGGCCTTTGGAGTCTGAATGTGGTCTGATCAGATTTTTGTTTGATTAATTTATCTTAATTGGAGGATAATCACTTTACTAAATTGTGATGGTTTTTGCCATACATTAACATGAATTTGCCACAGGATTACATGTGTCCCCCCCATCCTGAACCCCCTCCCACCTCCTTCCCCACCCCATCCCTCTGGATTGTTCCAGAGCACCGGCTCTGCATGCTGGGCTTCATGCATTGAACTCGCACTGGTCATCTATTTTACATACGGTAATACACACATTTCAATGCTATTCTCTCAAATCACCCCACCCTTGCCTTCTCCCACTGAGTCCGAAAGTCTGTCCTTTACATCTGTGTCTCCTTTGCTGCCCTGTACAAAGGATTATTGGTACCATCTTTCTAAATTCCACACATATGCGTTCATATACAGTATTTGTCTTTCTCTTTCTGATCTCTGTATAATAAGCTCCAGGTTCATCCACCTCATTAGAACTGACTCGAATGCGTTCCTTTTTGTAACTAAGCAATATGCCATTGTATATATCAATGGTTCTTAATGGGGACGATTTTGGTCTCTAGGGGCATCTGGCAATGTCTGGAGACTTATTTGCTGTTATCACTGGATGTGCGTGGAGACGGCTACTGACATCTAGTGAGTATAGAATCCAGGGATGTCGTGAAACATCCCGCTGCCTCAGTAGAGAATTATCTGGTTCAAAATGCCAATCGTGACGTTGAGAAAGCAGGGTTTCCCTGGTGGCTCAGCCATAAGAAAGAACCCGCCTGCTATTGTAGGAGATGCAGATTTGATCCTTGGGTCAGGAAGATCCCCTAGAGAAGGAAAAGAAAATCTGCTCCAGTATTCTTTTTTTTTTTTAATTGAAGAATAATTGCTTTACAGAATTTTGTTTTCTGTCAAACCTCAACATGAATCAGCCATAGGTGTACATATATCTCCTCCCTCTTGAACCTCCCTCCCATCTTCCTCCCCATCTCACCCCTCTAGGTTGATACACAGCCCCTGTTTTGAGTTTCCTGAGCCATACAGCAAATTCCTGTTGGCTATCTATTTTACACACGGTGATGTAAGTTTCCATGTTACTCTTCCCATACATCTCACCCTCTCCTCCCCTCTTCCCATGTCCGTAAGTCTATTCTCTCTGTCTGTTTCTCCACTGCTGCCCTGTAAGTAAATTCTTCAGCACCATTTTTCTATATTGCATATATGTGTGAATACATATTTATGTATTATGTGATACTTATCTTTCTCTTTCTGACTCACTTCACTCTGTGTAATAGGTTCTAGGTTCATTCACCTCATCAGAACTGACTCATATGCATTCCTTTTATGGCTGAGTAATAGTCCATTGTGTATATGTACCACAACTTCTTTATTCATTCATCTGTAGATGGGCATCTAGGTTGCTTCCATGTTCTAGCTATTGTAAATAGTGCTGCAATGAACAATGAGATACAAGTGTCTTTTTTCAACCCTGATTTCCTCAGGGTATATGCCTAGAAGTGGGATTGCTGGGTCATATTGTGGTTTTATTCCTAGTTTTTTAAGGAATCTCCATCCATCTTCCATAGCTGTATCAATTTACCTTCCCACCAACAATGCAAGAGCGTTCCCTTTCTCCACACCCTCTCCAGCATTTATCGTTGTAGACTTTTTGATGATGGTCATTCTGACCAGCGTCAGGTAGGTAATATCTCATTGTGGCTTTGATTTGCATTTCTCTAATAATGAGTGATGCTGAGCATCTTTTCATGTGTTTGTTAGCCATCTGCTTCAGTATTCTTGCATTCCTTGTATTCAGTATTCCTTGTCCCATGGACAAAGGAACCTACAGTACATGGGGTCGCAAAAGAGTCCGACATGACTTAGCCATTAGCAGCAACAATGTTAGAAGCGACAGCGTTGGCACCAGCCATCTCTAGCTCAAAGGGGCCGAGTGCCAGAGGTTTTTCTCACTTTCCTCATCTTTGAAATCCGAATTATAATAGTACAGCTGTCCAGGATTACTATGCAGGTCAGGCACTGAGCATGTGCCTGGGCCGTACATAGTACAATGCTCAGTAAATGGTATCTATCACTATTAATAGCTATCAGAAAGAGGCAGGAGGGAAAAGAAAGAGAAAATGATGCTGGACAAACAGTTATTTGACAAATGGAGCCCACAACTTCAAACTTCTTAAAAAACAAACCTATTTTGATTATATTCCTCTCTATAAAAATTTTTTTAATTTTTTAAATTTTAAATAAAATTTTTGTTGATGTTTGACAGAGAACAACAAAATTCTGTTGAGCAAGTATTCTTCAATTAAAAAATAAAGTGGAAAAAAAATAAGAGGAAAATATTTTTTTTAATAGAATTCTTATCTGGTTGCTGGGCAGATTCCTGATCACTGTAGAAATTTTGAAAAATACAAACAAGGACAAATAAGGAAACTAAAATTACACATAACCTTGGTCCACACGCACAGAGGCCACTGTTCCACCCTGAGTGCTGCGGTGGACTTCACGCCAGTCTTTTGCCTTCACGTAACCCAGGTCTGGGGGATTTGCCCTGGGGGGTGCCCTTCACCCTTTATCCATCTCGAACCTGCACTTAGCCTAGTTTTGAGTCCTCCTGAGTCCATCCAAATCCCCAACACCTTAACAAACAAGGTGAAATTCTTGGGAAGCTCACACAGGCAGACATGCATCAGAACCCCATGAAGGAGAGGAAATGGCAACCCACTCCAGTATTCTTGCCTGGAGAATCCCATGGACAGAGGAGCCTGGCAGGCCATGGTCCGTAGGGTTGCAGAGAGTCAGACACAACTGAAGTGACTAAGCACGATCTCATTTCAAAGCAGAAACAGACACAGACATAGAGAACAAATGTATGGATACCAAACAGGGAGGGGTGGGATGAACTGGAAGATTAAAATTGAAACATACACTATTGATGCTATGTATAAAATAGATACCTGAGGTGGTTCTTCTCTGGTGACTCAGTGGTAAAGAATCTGCCAGCCAATGCAGGCGAATTGGGTTCCATATATGATAGTAGCCACTTGCATGAGTTATCTTAACAACAGGGAGTCCTGGTAAGGAGTGCAGAACTGACAAGCTACCACCAACCAGAAGCATTTGGGAAAGGTCAAAAGGAAAGCGGAGACACCAGTCCATATGTCCTACCAACTTCCCAGAATCCTCCTCTCTGGAATCCAACTTGGGTGAACAGTGCGTGCACCACCAGCAAGGACCCCGAGTCAGTTTCAGAGACAACCCAGAAGCTAACTCCATCACCATAAAACCCAAGACTGTGAGCCACGTGGCAGAGGAGTTCTCCTGGGTTCCCTCACCCTGCTGCTTTCTGCCTGGGCGCCCCTTCCCAATGAAGTCTTTCCTGGTGGCTCAGACGGTAAAGAATCCGACTGCAATGTGGGACACCTGGGTTTGATCTCTGGGTTGGGAAGATCCCCTGGAGGAGGGCATGGCAACCCACTCCAGTATTCTTGCCTGGAGAATCCCATGGGCTGAGGAGCCTGGCATGCTACAGTCCATGGGGTCGCAAAGAGTTGGGCATGATTGAGTGACAAAGCACAGCAGTGTCTCCTCACACAATTCATTTCCAAGCGTCAGACAAGACCCACTTTCTGGCCCTAGAAGGGGTCCCTCTTCCTAAAACAATGTGAGTCTTGAGTGCTAACCCCTCATTCTCCTGAAGCTGCTATAGCCACTGTGGTGAGGGTGGCACAGGGGAAGCAAGGAAAGAGACGGATCCTTGATGACATCCTTGAGCCACCCCGCCAACACCTAATTAATTCAAGACACTATTAATCAGATGTTCTGATTACTTGTAGCTGAAGACACCATCACCAATGCATATATGTGGACATGTGCATTTTTAATTAAAATAGGACCAAAATAAACATGCATATACCCTGCTCATTGTGGGCATTACATCATGTTGATTGTCCAATGTCATCAAATAATATTATTCAAAAAACATTCAACCAGTTCATGCAAAGCACTTTTGAAGCTTGGCTGGAACTTCGAATAAGCCCCGTTAGTTCAATTCTCTGCCAGAATAGTGCTGAACCCTGGAAATTGAACTCTGCTCGTTCTAGAGAGACAGAGATGTCATTTCTGAGAACCTGATTGATGGAGGAAGGAAAAGAAAGTCAGCCCCTGTCATCACGCATCTCAACCTTTCATGCTGGGACAATGGAGAAAATTGGTCATTTTACCAGCTCTGGGCGTGGAGAGGTGAATAGGCTCTGTCAGAATAATAGTGCTGCTGCTTTACAAAATCTCTCTGCAAATGACATGGTCTGGAGCCTAATGGAAACCCAGCAGAGACCAAGATGTGAAGGCAGAGGCAGACTGACAGAGGAAAGGGTTGACTTTTTAAGGGAGTATTTACTTGGCTTCTTCCTGGGGCTTCCGTAGTGGCTCAGATGGTAAAGAATCTGCCTACCATATGGGAGACCTGGGTTCAATCCCTGCGTCAGGAAGATCCCCTGGAGAAGGCTATCCGTTTCACTAATCTTCCCTGGAGAATCCCATGGACAGAGAAGCCTGGCAGGCCACAGTCCATGGGATCAAAAAGAGTTGGACATGAGTGAGCAGCTAACACAACACTCTGCAAGTTGTGGATGCAGTGGACACCTTGGGATGGGTAAGAAGAAATAACACCTGGGATGTGGAGCCCTACCATTAACCTCCTCCACGACTAAAGGGAAACTGGTTTTTTATACACGCTACACTTGCGACTTCAAATGCATGGATTTTCTCACACAAAGCAATTCTCCAACTCTTGGTGGACACCAACCGGGGGTGCCGTCATTGAACTCAATTCTGATACTCACTACCTGGAGTGAGCACAGACCTCACAGGTCAAGGGCTCAGTCCCATCAGACTCAGAGGCCAACTGCAATTTGGGACCACTTCTACTTCTGACCAACTGGCTGTGAACTGGGGGCTCCCATGATCCCCTTCCCCAGGTTCGATAATTTGCCAGAACCGTTCAAAACTCAGAATTACATGTACGTACATTTGCTAGCTTATTAGAAATGATATTTTAAAAGGTACGGATGAACAGCCAGATGAAGGTATGGTGAAGAGTGTGGGAGTTTCCAGGCCCTCCCCAGGGCGGGCCCTTCTCCCATCAACTCCATGTGTTCACCAACCTGGAAGCCCTTTAAACATCACAAGAGGTTTTATGAGGCTTCATCATGTAGGCATGATCAATTATTAATGATCAATGATTGTGGAGATCAGGCTCCACAATCTCCCCAGAGAATTCAGGGATTGTGCTGCAAGTTACAAGCTTCTAAGCAAGCCTTGGTCTTTCTACGGACCAGCTCCCAACCCAAAGCTACTGAGACATCTCATTAGCATGCGAAACAACACTCATTACTCAGGAAATTCCCAGGGCCTATGAAGCTCTTGTGTCAAGGAACAAATGCTCCCCAAAAGATGCTCCCAGCATCCCTGTCACTCAGGAAGTAACTAGAATTTCAGGAGCTCTGTCAGGAACTGGTGGCAAAGACCAAGATATGGAAGAGGAATTAAAGGACCTCTTGATAAAGGTAAGGAGAGTGAAAACGCTGGCTTGAAACTCAACATTCAAAAAACTAAGATCAAGGCATCTAGTCTCATTGCTTCATGGCAAATAGATGGGGAAACAATGGAAACAGTGACAGACTTTCTATTTTCTTGGCTTCCAAAATCACTGTGGATGGCAACTGCCACCATGAAATTAAAAGACGTTTGTTCCTTGGAAGAAAAGCTATGACAAACCTAGACAGCATATTAAAAAGCATAAACATCACTTTGCCGACAAAGGTCTGTATAGTCAAAACTATGGTTTTTCCAGTAGTCATGTACGGATGTGAGAACTGGACCATAAATAAGGCCGAGCGCTGAAGAATGGATGCTTTTGATCTGTGGTACTGAAGAAGACTCTT
>NW_011494707.1:6312755-6318195 GCF_000754665.1 Bison bison bison | reverse complement strand
AGAGTATCTCCTGCCACATCAGTAAACAAGGGTGCCACGGTCACCAGCAATGGCAGCCCTGTGGTGTGAGCCGGTGAGCCCTAAGAGAATTCAGGAAGGAGAAGAATACCTGCAATCTGACAGCTATTGAGCTGCTGCCACGGTGAACGCTATGTGAGCACTGAGGAGCTGGGGGAGGAGGATCTTAGAAGACAGGTTGCTGGCCCCAGATAGCTGAGGTGCATGTTTTTATCTATTAAAATATTTCATTTATTAAATAAAATATTTTTATTTTAATTATTTTAATTTTAAATATTTGATTATTTTAATTGTTAAATAAAATATTTTATTAAAATATTTATTTATATTAAAAAAGAGCTCTCTTTTTCTGTGCACTCACCTGACACATGTGAAAGGAATGATTTTTAGCAAGCCAGACTCTTGTATCTTCCCATGCTTAGAAAAGTGTTAAATTCCTTAATGAGATATCTGACTTTCCTTAATTAATAATCTTTCGATGTTCAGACTACCTGCCCCTTGCTGCAAACTTCTATATAACCTGACTCCTCCCTCACCTTCTCAGAACAGTTCTTCCATGGTCACTGGAGATGCTGCCTCCCAGGCCTGAAGTCCTAAAAATTCCCACCAAATAAAATATAACTCAATTTCTATTTTTTTTTAATTTCTATTTTTAAATTTTAAAAAGTTTTCTATTTTTTAAGTTGACACAAGATCCAGGGAGCCCTGTTCTTCCAGCACGTAGAGGTGATAACACGCTTTAGACCCAGCCAGACCGGGGTCAACTCCCCCGTTGACCAGCTACATGACTCGTGCGAGCCCTTCCACTGCTCGGGGTGTCAGTGCTCATTGTGGAAGAGGAGTCTTACCTTTATCTTTCATTCTTCCATGAAGAATGAAATCAGCTTATGGGTGTAGAGCAGGCAGCCCTGTGCTCAGCACATCTATAGCAGGTACAGAGGAAAAGTTACTTCTGTCCACCCCTCTGCCCTGGGTAAGGTAGTGAGCCACTAGGCTTGCTCAGACATTCCTAAAAATTCTCAGCCAACATTCCTGCGTCAAAGAATGAGTCTCACTTTCTGTGCTATTTCAATTTCCTCCAACCTAATGGCACTGAGATGATGAATGTGTGTGTCTGTTTGGCAATCTTGGATTAATGAGTTTAAATGCTGTCCCTGGGGGAGAATAAGTGTTGAGACCTCTCCAGGGAAACCGTGGTCTCAGCCGTCTCTCAGCATCACGTAAGCTGGGGACCAAGGACAAGCGAGGTGCCTGCCACACAGGCTCAGGTGACACATCCATCAAATGGAGGCCTCTAGGACAGTCACTGAAGGCCTGTTTTCTCCTTGTGGCACATTTATGGTCTGCATGTTAACTGGCTTCTTCCTTGATTGTAATCAGACCCTTATTTGGGAGATGACACTGTTCCTAAAAGAATGTCACCTCCCTCAAGCATGAATTACTCTTCTCTCCCTCAGGGGTTTTCCAGATGTTCTCTGCTTTGATTCAGAAAATTTACTAATACTGAAAAACTCATTGAGCTGAACTCTTGGGGTCTGTGCTGAGAAATGGAATATTTCCTGCCATATCAGTAAACAAGGATGTCATCGTCATCAGTGATTGCAGCCTGCCAATGTGAGCTGGTGAGCCCTAAGGAAACTCAGGAAGGAAAAGAATATCAGCAACCGTCAGACTACAGCCACTCCCCAGGGTAAGCCCTGAGGAAAGGAAGCTCAGGATGTGAAAACAAAGGACACCGGCCCAGAGAGCTGAGGTGCATATCAAAGAAATAATTTCAGTGAGTCTAGCATCTTCCTGTACAAAGAAAAGTGCTCAGTTCCTTGATTTGAGATATTTGGTTTTCTTAATTAACAATATAATTTTTTCATGTTCAGACTACCTGCCCCTTTGTTACAAAATCTCTTGATAACCTGGCTCATCCCCTCGCCTCCTCAAAGCTCTCAGGGTTACTTGAGATGTTGTCTCCTGGGCTTGATGTCCTAAAAATTCCCACTGAATAAAACAACTGTCTTTAGGTTGTGAATATTTTTTTAAGTCAACAGTGCCACATGCCAATTACAAGTTTCTATGAAAAAATTACCAACAGTATTTTTGTACTTTTGTTTTAGACCCAAAAGGGTACTTTTGGTCTTTCAAAAATCATATACATAACATAGAAATACAGCCTCCTGGAAAAATGTCAAACAACATAGGAGTGTAACTGTAGCTGGCATTTATTAATGTTTTCATACTATTCTGGTGTAAGCATTTTATACAAATCATCTCAATTAACTCACAGCAACCCTAGGAGGTGTAGAATGGAATACTTCCTGCCAGATCAGTAAACAAACGATGTCAAAGTCATCAGCAGTTGTAGCTACCATGGATGGTGAGCAGATGAGCCCTGAGGGAACTCAGGAAGGAAAGAATACCTGCCATCTAGCAGCCATCAGCCTGCAGCCACTCCTGGCGGTGAGCCCTGAGGAATTCAGGATGTGGAAACACAGGAGACTGGCCCTAGATAGCTGAGGTACATATCAAAGGAATGATTTCAGTGACCCAGATTCTTACACCTTCCCATACATAGAAAAGCGACACATTCCTTAACTTGGGATGTCTGGTTTTCTTTGATTCACAGTAATCTTTTGACAATCAGACTACCTGCCCTCCTTTGCAAAACTTCTATATAATTTGGCTCCCCTTGCTCGCCTCCTCAGAGCAGTTCTCTCAGGGCTACTTGAGACGCTGCCTCCTGGGCCTGAAGTCCTAAAAATTCCCACCGAATGAAACCTAACGCAACTTTTAGGTTTTGACTATTTGTTTAAGTCTACAGAGGTGAGCTATTAGCATCCTTTAGATGCTGTTAGGAACTTGCTCAAGGCCGCAGAGTAATAGGAACCTGAACCTGGGCAGACTGACCTCTCAGGTGGGAATGTTGACGTCCCAAGCCATACGGTGGTTGGAGTTCAGGGAAGACAGAGACCAGACTAGTTTGGGGGGAGGTTCCTCAGCAGAGGCTGCCATTTACGGGAGGGGTACAACCTGGCCGGTCACAGAGAAGAGTGCCAGGCACTCAGGCAAAGGGCGAAGCTCAAACATTGACTGTAGAAAGGAGCGTGGTGTCTGTGTTATGTGACAAGAAAGAACCCACCAAAATAGGACACACTGGTGACATATTGATCCGGGTTATGAAGGATTTGACATGGGAACCATCTTAGGTTGGTTATATGTCTATGAAAGCCAGTGTGGCCGACATGGTGATCAGTGTGTACACTCCAAGGAGGAACAGCATCCTCAATCTGAACTTTCTGTTTAAGGCACTCAAGAAACTTCCTGGAAGATATGTTTGCTCTTGAATCTCCAGCAGGGTCGACCAACTATGACCCATGGGCCAAACCTGCCTGCTTTGTTGGAATCCATGAATAAGAATAGATTTTACTTTTACATAGAAAAAAAGAAGAACATATCTGGACACATGAACATTATATGAAATTCAGAGTTCAGTGTCTATTAGCTTGGTGCTGTCAGGCGAGTGTATGTTCCTCGGTTTTTGTCTTATCACAACAAAGATTTGGAGTGATGGACATTAAAGCCCCCTTGGCGTGTCACAGCTCTCGGGTCTTGGACAGACCATGTTATAGCTCTCAGGTCTCGAATGGACCATGTTATAGCTCTTAGACAAATCAGTGTTACAGCTCAGTGTTACAGCTCTATTTTATTTAGAAGATAGCAGGAAAATCCATCTTCGAGGCGTGAGGGCATGTCGATCCAAAGAGCCGAAGAGAAGAGCGCCCCAGCACGTGGCGGGGGGAGAGAGAGAGAGAGAGAGAGAGCTAGCTTTGCCTCCTCTTTTTATATGTTTTTCTCTCCCTGGGCCTGTCCTATGTAAATTGGGCCAGCCAGGAGTGTTGTTTGTTTTACCTGAGGTCCTCACTCTGGTCCTCGGACCTTCCTTTGTTCTATTTTCCCGGGCTTTTCTCTTTCTTATCTATTAGCCACTGTCATTCTGGACTCCTTTTCCCTATTCTAACTATCTAATAGTGCAAAAGTAATTGTGGTTTTGCATTGCTGAAATTTGCTGTTTGATATTAGAATACATTCTTAATAAATGTGGTTATATTATACATCATTTTAATGTGTGTGGGGTTTTTTTTTTTGCTAATGATTTATTACTTCCTGTTTATTTTATATTTTAGACTACGGAAACAATGTTAGACAAAAAGCAAATTCAAGCCATTTTCTTATTGGAGTTCAAAATGGGTCATAAAGCAGCAGAGACAACTCGCAACATCAACAACATTTAGCCCAGGAACTGCTAACAAACATACAGTGCAGCAGTGGTTCAAGAAGTTTTGCAAAGGAGATGAGAGCCTTGAAGATGAGGAGCACAGTGGCCAGCCATCAAAAGCTGACAGTGACAACTGACAGTCATTGTCAAAGCTGATCCTCCTACAACTATATGAGAAGTTGCCAAAGAACTCAACGTGGACCATTCTATGGTTGTTTGGCACTTGAAGCAAATTGGAAAGGTGAAAAAGCTCGATAAGTGGGTGCCTTAAGAGCTGACTGCAAATCCAAAAAATCGTCATTTTGAAGTGTCTTATTCTATGCAACAGCAGTGAACCATTTCTCAATCAGACTGTGATGTGCAATAAAAAGTGGATTTTATATGACAACAGGCAACAACCACCTCAGTGATTGGACTGAGAAGAAGCTCCAAAGCACTTCCCAAAGCCAAACTTGCACCAAAAAAGGTCATGATCACTGCTTGGTGGTCTGCTGCCTATCTGATCCACTACAGCTTTCTGAATTCTGGCGAAACCATTACATTTGAGAAATATGCTTAGCAAATAGATGAGATACACTGAAAAGTGAAATACCTGCAACCAGCATTGGTCAACAGAAGAGCCGATTCCTCTCCATGACAACACCCAATTTCACATCACGCAACCAGCACTTCAAAAGTTGAGTGAATTGGGTTACAAAGTTTTCCTGATCCACCAAATGCACCTCACCCCTCACCAACCGACTACCACTTTTTCAAGCATTTCAACAACTTTTTGCAGGGAAAATGCTTCCACAACTAGCAGGATGCAGAAAATGCTTTCCAAGAGTTAGTTGAATCTTGAAGTATACATTTTTATGCTGCAGGGATAAACAAACTTATTTCTCATTGGCAAAAACGTGTTGATTTGTAATGGCTCTTATTTTGATTAATAAAGATATGTTTGAGCCGAGTTATAATGATTTAAAATTCATGGTGCAAAACCACAATTACCTTTGTACCAAGCTAATATTAAAAATGTTTTATTGGAACACAGCTGTGCCCATTCATTTACCTACTATCTGTGACCACTTTCACCCTACAACAGCCTAGCTGAGTAATTGTTACAGAGACCATATGGCTCAAAATTGAAAATTTTTACTAGCTGGTCCTTTATAG
>NW_011494707.1:6302720-6312655 GCF_000754665.1 Bison bison bison | reverse complement strand
TTGTACTGAAAAAATCAACAAAACATTGTAAAGCAATTATCCTGCAATTAAAAATAAGCTTAAAAAAAGAAAAATTTTGTCCTGATCATAATCTTCGGAAAAAAGAAAAACACATGGAAAGGAATCAGAGATTAACCTTGTTATTGGAGCTGAAAGAGCTCTCACCTTAAATGGATGAAGAAGTAAATGCCCAGGGAGGGGAATATTGATCATTGAATCATTGATTTACTGACTTGTGTAACAAATCAATCATTTACACCAGGGGTCCCCAACCTCTGGGCCTTGGACTGGTACCTCCTGTCAGATCGGTGGCAGCTTTAGATTAGAAATAGAGTACACAATAAATGTAATGCACTTACATCATCCAACCCCTCTCCCTGCTTCCATGGAAAAATAATCTTCCATGAAAACTGGTCCCTGGTGCCAAAAAGGTTGGGGACCACTGATCTAGACAACCTAGATGAAAGCCTACTGTATGCAGGCCTCCCAACTCAATTTACATTTTGGAAAAATACCAGAAATAACCAGCTAAGATTCCTGGTGATGAGGAGGGCCCTCAGGCTCTCACCCACCTGCCGCCTTGATTCAGGACCCAGCCCGCTTTCTCCTCTGGACTCCAGCGAGGAAGTGGGCTGCACCGAGTGTGCACAAGGCTGGCCAACAGATTTCCTGCAGCACCAGCTAATGTGATTTGGCAGTTTCTGCAACACCATTCATCCTTCACATCCTTCCCTTCACTGAAGGCAATACTAAGTTTTGTGACTTTTTATTTTCTACTTTTATTCCCCCAATCTCTTGCCTGTATTACAGAGAGGAACTGACTCCATGTTGGATCTGTTTCCTTTACTTTAACCTTTGCTTCCCATTTTTTCTGTTCACTAAAAGGACACTGTCCATACATAATGGCCTACCTTGGGGAACCTTCCCCCTCTGCCTGAAGTTTAAACCAAAATCCCTTTGTTCAGGACCCTGAACACCTGTGGATGGCTATAGGAAGGAAGAAATGAACACATCTCCTCCCAAGGTTGGCCATTCCAGGAGATATTTGTGAGATGAATGGTCTTTTTACTTTACTGCTTCACCTCTCCCTTTCTACTCTATAAAAGAACCTGGCATCCAGACCCGAAAAGGTGGTTATTTTGAGACATTAGTCTACCACCTTCTTGGTCTGCCGGCTTTCCAAATAAAGTCATATTCTTTGCCTCAACACGCTGTCTCTTGGTTAACTGGCCTGCTGTGTGGTGAGCAGAGCAAGCTTGGACTCAGTAACACCTAGAGAGTGCCTACATGGAAACATGGGAGTCATCCCCTTGGATGGCTCAGCAAGCTGTGAAGGTTCTGGTCCTGGATTTCCCTAATCCTAGCCCTGAAGGCCTCGGCTGAGTGGTCCACAAAGAAATAAAGATGCTGGGACATTCCTGGTGATCCAGTGGTTAAGACTCCATGATTTCAATGCAGGGGACATGGGCTCTATTCTGTCTCTGGTTGGGAAACTAAAATCCCATGTGCTGTGTTGTGCCACCCATTTGACAAAAAAATGAAAAGAAAGAAAGGATTAAAGATGTGGACAAAGATTAAACTCCAAATAGGTAAGTTAGAGAGATGGAAGGGAAAGTTAGAAGGAGCAGGAGGAAAAGGAAGAGGGGAAGTGGGGGAGAAAGGGGAGGAACGGGATGGAGGTTGGAGGGGGAGGAAAGAGGAGAGGAGAGAAAAGGAAACACCATGAATGTCCAACAATAGAGCATCAGTTACACAAATTACTCTCCAACAATACAAGGAAGAACTGCAACCATTTAAAAGTTCTTGATGGCTAGCCTGCAGCATTTTCTCCAGAGGATCTCTCTGGAGAAAATACAACCAACACACAATGGATGTGGTAAGCCATGGAGGGCTTCCAGATTCAGCAAACAGCAACACAGCGTGCCAGTTACATTTGAATTTCAGATAAATAAGGAATCACTTGTAGTATCAGGATGCCCTGTGCAATCTTTGGAACATACCTATACTCAAAACTGAGCTATTTAAAATCCTAAAAGATGAGGCTGAAAAAGTGCTGCACTCAATATGCCAACAAATTTGGAAAGCTCAGCAGTGGCCACAAGACTGGAAAAGGCCAATTTTCATCCCAATCCCAAAGAAAGGCAATGCCAAAGAATGTTCAAACTACCATACAATGGCACTCATTTCACATGCTAGCAACATAACGCTCAAAATTCTTTTAAGCTAGATTTTAATAGTATATGAACTGAGAACTTACAGGTGTACAAGCTGGATTTAGAAAAGGCAGAGGTACCAGAGATCAAATTGCCAACATCCTCTGGATCACAGAAAAAAAGCAAGAGAATTCCAGAAAAACATCTGCTTCACTGACTGAGCTAAAGCCTTTGACTGTGTGGATCACAAAAAACTGTGAAAAATTCTTAAAGAGATGGGAATACCGGACCACCTTACCAGTCTCCTAAGAAACCTGTATGCAGATCAAGAAGCAACAGTTAGAACTGCACAAGGAACAATGGATTGGTTCAAAATTGGGAAAGGAGCATGTCATGGCTGTATATTGTTACTCTGCCCATTTAACTTATACACAAAGTGTGTGTGTGTGTGTGTGAGTCACTCCATCTTGTCTGACTCTTTGTGACCCCATGGACAGTAGCCCACCAGGCTCCTCTGCCCATGGAATTCTCCAGGCAAGAATACTGGAGTGGGTAGCGATTCCCTTCTTCAGGGGATCTTCCTGACCCAGGGATCAAACCTGCATCTCCTGCATTGCAGGTAGATTCTTTACCATCTGAGCCACCAGGGAAGCCTGATATGCATAGTACATCATGTGAAATGCTGGGCTCTCACAAGCCAGAATCACGGTTGCTGGGAGAAATATCAACAACCTCAGATATGCAGATGATACCACTCTAATGGCAGAAAGTGAGGAGGAACTAAAAAGCCTATTGATGAGGGTGAAAGAAAAGTGAAAAGGCTGGCTTGAAACTCAACATTCAAAAAACTAAGACTGTGGTATCCGGTCCCACCGTTTCACAGCAAATAGATGGGGAAAAAGTGGAAACGGTGACAGATTGTATTTTCTTGGGCTCCAAAATCACTGTGAACAGTGACTGCAGCCATGAAATTAAAAGATGCTTGCTCCTTGGAAGAAAAGCTATCACAAACCTAGATAGCATACTAAAAAGCAGAGCCATCACTTTACCGACAAAGGTCTGTCTAGTCAAAGTCATGGTTTTTCTGGTAGTCATGTAGGGATGTGAGAGCTAGACCATCAAGAAGGCTGAGCACCACAGAACTGATGCTTTTGAATTGTGGTGCTAGGGAGAAGATTCTTGAGAGTCCCTTGGACAGCAAGGAGATCAAACCAGTCAATCGTAAAGGAAATCAACCCTGAATATTCACTGGAAAGACTGATGCTGAAGCTGAAGCTCCAATACTTGGGTCACTTGATATGAAGAGTCGACTCATTGGAAAAGACATTGATGCTGGGAAAGATTGAAGGCAGGAGGAGAAGGGGGAAAAGGAGGATGAGATGGTTGGATGGCATCACCTACTCAATGGACATAAGTGTGAGCAAATTCTGGGAGATGGTGAGGACAGGGAAGCCTGGCATGCTGCAGTTCATGGGGTTGCAAAGAGTCGGACACATCTGAGCAACGGAACAATACTCAATATGATGTCATTGATCTGAAATTCAGATCTAACTGGGTGTCCTTCACTTTCTCTGCACTCCTACAAGAAGAGGGAGGCCAGAGTTTGGATTTCAGCCCCATAATCTAAGCCATCCTTAGTTCAGAAGGCCTGCTGCATGCAGGGCTGGTGGGATACCTTCTGCAGCCACAATAGTTAGAAGAGTGGCTGCATCTCAGTCTAATGCCTCTCCATTCCCCCTGGACAGTCCTCCTAGTGATGTGGGAGTTTGAGAAGACACAAGAAGAAATAGCAAAGACAACCAATGGACTGATGGGAGGAGAAAACTGGGTACAATATGCAAACACGTGTCAATGGCCTTGAAAATATTTAAACGCTAGTCTAGTGATTTCCATTTCTAGGATTTCATTGTAGGGAGATAATTAAGGGCACCATAAAAATGTAGCTATGATTATGTGCAATAGAGTCTTTTTTGCAACAATAAAACACTGGAAGCAACATAACTGTCGACAACAATAGAGGGTTACTTAAATTAAGGAAGGGACAGGGGCATAATGGAATTCTCCCCGGGTACTAAACATGATGCTCAGAAGAGATGTTATTGATACAAGAGAATGAACCACACCAAAGAGCAGTTAAGAAACGTTAGGACCCAATTTTGCAAAGTACAGATGCTTCGATAAAAGACAGGAAGACTCCATTCAAAATGTTACAGTGATTATTTTGAGGGATTTTCTTTTTTGACTGCGGCACAGGCTTGCAGGTTCCTAGCTCCCTGATCAGGGACTGAATCCATGCCCTTGGCAGTGAAAGCGTGGGGTCCTAACCAGGGGACAACCAGGGAATTTGCCTGGGGGATTTTTTATTTCCTTCATTTGCTTTGTATTTAAAATTTTTATTTGTTTTTACAATATGCGTGCATTATCTGGATGATTTTTAAAGGGTTTTGTTTTTAGTTTTAAATTCCCATGGGCCAGTCTCGGGTCCCTGCGGCCATGGCAGAAGCCACTCTGTGCTCTTGACTTTTGAGCCTCATTTCTGGCCATAGAGCCGGTATTCCTAGCAGCCCGCCTGCTGGCCTGTGTGATCATAGTGTATCCTCAAGCTTTTGCTCTTCTCAAGGTGTCCCCCACTCAGAATACCTCTCTGTCGCTAACTCTTATGCAGCCTTCAGGGCAGCCCCAGCATCTCCTTCCAGAGTCTTCAAGATGCTCCCATGTGGCATCACGTCCTCTTCCTTCAGTTCCACAGCCCGTCACTCCCCTGATAATCATCTGGGCACTTGTGTTTCTCCCTAAAGAGACTGTGCACCCTTTAAGGGGTTTGCCTCTTCCCTCTGTGATTCCAGTACATCGCACGTGCCTGACACATCGCATTAAATCCGTGATGAAGAGAGGAAGGCAAGCTGGTGGGCGGACATGGAGGAGTACACACCGCCCTGGATCTTTACTGAAGCAGGGCCTTGGGGCTGCTAGTGCAAATGGAAAATTCTCAAATCCCGTGATAGAGACCCCATGAGAGCAAGAGCATCTATCAATGGCGGTGAGTCACTCTCCAGAGAAATCCAATTAAACATCCGGATTTCAAGTGATCTTGCTTTGCATTCTGCTATCAATACAGTTTCTATTCTGAGCTCTCAGCATTTGGGCCTCCTGTGCCTTCCATTGTCTGATCGCTGCTGAGTTCCTGCCAGAAGCGACCACGTCTTCTCCCCTAAACCTTCCCTCCCAGCTTCCAAGTTCATCTGTCCCACATGCTGACGCTCACAAAAGCGAACGTGCATTTGAGCACTTCCCAGGAGTCAGCAACAGGGTCTAGACCCATCTCTTTAAATCCTCACCATCTATAGGGCAGGTATGATCATTCTCAACTTTACAGAAGGCTGAGAGGTTACCTACATCACCCAAGATCACACAGCTGGCAAGGGATAAAGGCAAGATTTGAAAAAAGACAATCTGACTCCAGAGCCCTGACAATAACACTATCACAAGCTGGCTAGAAATGTGACCCCGATAAACCAGGTTGTCCCCTTCTACCCCGGTACCCCCATCCTCTGCCCCAGCCTTGCTGTCAGGAGCCTTTAAAAATACTTTCAACCACTGTTTGTTCCAAGATGTGGATTTTCTTGGGGGACAGCTTTAGCCTCATAAATTCCATTAGCCCTCAAATCCACTTCAATATTTTAAAATGTTTTTGAAAAAACACACCAAAATAAATAAACATCAAAATGTTTTTGAGATGGGCAATCAACCTTTTCCCGAGTTTTGTATAAAGTCCAAGTTAAAAAAAACACAAAACTTGGGAGAAAATCATGCACTTTTTACTGATGTCTTGTTGCTGTTTGGTTGCTAAGTTGTGTCTGACTCTTTGCAATCCCATGGACTGTAGGCCACCAGGCTCCTCTGTCCATGGGATTTCCCAGGCAAGAATAGTGGAGTGGGTTGCCATTTTCTTCTCCAGGGGATCTTCCCGACCCACGAACCTACGTCTCCTGTGTGGCAGGCAGATTCTTCACCATAGGGCCACCTGGGAAGCCCCACTGAGCTCTACCACCAATCAGTAAAAAACTGTGGGTCTGCTATTGCAAATGCAGCCTTCAGATAAATCCCCTGATTCTTCCTTGTGATCGGTGGCCCGAAGCCCCTCCTTACACAGGAGTTCTAAAGCTGTCATTCCTTTCCTCTGAGTATCTAACAACTGAAGGAAGAAACGCTTAGAAACACAATTTGTTAACCCCAAACCCCGGGAAAGTCTCCCTGCCTGAAAAGTAGCCTATGGCTTTGGCCACACCGTCCATCCTCTTAGCTTAGCTCTGCTCCTCCTATGAAAACACCCAGCACCCCTCTATAAGCCCTGGGTTAAACCACCACCCACAATTTCCCTTGGATACTTGGTACTATCAGAACAGATTTGCTTTTGAGGGTAAGCAAATTAACATTTAAATGACTCTCACGTTTGTTCAGCACCAGTGATTAGTGGCCTCCTTTCTATGGAAGCAGGATCCCAGGGTTTGAAACTGGAGACTACTATACAGAGTGAAGTAAGTCAGAAAGAAAAACACCAATAAAGTATACTAATGCATATATATGGAATTTAGAAAGATGGTAACAATAACCCTATATGCGAGACACCAAAAGAGACACAGATGTAAAGAACAGTCTTTTGGACTCTGTGGGAGAAGGTGAGGGTAGGATGATTTGACAGAATAGCATTGAAACATGTATATTATCATATGTGAAACAGATCGCCAGTCCAGGTTCGATGCAAGAGACAGGGTGCTCGGGGCTGGTGCACTGGGATGACCCAGAGGGGTGGGATAGGGAGGGAGGTGGGAGGGGGGTTTAGGATGGGGAACATATGTGCACCCATGGCTGATTCATGTCAATGTATGGCAAAACCACTACAATATTTTAAAGTAATTAGCCTCCAATTAAAATAAATAAATTTAAAAAACAGCAACAACAAAGAAACTGCAGGTTTCCTCTGCTGGATCCTCCAAAGCCAGGACAGAGTGGGGGTATAATTAGCTGGTGCTCTGGTGCTCAGGTGCTCAGTCAAGTATGACTCTTTGCGATCCCCTAGACTGTAGCCTGCCAGGTTCCTCTGACCATGAAATTCTCCAGGCAAGAATACTGGCCTGGGCTGCCATGCTCTTCCTCAGGGGGTCTTCCCAACCCAGGGGTCGAACTTGGGTCTCCTGCATTGGCAGATGGATTTCCTGAGCCACCAGGGAAGCCAATGATGATTTTAGCTACCATTTATTCAGAATTTACTGTGTGATGGGCATGTGTTAAATGCTTTATACAAATTCAGTTCAGTTCAGTTCAGTTCAGTCGCTCAGTCGTATCCGACTCATTGCGACCCCAGGAACCGCAGCACGCCAGGCCCCACTGTCTATCACCAACTCCCAGAGTTCACCCAAACCTATGTCCATTGAGTCGGTGATGCCATCCAACCATCTCATCCTCTATTGTCCCCTTCTCCTCCTGCCCTCAATCTTTCCCAGCATCAGGGTCTTTTCAAATGAGTCAGCTCTTCGCATCAGGTGGCCAAAGTATTGGAGTTAACTCAGTTAATTCTTAGATGGATTATAATAACTCTTCAAGGTGGATACTATGAGACCATCTCTTTTATAGATGAAGATCCTGTAGCTTCTAGAGTTTAAAGTGGTTCAACCAGAATCACACAGCCAGTTAGATGGTGAAGCCAGGGTGCCAGTGTAAGTAGTGCCACCTGGGTGCTCATGTTAAGGCAGTGAGAAGCCTGTCCTTTATTGTTCTAAGAAATTCAGCATTTTAGTAAGTTATTAAGTGAAAGTCGTCTAGGCTATGGTTTTTCCAGTAGTCATGTATGGATGAGAGAGTTGGACTATAAAGAAAGCTGAGGGCAGAAGAAGTGATGCTTTTGAACTGTGGTGTTGGAGATGACTCTTGAGAGTCCCTTGGACTACAAGGAGATCCAACTAGTCCATCCTAAAGGAGATCAGTCCTGGGTGTTCATTGGAAGGACTGATGTTGAAGCTGAAACTCCAATATTTTGGCCACCTGATGCGAAGAGCTGACTCATCTAAAAAGACCCTGATGTTGGGGAAGATTGAGGGCAGAGGAGAAGGGGACGACAGAGGATGAGATGGTTGGATGGCATCACCAACTCAATGGACATGAGTTTGGGTAAACTCCAGGAGTTGGTGATGGACAGGGAGGCCTGGCGTGCTGCAGTTCGTGGGGTAGCAAAGAGTCGGACACGACTGAGTGACTGAACTGAACTGAACTGAAGTGAAAGTCACTCAGTATGTCTGACTCCACAGACTAATACAGTCCATGGAATTCCCTAGGCCAGAATACTGGAGTGGGTAGCCTTTCCCTTCTCCAGGGGATCTTTCCGACCCAGGAATTGAACTGGGGTCTCCCACATTGCAGGCAGATTCTCTACCAGCTGAGCCACAAGGAAAGCCCTAAGAAATACAGCACAGCCCTCTTCAAGAATACAAAAATCCTGTAGACAGCATGACTCACTATTTTGAAGGCTGTTTACAGACCATCTACTTGACTCACAGATGATTCTTTGGGTTGTAACTGAGCAAGACCCTAAGGAGCCATTCCAAAACAGACCACCTGACTCTTCTTCTTTTTTTTTCTTTTTGGCTGTGCTGGGTCTTCACTGTGCCTCACGGGCCTAGTTGCCCTGCAGGATATGGGATCTTAGTTCTGCAACCAGGGATTGAACCCACATGCCCTGCATTGAAAGGAAGATTCTTAACCAGTGGACTCGTAGGGAAGTTCCTCCACCTGACTCTTGGATAAAGTAAAACTTTAGCCCCCTAGGCCTTCCACAAATCCCAAAGAATAAATTTAATCAGATAAGTGCGAAAATGCAGAAACAAAGGAAAACAAGCAAGATAAAATAATAATAGTTTAACCATTAAACAAAGTCAAGAAGCTTTAGTTCCTTCTCTTGAACTATATACAGATAATATTCTGAGCCATACCCTTGAGCTGTTTTGCAGATATTGAATCCTCCACCAGGTGGAAGAAGTTAACTGCTTGCTGCTCACAAGCATGTAGATTTCTCAGACCAGTTGAAACCAGAAAGTTGATGATGTTGACTCCTGATTACCTCACCACCAACCAATCAGAAGAATGTCCACAAGCTGACCACATACCCCATCGCTGCCCTCTCTCACCCTGTCTTTAATGACCTTTTCCAGAAAGCCCTTGGGGCATTCAGGTCTTTTAAGCACTAGCTGCTCTGGACACCTTGCTTGGTGCCTGCAATAAATGCTACTTTCCTTCACCATGACCTGTGTCAGTAGACTGGCTTTACCACCCACGGGTGGGGAGTCTCACTCTTCCAATGGACAAAAGCTGGAATTTTTGGGTGTTCAATATCCAAACTCTAGTTTTAGGAGAACTCTTCATTGTGTTAGTGCTCACTGGAGAAATTGAAAAAGGAAGCACTCCTTCTTCACACTCAGCCAACCAGAAGATGCTGGCCAAGACCACTGGACAAATGTAACAGAGAAGAAAGGATGGTGAAGCTGGATCTGTGATATCCAGCACCAGTGGTGGTGGCATTCTGGCCAGACTGGTCCTGTGGCCAGCCTCTGGAGCTCTCTGGGTTCTGACCCATTTTCTAGATTCCCTTTGGTTCTGTGAGCCCCTTGCCCACCCTATGCCACCCTAAGCCTTCCAGTAAATCCTTTTCTGTGTTTGAGTTTGCAACCAAGAGCTGGAACTGCAACAAGCTTCTCTCCGAAGTGGCTCCTGCCTCTGAGGGGAGGGCTG
>NW_011494707.1:6283589-6302620 GCF_000754665.1 Bison bison bison | reverse complement strand
AAGCCTTCCAGTAAATCCTTTTCTGTGTTTGAGTTTGCAACCAAGAGCTGGAACTGCAACAAGCTTCTCTCCGAAGTGGCTCCTGCCTCTGAGGGAAGTGCTGATGGGGACAACTTTCTCATCTTAGGTCACTTTAGTGAGTCTGTAACACCTTCTGTGGGTACCTGGATAGTTTGCCCCTTAATTCAGTTCTGGACAAAAAGATACCAGTAAGAGGTGTTAGGAAAGACTTAGGATAAGATTTGGGCTTATGTTAGGTGCTTCGGAGGCTGGTTTAAAGGAAGTGGTATTTCCTCAGGATTGGATGTCATCAGCAAGTGGGGGAATTCTTATATCTTGATAGGGTATCTTAACAATCCTTATATCAAAGTGAGAAGAACCGTGAGACTAAAGCTTCAGTTGGTAAAGAAGCAGCTTCAGTCACTGAGATGAGCCCAAGTTATGGAGATGCTTGGTCATTTTTTTATAGTTTGGACAATGTTTCCATCCTATTTATTTTCAGACACACTTGTGAAGCTGTCTTGTTTTGGTCTTGACCTGTCTGAGTCTTAAAACGGCTTCATCTGATACCAGCGAGCTGCAAACTGTTTATGTTCAACGCGATGTCCTGGCCTAGGGAGCAGCTAACATATATGAAAGTATGAAATCCTGGACTCCAGGGACCAGTCCTACCTACTTTTGTCTTCCCTACAGTGCTCAGCACGGTGCCTGGCACATAGAATGTCCTCTGTGACCGTGGAGCAACTGAGCCCATGTGCCACAGCTAGAGAGTGGGTCTGCTGAGTCAAAAAATTCCTCATGACATAACGAAGATCCCATGTGCCACAACTAAGACCCAACAGAGCCAAATAAATTAATTTAAAAAAAAAAAAAAGGATGTTCTCTCTGAATGCTGGCTGAACTCAATTATAGGTCCAGGGAACTCGGGTCCTGGCTCAATGAGGACCATGCTGAAATATGGTTTCCATATAAACATGGTTTCAGTGTAAACATGTGACTCATGCATGCATGCAGGCTAAGTCACTTCAGTTGTGTCCAACTCTTTGCAACGCTATGGACTGTAGCCCGCCAGGCTCCTCTGTCCATGGGGTTCTCCAGGCACGAATACTGGAGTGGGCTGCCATGCCTCCTCCAAGGGATCTTCCCGATCCAACCATCAAACCAGTGTCTCTCATGTCTCCTGTATTGGCAGGCAGGTTCTTTACCAGTAGTGCCACCTGGGAAGCCCAAGACTCATATACATACAGAACAAACACTTGTCAAAAATGTATTTAACCCATGAAAGAGGAAACCAGTAAGACAGTAAAGCTCATTCCCAGAGCATTTAAGGAACTGGGCTTATGGGTACTCTTTGATGAGAATCTTAGAATAAGATGGCTAGGTTAGATAGACAGTTGGTTAACAGCCTCTAGGGCAATGAAACCATCACCTTTAGGGTTACCCTTTGGGATGGACAAAATCTACATGTCAGCATGTAATTTCACAGTGTCAGTGCTCTAATCAAATAGTAAATAATATCCCAGTTAAGTACAGACACCCTCCCAGATGATTAAATCATATTAATACTCGGACACATTGTTAAACAGTGTCCCAAGATGATACGGAAAGAACATGCTTGCTCGACCTCCTTCCTTTATTTCCAATTTTTAGTTAATTTTTCTTTTAAAAGCATAATAAAAGACTCTCGTGGCTTCTTAGGAACACATTCAGCTGACTTTTTTTTCCCACCACTTTGTATTTGAAGTGGCATCATGGCTAATATTCACTGAATAATTACTATACGTTAGGCACTATGACAATTTCTTAAATTTTTTTTATTTTTACTTTTTTTGGCCATGCTGAGTGGCTTGTGGGATCTTAGTTCCCTGACCAGGGATCAAACCTAGGACAGGGCAGTGAAAACGCCAAGTCCTTACCACTGGATTGCCAGAGAATTCCCATGATAACTACTCTATATGGCTTAGCTCATTTACTTTTCACCAAAAAATCCCTAGGAGGTAATTCATTCTGAGGAAAACAAGTGTGGTATAATAAAAATTATATATTTGGTCTTTGTTCCTGCTTCCTGGCACAGAACTCCTTAAAACTCTTAGAATTTCCTGAGTGATGTGTTATTCATAAATATATTCATAATAATCTCCTCTGATTATTACGCTGGCATAAACACCTGAGTTTCTGAGTTTATGCCAGCATGACTCAGGTGGGGCCCCTAGGTAGTTTCAGGTTGGGGCTAGTCACCAGGTAAGCAGATAGGGTAGGGGGTGCCCTGGAGAAAGAGAACCAAGCATGGTTTTCTTGACAGAAGAGAAGCCATTTTTGACCAAAGCCATTTCGTGATCTAAGCCTGGCCACAATGCTTGTCCTTGAAGAGGTCTCAGTAATTAATGATCTTAAGGCAACAAAAGAATGCAGACACAAATGGCCATTATCAGGCAAGAGAAGACACCCAGTTCTGTTTCAGTGGTAAAGATTAGCCTGATACAATCAACCACCAGATCTACTGGAACCTCAGGGATAATGACGTTGATCTTTTCTGATCCTAATGATTTCAGTATCAACTAAAGCTTGGACTCTCCCCTTCATGAAACATGCATGTGCCCTTAGCTTAAAATGCCCCCAGTTTTGCTGTTCAGGGAGACACTGCTTTGGGAATGATCCCCAATGTTCTCCTTACTTGCTGAAGGTAATAAATCCTTCCGTCTCCCAATCTTTGGCTTGGTTGTGGTTTTTTTTGGCTTTGAAACAGGAGGGAAGGGGGCTGGAGACAACATTTAAAAGAATGACATAGCCATTGGACATGACAATAAGTGGGTAGAAATAATTAGATCCAAGATGACAGAAAAAATTCAACTTCCACCAGTCCTTGAGCCTCAGTACACACTCATTGTAACACATCAGCAAGCTATTTTATAAATGACATTCCCACAGGTGCCATGACAGTTCTAAGGCTGAACAAAAAGTGGGCAGTGGCCCAGTTCCTGGAAATCCCCACACCTTCCCCCAAATAGCTGGAGCACCCCTCCCACTAATTCGTCTATGAAGTTGTTGCTGTTTAATCACTAAGTCATGTCAGACTCTTTGCCACCCTATGGACTGCAGCACATCAGGCTTCCCTGTCCTTTACTATCTCCCAGAGTTTGCTCAAACTCAGGTCCATTGACTCGGTGATGCCTTTCAACTATCTCATCCTCTGTCATCCCCTTCTCCTCCTGTCTTCAGTCTTTCCCAGCATCAGGGTCTTTCCAATGAGTCAGCTCTTTGCATCAGGTGACCCAAGTATTAGAGTTTCATTTTCAGCATCAGTCCTTCCAATGAATATTCAGGGTTGATTTGCTTTAGGACTTTACCCACTCCTAAAAAAACTGACAACCCCTGTACCCTGATGCCTCTTAGCCTTCCATGAGGTCCCACACGCTGTCCGTGAAGTGTATTTCTCTCTAAATAAATCCACTTCTTACCTACCATTTTTTTTTTCTTACCTACCATTTTGTCTCTCACTGAATTCTTTCTGCAATGAGACATTAATAACCTGAGTTTCATTAAGTCCTGAAACCAGGTGTCTAACCTCAATTAAAAGACCATGAGTTTCTGGTCTTTTAATCTGGCCCACATGGTTTCAGCTTGACACTCACCAAGAGGAGAACTCAGTTTTTTGGGTAACAACCAGAAAGACCAAACACGGGATTAGAAGGTGGGTGCTTCCATCCCCACCCCCCCATCTCTGGAGAGAAGAAGTGGGATGTAGATTGAGTTATAGAAACTCTGGCATATGTACACTTACGCCTGATTCACATTGTTGTATGGCAGAAACCAACACAATATTCTAAAGCAATTACCCTCCAAATAAGAATAAATTTAAAAAACCTCTTAAACAGTGAGATTTGTGGGGGTTCTGGTTTGGGGGACACAGTGATCTGCTGTGAACATGTGCCCACAAGGGAGTGGAAGTTCTACATGCTCACCCCTCCCCCTACACTTTGCCCAAATGGAGCTCCTTCATTTGGCTCTTCCAAAATTGTAGCCTTTACTTTCTTATTTTTTTGTAGTCTTTATAATAAACCTGTAAATGTAAGTAAAATGTTTTCCTGAGTTCCATGAATCATTCCAGCAAATGATCAAACCTTGTGTGTATGTGTGGGAGGGTCATAGAAACCCCCAAATTTGTAGTTGGCTGGGCAGAAGTGTGGGTGGCCTGGGACTTGTGACAGGCATCTGAAGGCTGTCATGTGGGATGGAGCCCTTTCAGTGGTGGGATCAGATCTGAACTCCAGGTCAGCATGTAATTGGATTATTGGATACCCAGTTGGTGTTAAGAGAATTGGAAAACTGATGTGTAAGACTGACACATATTTGGTGTCAGAAAGAGTGATAAAATTAATTCCTCTATCAGAACCCACAAAATAGAGGCTGGCCCAGCAGCTGGGCCCACATCACACATCCTGACCTAAGTTAGTCTGTATTTACAGGAACCCGTTGTTGAAGAATCCTAACACACACCAGTCGTAACCCTCCAACACAGCTACAGCGTGCGTGTGTGCTCAGTCATTTCAGTCGTGTCCAATTCTTTGAGTCTATAGACTATAGCCTGCTAGGCTCCTCTGTCCATGCGGATTCTCCAGGCAAGAATACTGGGGTGGGTTGCCATTTCCTCCTCCAGAGGATCTTCCCAACCAGAGATGGAATTCACATCTCCTGCATTGCAGGCAGATTCTTTACCATCTGAGCCACTTGGGAAGCCCAGATTCATTGGTATCATTTTTTAATTTTTAACATTAGAAAACTTTAATATAAAATTTTTACAGCACCATAAACAGAAGAACCAATATTTTTCCTTTTTAAAAGACATGAAAATAAATTCTTAACGCTTTCCTAAATATTACCTAAAATCATTCCAACAGGTACCCTACCTCGGGAAAAACTGGACCAAATGAATCGAAGTCCCACAGCCAAGATCTCAACCCAGGTCCCATCTCCAAATCCAGTGCTGCTGACTGCTTGAACACGCCCTGGCTCAGGTTAACTTAGTCAGGGGGAGCAAGCAGAGATAACAGCGTCAAGGCAGACGACAGATGGCCAGAAGGCTTACTCCTCCAGGCAGTTAATGAAACCATGGGCAAGGATCCCTGAATTTAATCACCAGAGCACCAAGCAGACCTAGTCTAAATTGTTCTAGGAGCAGATGGAGTTTTTCCTCCAGAACAGCTCAAGGCCATTTATGGTGGCCTAAGGGGCAGCGTTAGTACTCAGAGACAGTGGAACAGCCACGGATAATCACCAACTTTAAGGGGGAAGGATGATGCAGAGGTCCCTTGCCATCAGCCAGCACAGTTCAAGTCAAGCTAAAATGCCCGTCTATTCAGGCTTTTCTAAAGTGTTGCTTTCAAAGTGAAATGTAGGTCTCACTTTGTGCCTGTGCTCAGTCAATCAGTCGTGTCTGACTCTTTGCGACCCCACGGACTGCAGCACACCAGGCTTTCCTGTCCTTCACCATCTCCTGGAGTTTGTTCAAACTCATGTTAATTGAGTCAGTGATGCCATCCAACCATCTCATCCTCTGTTGCCCCCTTCTCTTAAACAATTACTACCCTTAAATGCCAGAATCCCTCGCAGTTCAGTAAAGAAGTTCAGAAATCCCACATCTTCCAACTCTCGGCTTACTCATGTGATTTCTTAAAATTAAAAAAGAGACCCTGTGTTGGTTTTTAGGGGTCGAAAACAGGTGGGCAATGGAAAGAAATGAAAGTGATCGTTACCGAGTTACTATAAATTCTGCTTCTGGTTATGTGCCTTTAGAAAGCTTATAAATGTAAACTTCTTGATAAACACAGCACCGGTTTCAATTAAAGGCTTAATCAATGAACTTCTATAATGGATGTGATGATGAGGACAACAGATGGCCCTGGGATTCTCGGACACTCTGTGAGACCACAAACATACATTTCATTTTGATTCTGATCACGAGCTAAGCTACAGGAGAGAGAGGTACTTATTGCTGTGCCAACGCGGGCGCATTTTATACCTTCACTCAATTTCATCATTAAAAAATATGGCAAGAAAGCAAGATGAGTCATCTGCAAGCAGCTGACAGACACTTGGGTTCTATTTCATTCAGGGAAGAGGTGAGGAACATATATGGAAGGTATGGGGAGCATCATCCAAAGTGTTTTCAAACTTTCAATGGCCAAGCCACACTCTGGACTAATTAACTCTGAATCTGGAAGCAAGACCCAAGTATCAGCATCTTCTCTAAAGCTCTCCAAGGGATTCCTTAGCTCTGGGTAAGTCAAGGTTGAGCCAGTGGTTTTGAGGAGAACCGCCAGCCTAGAGCAAGACAGACAAGTTTCATGGCCTCCAGCCAGTGGCTGCTTCTATAAAGCCTATTGCTGTGTATCTTTTCTTAGAAAATAATTTTATTTATTTTTGGCTGGGCTGGGTCTTTGTTGCTGCACACAGGCTTTCTCTAGCTGCGGCAAGCGGGGGCTACTCCCTGGTTGTGGAGTGTGGGCCTCTCATGGTGGCTTCTCTGGCTGCAGAGCAGGGGGAATGTAGCTGGCAGGCTTCAGGAGTTGCAGCACGTGGGCTCAGTCATTTCTCTTCCCGGGCTCCAGAGAGCAGGTTCAATAGCTGTGGCACAGGGGCGTAGGTGTGCCAGGGCATGTGCAATCTTCCTGGATCAGGGATCGAACTTGTGTCTCCTGCATGGGCAGGCGAATTCTTTACCACTAAGCCAGCAGGGAAACCCTCTTGATGGGTATCAAGGCTCAACTGGGGAAGCAGAACCACCATGAGTTATGGGGCACGGGATGACTATAGGAATTAGATTGGCCACAATCGTGGGAGCAGCCGGTGAGGTTGAGGTCAGGGAAGGGAAGATGAGGACCAGAGGAGACACAGGGCCGCCCTTCTGAGAGGTCAGACGCATGCATCTGGTTATGGTAGGCTGCAGAGGGGGGCAGGTCTATGCAAGTCTGTCGCCTTGTCTGCCCGGTGTCTAGAAGACATGGGGCCATGTGTGGCCAGCAGGTCAGGCAGTCTGGAAGACAAGTTGGACAGAAAAGCAGTGGACAGTGAGGATGAGCTGGAGCTACCTTCATGCTCTAACCATGGCCGCCCTCAAAGGATCAACACTGCTGCTTCCCTTCTGCCTCCCGGAATCTTCCATTTTTATTTTTAGTTTTTCATAATTATAGCTAAAATTCATTGCATACTTTATAACAAGTCTGGAGAGTACTGTTCTAAGTGCTTTTAGATTTAGTTTCTTTTTTCTTTATAATGCACACCTTTTTTATTTAGTATCACAATATTAATGATAATGATTACTGTAATTCTTTTTTTTTTTTTTTTGGAGTATAGTTGCTTTACAGTTGCTCATAGTTGCTATACTATTTTCTGCCGTGGAGCAAAGTGAATCAGCCATGCGTATACACATAGCTGCTCTTCCCTGGACTTCCCGTTTTGGGTCTCCTCTCTTGCTCTTGAGAGCACTGAGTAGAGTTCCCTGTGCTCTACAGTCAGTTCTCATCAATTATCTATTTTGTCTCCCACCTTTTACTTGGAAAGGGAAAGGGATTCTGAGAAGTAGAGGTCTTAGCATAGTTACATTTTCCATAGTTTAGTAAAGGTGTCAGAAATCAGGGGAATGTTAACATCTTAATAGTTGGTACCCAAAATCCTCTTAGGGAGGAAATGTTTTTTCTGGGAACCATAGTTAGACAACCTCTTGGGGTAGCTTTCCCAAGAGCCCAGGCACCTTTTGGTGCCATGGCTTCTCAGAAGAGCACGAAATTGCTCTTCGTGGGGCAGGAAGAGGCATGTGTCTTACTTGAGATGGAGGGAGCTGAGAAAAACAAGAGCAAGGGAGGAGATGAGACTGGCTCAAGAAAAAGAACTGCCTCGTGCAGGCTGATAAAAAAGGCCTTATTAGCCAGGAGTATAAAATGTGGATTTTTAAATAGTTTGTTTGAAAAGAGCTCCGTGCCACCCTTTCTGTGATCCTTAGTTCTACAACTCCTCAAATGACCTGTGGGAGTATCACAGGGCTCTGTTTTGATTTGTTGTTATGGAAACTGAAGCATCTGTGTGGCACACCCACACAGATGGTGGTGTAGAACCCAGGAAACCAAGCCCAGGGGCAGAAAGGATATAAGAGGGAACCTGCTAGGGATTCAGAGAACACTGTCATGGATTTTGGTTTCTCCAGCCTGTGGCATCATGGGTGGGAGGTACTTCTCCAAGGGTCTGGAGAGTAGGTACCCAGGGTAGAAGAAGATATGGCATCTTACACAGATCCAGTTCAGCAGGGCAGCCTGAGGAGCAGAACGGGAATGTCATGGCCAAGTTCATTCTCTGCTTTTGGGGACCCTATTCTCCCTTGTTTGCTGCTCTTAATAAGGCAGTGGTGCTGTCTTTCCCACCAAAGTATGGTTTTCTCTACTCATCCACAGTCTTTGGTTTGCAAATCTCCCATCACCTAACCACAAAAAGGCTTCCCCAGTGATTCATATGGTGAAGAATCTCCCTGCCACTCAGGAGAGCTGGGTTCGATCCCTGGGTCGGGAAGACGGCATGGAGAAGGAAATGGCAACCCACTCCAGTATTCTTGTTGGAGAATCCCATGGACAGAGGAGCCTGGAGGACTAGAGTCCTCCAGGGGTCACAAAGGGGTCGGACACAACAGAACGACTAGCACTTTTGCTCACTTTCATCATCTAACTGGTCCGGCCTCTCTGTATTCCAGGAGAGAGACTCTGATCGGCCCAGGCCAAGCCAATCTGGACCAACTAGCTCTGGCCTGGAGGAGGGGAGTGGGGGAGGCCAGAACCCCCCACACGCGGAGCTGATTCTCTAAGGAGGGGCAGTGGGGCTGGGAGGCAACCACTGGTGCTTCGTGAACAGCCAGCTCTGAGTCAAGCTACTGGAGCTAGAATCTCAACCCCCCTCATTCTTAGCTTAATCTCATTTGTAAAATGTGACTCATTAGTACCTGCCTCATCAGGTTGCTATGAAGAAAAAAACCAGTGATCCATTGAAAAAATTTAGCATTGTGCCTGGCACATGTATATGCTCAAGATTCATTAGACGAATTAGTAATGACAGCATTGAGAATTGATCACAGCATCTCAGCACCTGCTACTCCACCCCTTCACCCATCTGAAGCTTCTATCTTTTACTCTGACATCAACAGATTTTGTCTCCTCCCCTGGACTGTTAGGGCAAGTCCTCATACGTATTATTCACTGCAAGTGCTTACTGAATAAAGGAAGGAATAAATAAGTGCTTGGATATCCCTATGTATGGAAACTCATGACCTCCCAAGGTTCCAACTTCTGTAATTCCAAGTATTTGCTAAGGCCCCTCTTATGCTGGGATGGTTAACTGGATTCTCTGCAGCATTTGTGATTCTAGTTCCACAAAGAAGAAACCAACTCACTCCTCCAAGTGACAGTCCTTCAGATGTTTCAGAATGGATCTCAGATGCCCTGCATCACCTCCTCTCCAGTCTGTATGTACCTTCCTATGATGGAAGAGACCTTCATTCCACCCTCCAATCTCCTCCCTTCTCCTGTGCCCCCTCTTCAAAATAAATAGGCTACTACTAAAAGCCAAGCACATGAGCTGTATGTCTGCTTTTAACAAGCATCTATTCATTTCCAAACTCAATTTCTTCCTGAAGGAAAGGAAAATAACATTTAATGAGCATTTATATTGTGGGGGGACACTTAATAACATGATCGCTTTTACTCCTCAAAATCACCCTAGGAGAGGTTAGCTGCATCGCCATTTGACAAATGAGTTAGCCAAGGCTCAGAGAGGTTAAGGTAGCGTTCAAGATTGCACAGCATACAAATGGCAGAATTAGAATTCAAAGGTAGGTATAATATCATCTAGAGAAAGTTACATGCCTTTCCTTTTATCAGAAAATAACTGTCAAAGAACCAAGACATTTAGTAATGAAAAAAAAAACAGGCTGCCTTTCCTCTGGCAGGACCCAAACTGGGAGGGTCTTAGATTTTCCTAATCTAATTTGAAACCCCTGAGGAGTTTAGGGGACTGAGGACAGAAGGACAAGAGTTCCAGGCCAGAAATCCAAGAGGAAAGATCTATGTAACTGATCACTCAATGACTGCTGCTGCTGCTAAGTCACTTCAGTTGTGTCCGATCTGTGTGACCCGATAGACGGCAGCCCGCCAGGCTCAGCCATCCCTGGGATTCTCCAGGCAAGAACACCAGAGTGGGTTGCCATATCCTTCTCCAATGCATGAAAGTGAAAGGTGAAAGTGAAGTCGCTCAGTCATGTCTGACTCTTAGCGACCCCATGGATTGCAGCCTACCAGGCTCCTCCGTCCATGGGATTTTCCAGGCAAGAGTACTGGAGTGGGGTGCCATTAGCCAATTAAACAAAGCAAAAGATATAAATCAGAATACTGTCTTAATGAGTAGCTATGGCGACATCCCTAGTGGACCAGTGGTTAAGACCTCGCCTTCCATTGCAGGGGAGGTAGGTTCAATCCCGTAGCTAAGATCCCACGTGCCTCCTGGCTAAAAAGCCAAACACAAAACAGAAGAAATACTGTAACAAACTCAATAAAAGACTTACACAAAATGAGTGGCTATGCTGTGTAGACCCAAAACACGAAGGCAAATCTGCTAAGGTGTCTGTACTTTTTCCCTTCCTGTTTCTCTTTTGAGCAGCCTGTCCTGAAGATGTCAACAGGGGGCTGGTTCTTATCTGAAGAGAAATGAGGCACAGGCAAGCATTATCTGATTTGGGGCTAAGTGCAGAGCAAAGAGCCGAGTCCTCAATTGAGATCATCAAGTGATACGGACAAGCACCTCTCAACCCCAGCTGCCACTCACATCAGCAGTTTTCCAGAGACAAGCAAAGAGCAGGGAAACCCCTGCATTGTCAGGCACGCATGATGTAGCCTGTGTGCTCACTCTGTCTCATAAGATGCTTTTTCCTCTGGAGATTTCAAAGAATGATGAACACTCAGCATCAGATGAAGCGACGCAGGTTCTCCATGTGGTGCATGCTGTCTTCCCCTCAGCTCGACCTTGCCATGGACATCCCTGTCACTGTTGCTGCCACCCTGGGAGGCCAGCTCTGCACTTGGCCCTTAAATGAATTGCCGCAGTCTCTTAAGGTGGTCAGCTGAACCATGTCCTGCAAGATATACCCACCCTAACTCCCAGAACTTAACATGTTACCCTAGACGGCAAGTGGGACTCTGCAGGTGTGATTCAATTCAGGATCTTGGGAGAGGGAGGTTATCTTGGATTATACAGGTGGGCTGATTCCAGCAGAGATTGGATGGTACCACTTGTGGTCTTTGAAGATGGAGGAAGGGACAATGAGGAGGGAACATAAGACATGAGGCTCTGGAAGTGGGAAAGAGCTCGGAAAAGGATCCTCCCCTTGGAAAATGAGTCTCCAGAAGAAGCTTGGCCCCACCAACACTTTGATGGCAGAAACCCACTGCCAACTTCTGGTCTCGAGAATGACAAGAGAATAGGTGTGGAGGTGTTTGCTTCTTTTGCCTCGCCATATGGCTTGCAGGGTCTTAACTACCTGATCAGGGATGGAACCCAGGCCCTCGGCCGTGAAAGTGCAAAGCCCTAACCACTGGCCCACCAGGAAGTCCCCCGTGTGTTAAGTCACCAACTTTGTATAGTTTGTTGCAGCAGCCACAGGAAACTCATATACTTCGTAAAGTGCACTGCAAGCTGCTGGACCAAGGTCTCCCTCTGTAGGAATACTGTGGATGAAACCACTGGAAATGAGGCAGGCACTCAAAAAAGAAGGGAAGTCAAGCCCTTGCTCATTTATTAGGTATATACTCACAGGGCACCTACCCTGAGACAGGCCACGTGTTGGGTGCTGCCTACACTGTGAGGAGTTTAAACGGCTCAGCTTGTATCCTCGTCAAGGCTGAGGCGAACAGGAGAGAGACGGGGAACACGGACTTGCATTGATAAGCACAGATTTATAAATGGAGGAAAAAAGACCTTGGTGACTGGGACAGGACGGGACCCAGAACGGGACCCAGACTGGAAAGTGCTGGGAAGGCTTCCTCTAGGAAATGACCCTGGATCTGAGCCCTGGGGAAAGGGGGAGAGTTAATCAGGCAGGAGCGGGAAGTGGGGGCGTCTAGATAGAAGGAACAGACTGGATGAAAGTTGCCATGGAAGAGGAGGGACTGAAAGGAGGTCCATGGGGAGCAGAGGTGGGGGCCACAGGGGGAGAATTGATGAAGATGAGAAGGTGGGAGACCGGGTGGGAACAGACTGATGGGAACATTCTGGAATATGCTCCCTGATGCTTATGTGTGAGTTTCTTCCATGATGAGGGTGATGCTCTACAAAGAACAACAGCTTTCTACTAGGATAGCCATTAGTCAGAATTGACTAAGGAGCGTTTGAAATGTGGCTAAGACTACTGAAGGACTGCGTTTTGAGTTTTATTTAATTGTAACTAATTTAGTTGGGGCTTCCCTGGTGGCTCAGTTGGTAAAGAATCCCCCTACAATGCAGGATACCTGGGTTCAATTCCTGGGTTGGGAAGATCCCCTGGAGGAGGGCATGGCAACCCACTCCAGTATTCTCGCCTGGAGAATCCCATGGGCAGAGGAGTCTGGTGGGCTATAGTCCGTAGGTCGCAAAATGTCAGACACGACTAAGCACAGCACAGCACACAGTAATTTAAGTTGAAATAGTCACATGGGCAGAGAAGGCAATGGCACCCCACTCCAGTACTCTTGCCTGGAAAATTCCATGATCGGAGAAGCCTTGTAGGCTGTAGTCCATGGGGTCACAAAGAGTCAGACACAACTGAGCGACTTCACTTTCACTTTTTACTTTCATGAATTGAAGAAGGAAATAGCAACCCACTCCAGTGTTCTTGCCTGGAAAATCCCAGGGATGGGGGAGCCTGGTGGGCTGCCGTCTATGGGGTCGCACAGAGTTGGATACAACTGAAGTGACTTGGCAGCAGCAGGAGCAGAAGTCACATGGGGCTCGTGCATACCCAATTATACACAACAGCTCTAGGCTGGATAGAGATATCGATAGATAGATAGACAAATAGATAGATATAACCTTATAAGGATTTACAGGATTACAGAAGCTAAGTCCCAAGATCTGTATGTCACCAACCTGGAGACCCAGGAGAACCAAAGGTATAAGTACCAGTCCAAAGCTGGCAAGCTCCACACCCATAAAGAGTTGATTTTTCAGTTCAAGTCCAAAGGTAGGAAAGGAAAGATTGACAACCCAGCTCATGCAGTCAGGCAGGCAAAGTTCCTTCTTGCTTCCTGCACTTCTCAGGTCTTCAACGGATTGAGTGAGGCCAACCCACACTGGGGAGGTGCAATATGGATGTGAGAGTTGGACTATAAAGAAAGCTGAGCGCCAAAGAATTGATGCTTTTGAACTGTGGTGTTGGAGAAGACTCTTGAGAGTCCCTTGGACTGCAAGGATATCCAACCAGTCCATCCTAAAGGAGATAAGTCCTGGGTAATCATTGGAAGGACTGATGTTGAAGCTGAAACTCTAATACTTTAGCCATCTGATGCGAAGAGCTGACTCATTTGAAAAGACCCTGATGCTGGGAAAGATTGAGGGCAGGAGGAGAAGGAAGGGGATGACAGAGGATGAGATGGTTGGATGGCATCACCGACTCGATGGACATGGGTTTGGGTGGACTCTGGGAGTTGGTGATGGACAGGGAGGCCTGGCGTGCTGCGGTTCATGGGGTCGCAAAGAGTTGGACACTACTGAGCAACTGAACTGAACTGAACTAATCTGCTTTACTTTACTTAAGTCTGTGGTTGTTGTTCAGTCGCTCAGTCATATCTGACTCTTTGTGACCCCATGGACTGCAGCACACCAGGCTTCCCTGTCCATCTCCAACTCCCAGAGTTTGCTCAAACTCATGTCCATCGAGTCGGTGATGCCATCCACCCATCTCTTCCTCTGTCATCCCCTTCTCCTCCTGCCTTTCCCAGCATCAGGGTATTTTCTAATGAGCCAAGTCTGTGGGTTCAAATGTTAATTTCATCCAGAAATATCCTCACAGGCACACCCAAAATTATGTCTAAACAAGTAGCTGGGTGCCCCAGAGCCCAGTCAAGTTGACACATAAAAGTAACCATCATAAGAACCTAATACACGGTTCCCCTCCCCAGCTCAGCAGAGCCCAGGGGAGATCCGCGGGGCCAAGGGCATGAAACCCTGTATGGTAAGACAGTCAAAGCACCCAGAGAGAAGATCTTCCTTTCCCAAAGCTTGTTCTGACTTTGAAAGGCATCATGGAGCAGCAGACGCCTGTCCAGTGGGGGATATTTTTTCTCTATTTGATCCGCCAGGTCCCCACCCTCATCCCTACCTCCCCATACAATTAGGAATTCAGGAGGGTCCTTCCGTTCAGAGGTCTCACCTGGAACACTCTCCCTCCATCCTCTTTCCTCATCTTTTTTCATCTTCCCTTAAGGCCTCCTTCCTTTTTCCTTCCCCAGCTCCTCACATTCTGGTATACTTTGCCCAAGACAAACTGCTTTTTAGATCTTCTGCAATTAAAGGCATCTCTTCCCACCACCTGATATGTACAGTGGCTCCGGCAACGGTGACCTGTTCTTAGGAGATGCTATTTAAAACCCAGGGTGCAACCAGTGTGACGCAGAACTGCCAAACGTGGCTGAGAAGTGTCAAGTTACATAAATGCACATGCTTCACTTTGCCTTTGGCTTGAAGCTTTTCCTAACAGGCTTCAGGATTATCATCAGCTCATTAAAGGTAAAGAGGAGGCAGGTGTATCAAACTTTTTAAAAATGACAACAATAATAAAGTCAAGTCCCCAGAGCAGAGTTGAACTTGATGGGTAAGAGCCACTCCCAGATCTTAGGGGAGAGAGGTGGTTTTCTGGGTCTTCTCTGGAGATACGTAAGCAGCCCTGATCCTCTTCCCTCAAGGCATGGTATTAACAGTTAGAGGAGGGAAGGGAATTTTGGTTTGCTTGTAACCTAGGAAGAGTCACCTACTTTCACATGTCCTCTCTTTCCATCCCTGGTGACAGTGCTGTCAGGGAAGCATCAACACCCCATTGGTCAGAGGGGAAACTGAGGCTAGAATAGGGCAAGATTTGCTCCAGTCCCCAGAGTCAATAAGAAATAGAACTGGGGTTCAAAACCATCTGAGAGCCCCTATAGCTTGATGGTTGAAATCATGGACTCTGGACTCAGAGTGCTGGGTTATATCACTGTCTGCTGTTTCGTGGACGCTGAACAAGCCTGGGCAAGTTACTTGACCTCTCTGTGCATTAGTTTCCTCATCTATAAAAAGGGCAGGGAGGATGCTGTATGTCGATTAAGTTGTAGTGAGGAAAGCACTTAGAACACTGCCCAACACAGCAAGTATTTGAAAAGTTGCTGTTTACAACTCATGAACCCTCTACCACCATACCCTGAATCTCTTCCAGGTTCTAGGGCCCGAGTGCTTAACCACACTTGGTTCTTCTATTATTTTTTTTTAACTTTTATTGGAGTATAGTTGCTTTACAGGAAGTGGACCCTGAATATTCACTGGAAGGACTGTTGCTGACGTTGAAGCTACAGTCCTTTGGCCACCTGATGTGAAGAGCCAGCTCACTGGAAAAGACCCTGATGCTGGGAAAGATTGAGGGCAAAAGGAGAAGAGGGTGGCAGAGGATGAGATGGTTAGATAGCATCACTAACTTAATGGACATGAGTTTAAGCAAATCCCAGGAGATAGTGAAGGACAGGGAAGCCTGGCATGCTGTAGTCCATGGGGTTGCAAAGAGTCGGACACAAGTGAACGACTGAACAACAGCAACAGTTGCTTTACAATGTTGTGTTAATTTCTACCATACAGCAAAGTGTATCAGCTACACCTGCATCAGCTATATGTCCCCTCTTTTTTGGACTTTCTTCCCATTTAGGTCACCATAGAGCACTGAGTAGAATTCCCTGTGCTATAAATAGGTTCTCATTGTCTATTTTATACATATACGTATATGTGTCAATCTCAATCTCCCAATTCATCCCGCCCTCTCTTTTTCCCCCTGGTATCCACATGTTTGTTCTCTACATCTGTGTCTCTATTTCTGCTCAGTCCTTCGTAATAAAATGAAGTTACTGGGGTCCAAGCCCAGAGTCTGGAGATACTGGAACTCAAGGACTGTGCTCCTGAAATCTATCCTTCACACACCCATCTCTGCTGCCCGCTGCAGCTCTGACTCATTAAGTAGAAGATACCGCTGCCCAGAGCACAGTGTAAAATGAAGATAACAGCCCCCTCCCTCACCTCTGAAGATACTTAGAAACCCAGATAAACAGCAGGACCAGGCTTGCAGAGGTGATGCAGAAGGGCTGAGGCGGGCTGGCAGGGGCTGCAGGAGGAGTTATGCAAAGCTAACGGTGTGAGTCAATGCTGGAATCAAGGGTGAAAAAATGAATCTGGGGTTGTTGACAGCCTCCGCAGGCCAGGATGGCGAGAGGCATGGGATGGGGCTGCAGCGGGAGGGAATGGCAGGTGGGTGGCATCGGGGGTCAAAGGTGGAACAAAGGAGGTTTCAAGTTTCACCTCCTGGACATTTGCCACCAATTAAAGAGGCGTTTTTGTGATACTGAGGCATTTATTCCCTCTTTCAAATGAAGCTCATAAAATTGCCAGATTTCAAGAGGGAGATCTCTAAATGCCAGTTAAGAACTTGGAAAGCAGGAGACCAGTGAAGGGAAAACATCCAAAGCAGATGCCCCCGGTGTGTGGTGGAGACACGTGCCCGCTGGGGTCACTCAAAGCCCTTCTCTGAACCTGACCTCATGAGCCTTATTTAGGGTAAGCAGTTATGCTGCGGGTGCACCTGACTGGTCGTTCCATTAGCAAGCGCTTTTTATAGGTTATATTACAATGTATGCATAGGGCTCCACAAAGGCCTTACCCTCAGTGAGGGTTCTATAAATGTTGACTCTTGTCGTCCCCGAGGACCCTTAGAGGAACAGAGTACTACTGCAAATTCCCAGCAGGTTGACTTGAAAACCTTGACTAAGTTGGAGCTCATGTTAGGCTTCAAATAAATCACTTCTCTCCAGAGAAAAGCTATGAAAAAGTCCAAAGCCTGATGCATCAGAACCATCTCCGTTTCCGCCCAATTGCATTCGAGATGGCGGAACAAGATGATACCCAGTGTGGGACTGTGGGATTGGGGACCTCCCAGCAGGAGTCTGTCTTTGCATTCTAGAAGAGTGAGGCGAAGAGAAAAGGCGTCCTTCTGCTGGGAATAAGTAAGGGGCTAACTTAGGGTTCAGGGCTCTGCCCCTCAGAAACACACCTTGAGTTCAAATCCCAGGTCCACCTCTACAAGCTCGTGACCTTGAAAAAGTTATCTCACCTCTATAATTGCCGTTTTCTCATCAGTAAAGTAGAAGGAATAGAATCCACTCCCTCAGAATGGGTTTATGATTCAAAAAGTTGAAATAAGTGAGCAAATGTATGCAACACGCATAGCGTGTGTGCAGTATATCAGTACCCGAGGTAAACAGCAGTCCTTTTGAAAACTGTCGTGTGCCTGAGGACACAGACAAGGACAGGAGACAGCCAGTATGATCCTGAGCCCACTTCCTGTGAATTCATGCTAGCTCCCGGGGAGGCAGAACTAGCAGAAGCCGTGAGCCCCAGAGGAGAGGGCAGGACGCGGAGAGAAAATGGAAACCCATGAAGGGACAATGCTCATCTTCAGGGGTGTTGGGACAGCAGCCTTTAGATCCAGAAAGAGTCAGCACAGCGGGAGACAGTCAAGTGAGAAGACACCCTCTGCCATGAAATAGGATCTGACTCATACAGACTCCAGGGGAGCCGAGGGGTAACTTGATTACTTCCGAGCAGGTGTGACAAAACCAATCTTGTCCTGGTTATTACAGCTACAGTTATTGGGGCTGTTTCAGTCAAAGGCTATCACATTCCTCTCACTCAGAGCTTCCCACCTGAGCCTGTAAATGCTTAGTACAGTCTAAAATTTTATTTCTCCCATATCCTATGCAAAGGGGTGTTGTGTGTATGTGGGTCTGTGTGTGTGTGTGTGAAGGGAAGCTATTGGGGTAAGGATGGAATGTGAAAGAACAATTTTTGCACATTCATCAAATACTAATTGGCCTAATAAGTGCTGGGCATTGTTCAAGATTCTGGGAGAATTCAATAGAGGAGGCGATGGATCAGATCTCTGCCCTCAAGAGCTTACACTCTTCAAGACATCATCTCGGGAAATACATTGAGAGCTTCCTTTCTTCCTTCATTCTTTCCTTCCCTCCTTCTTTCCCTCCTTCCTTCACTCATTCACTCACTTAATAAAAACTCTGGACTCAGACTGCATCCTACCTTAGCTACTTATTAGCTAAAGAAACCTTGGGTCAGTTTCTTAACCTCCAGCTCAGTTCAGTTCAGTCACTCAGTCAGGTCCAACTCTTTGCGACCCCATGAACTGCAGCACGCCAGGCCTCCCTGTCCATCACCAACTCCCAGAGTCCACCCAAACCTATGTCCATCGAGTCGGTGATGCCATCCAACCATCTCATCCTCTGTCATCCCCTTCTCCTTCTGCCCCCAATTCCTTCTAGCATCAGGGTCTTTTCAAATGAGTCAGCTCTTCACATCAGGTGGCCAAAGTATTGGAGTTTCAGCTTCAGCATCAGTCCTTCCAATGAACACCCAGGACTGATCTCCTTTAGGATGGACTAGTTGGATCTCCTTGCAGGCCAAGGGACTCTCAAGAGTCTTCTCCAACACCACAGTTCAAAAGCATCAATTCTTCAGCACTCAGGTTTCTTTATAGTCCAACTCTCACATCCATACATGACTACTGGAAAAACCATAGCCTTGACTAGATGGACCTTTGTTGGCAAAGTAATGTCTCTGCTTTTGAATATGCTGTCTAGGTTGGTCATAACTTTCCTTCCAAGGAGGAAGCGTCTTTTAATTTCATGGCTGCAATCACCATCTGCAGTGATTTGGAGCCCAGAAAA
>NW_011494707.1:6248421-6283489 GCF_000754665.1 Bison bison bison | reverse complement strand
TGGATGCCATGATCTTAGTTTTCTGAATGTTGAGCTTTAAGCCAACCTTTTCACTCTCCTCTTTCACTTTCATCAAGAGGCTCTTTAGTTCTTTACTTTCTGCCATAAGGGTGGTATCATCTGCATATCTGAGGTTATTGATATTTCTCCTGGCAATTTTGATTCCAGCTTGTGCTTCCTCTAGCCCAGCGTTTCTCATGATGTACTCTGCATAGAAGTTAAATAAACAGGGTGACAACATACAGCCTTGACGGACTCCTTTTCCTATTTGGAACCAGTCTGTTGTTCCATGTCCAGTTCTAACTGTTGCTTCCTGACCTGCATATTCCTTCTCTAAAATGGAGACAAGACTAGGACCCACCTGCACCTTAAACCCTATAGAAGTGTGAAGGCCTGGCTTTGAGAAAGAACCAGGAAACCAAATTCCAGAAGGGTCCACACCCAGCCCCTTAGCCCAGAAGGCCACAGACGATGGATGAGGTGTTTGTCCAGGTCTGAGTGGGCCATGATCTCTACCTGGCCATCTTGGAGTCTGCTGTGCATCTCTGAGATCGATAAAATTCTGTGCCTCCAGACAAGGCTACATACTCTAAAGGCGGGGCTTGGTGGGGGGAACCCTCATTGTTATCCACCGCTGTCTGCAGGCTGCTAGCAAGACTTCTGGGCGCCAAGAAGCCAGCCCCTCCCTGGGAGTATGTCACTGAGCCTCCGAAATGTCCTGACAGCATTGACATCCTTCTGTATCATTTGGATAATTTGATTTATCCAAGTGTCTACTGTTGACATTTGTCTCTAAGCGATCAGACTCATGAGGACGATGAGGAAATTTAGTGAGGTCACAAGTCAAGAGCTTATGCCGGCCTGGCCCAGGGCTGGAGCTTACATGTTGGCCTATCATGTCTCTGAGCACTTGACGTGTGTGTGCCAGATGTGGGGATAACATGCGCGCACACACACACACAGACACACACAATGCAAAGATCAGGAAATGCTCAGTGAGAGCCATTGTTGCAAAAGCAGCCTTGGCCCCTCTGAGCACCTGCAGGCTGAAGACAGCCCTTCAGTACTTTAAAGCTGAGCTCACGTTCTCTGTCGCCTTTTCGTTTAAAACATGGGGAGTATATTGTCAACGCTAGTAATTTTTTTTAATTGGGGTACAGTTGCTTTACAATGTTGTGTTAGTTTCTGCTGTGCAACAGCAGGGATCAGTTATATGTATACATATATCCGCTCCCTTGTGGACCTTCCTCCCCCTGATCCCACTCCGCTAGGTCACCACAGAGCACCGAGCTGAGCCCCCTGTGCTATGCTGCAGGTTCCCACTAGCTATCTATTTTACACATGGCAGTATATGTATGCCATTCTAATCTCTCGATTCATCCCACCCTTTGTGATATGTTTTTAATGTTAGAAAAAAATCTGTAGATAAGAACAGAAGCTTAACTATAATTTTAGAACCAAATATAAGTTTTATGCTCTTTGAGAATGTAAACAATAAAAATAGAAAAAAAAAAAAAAGCAAGACCCAGATAGTAATTTAATCATCTTTTATAGGGTTTTATATTGACTAACAGTTATATACTAAGAAATAGGGCATCCCAGGAGGCACGAGAGGTAAAGAATCCGCCTGCCAATGCAGGAGATGCAAGGGATGCAGGTTCAACCCCTGGGTTAGGAAGATCCTCTGGAGGAAGAAATGCCACTCCAGTATTTCTTGCCTGTAAAATTCCATGGACAGAGGAGCCTAGCAGGTTGCAGTCCATGGGGTTGCAAAGAGTCGGACACGACTGAGCGACTGAGCACACAGGAATAAGAAATAGAGGAACAGATAGCCACTTCTCGAGGCAGTAGTGAGAATGAGGCTGGCACACAGTTATCAACAGTAAATGTCAGGTTCCCGGGCATCCTCCCCCTCCTCACTCCTTCCTTTTCTTGGCCACTTCCCCCAAGCACTTACATAAACCTGAGCTCAGATTCCCGTCGGACCAAGACTTCCCGGAGACGCTGGATTTTCGCCATCTCCAGCTCGATCTCCTCCGGCCTCATGGTTGTCTCTGCCATGGAGATGATGTCCAGCTGATCTGTGCAGGAGATATAAAATGCAGGTGTCAAGACCCCGAGGGCTGTAAGGGTTTTCAAGAATCCCCTTTGGGACAGTCCCCGCCTTGCTCCAGCGACCTTCATACCCCAAGAAGGCACACGGATCTTTGCCAGTGTTGCAAGTCTGTATTTGTGAGCGGGCCCTTTAGAAACTAGAAAGCACGTTTCCATGGGAACCCTGTTACAAGGCAGAAGGAGGCTCAGGCAGGGGTCACCCAAACCTGTTCAAGGTTATAACGTGCCCTTGGCAGTCCCTGCCTGGTCCCAGTTTCTGAGTCTCGGTCCTTTTGACCATGGCCGTTCATCCTGTCCCAGTCTCCAAGACCAGCATTTTTAGGCAGAAAAATGGGTGTGATAATTACTTTTAGCAATACCATTAATAATTATCTTATAGGAATACTAAGTAATGTAAGTAATAGTAACGTGAAATGATACAAGTTTGTTGTAGAAAATTCAGATAACAGAGATAAGCAAAGAAGAATGAGGTAAAAAGTCATCTACAACCTCTCTGCCCAGAGGGAACATTTTGATGGACATTCTTCTGACTTTATATTGATAGTTATATGTATATATATATTGTCATATAAGTAAAGCCATATGTCAAAAAAATATAAGACCATATGTATGCCACACACACAGAACCATACAATTATCAAATATATAGAAAGACACTATATACGTGTGTGTGTGTGTGTGTGTGTGCGCACTCAGTTGTGTCCAACTCTTTGTGACCCCATGGACTGTAACTTGCCAGACTCCTCTGTTCATGGGATTTTTCAAGCAAGATTACTGGAGTCGGTTGCCATTTCCTCCTCCAGGGGATTTTCCCAACTCAGGGATCAAATCCATGTCTCCTATATTGGCAGGCAGATTCTTTACCAACTGCATCACATGGGAAGCCCTTACATATATATGACTGTATATAAATATATCTGCATGTATATATGTATATACACCCGCTTCATGGATCACAGCTTTGTTGTGGCAAAGGGGCTTGTGTAACTCAATGAAGCTACAAGCCATGCTGTGCAGAGCCACCCAAAATGGATGGGTCATAGTGAAGAGTTCTGACCAAATGTGGTCCACTGGAGCACGTGGTATTCTTGCCTGGAGAATCCCATGGACATGGGGTATGAAAAGTATGAAAAGGCAAAATGATACGATGCTGGAAGATGAGCGCCCCCAGGTCAAGAAGGTATCCAAAATGCTCCTGGGGAAGAGCGGGAGGCAATTATTACATGAATTTGAGCAAAATTCTGGGAGATAGTGGAGGACAGAGGAGCCTACTACAGGAGCGTACGTACTACAATCCCTGGGGTTGCAATGAGTCAGACATAACTTAGAGACTGAAAAACAATGTGTATATGCACATATACTGGTTCACTAGGGCTACCATAACAAAACAACAGAAGCTGCAGAGCTTAAACTATAGACATTTATTTTCTCCTGGTTTTGGAGGCTAGAAGTTCCAGATCAAGGTCTGGCAAGGTGAGGTTCTGGTGAAAACTCTCTTCCTGGCTTGCAGATGCCCACCTTCTCACTGTACTCACATGGCCCCCTCGTGTGCATGCAGAGAGAACTCTCTGGTGTCTCTTCTTAGAAAGATACTAACTCTATGAGATCAGGGCTCCACTTTTAATGTCCTCATTTAATCTCAGTTCTGAGCACCGAAGAATTGATGCTTTTCAACTGTGGTGCTGGAGAAGACTCTTGAGGGTCCCTTGGACAGCAAGGTGATCAAACCAGTCAATCCTAAAGGAAATCAATCTTGAACATTCATTGGAAGGACTGATGCTGAAGCAGAAGCTTCAATCCTTTGGCCACCTGATGCAGAGAGCTGACTCATTGGAAAAGACCCTGATGCTGGGAAACATTGAAGGTAGAAGAAGCAGCGGGCAACAGAGGACGAGATGGTTGGATGGCATCGCTGACTCAACAGACATGAGTTTGAGCAAGCTCCGGGAGACAGTGAAGTACAGGGAAGTCTGATGTCCATGGAGTTGTAAAGAGTTGAACAGGACTTAGTGATTGAACAACAACAGCTTTCCCATTTCCAAATCAGCCTCACTGGGGATTAGGGCTCCAACATATGAATTTGTGGGGGATATAAACATTGAATCCATAACACTATGCATGTATGTGGATCTATGTATATACATCTCTCTTCATATACTGACATTAACTTTTTTATGTACATTCTTCTGATGCATACATATGGTAATTTATGTCATTATATATATTATATATGTAGCATGCATATACAGGGTGACACATATGGTTTTATCTATGTGTGTGTGTTTTATATGTATAATGTTATATATAAACACATGCATTTTTTTTTAGGAGTGCAAAAACACATATCAAGATGTGAGTAGTTCAAGATGTTATGTGCATATATACACACACACACATGCACACACTAAGTCATTCAGTTGTGTCCGACTCTTTGCGACCCTATGGACTGTCTCCCTCCAGGCTCCTCTGTCCACGGGATTCTCCAGGCAAGAATACTGGAGTGGGTTGCCATGCTCTCCTCCGGGGATCTTTCCGACCCAGGGATTGAACCCGCATCTCATTTTATGTCTCCTGCATTGGCAGGTGGGTTCTTTACCACTAGAATCACCTGGGAGGCCCTATATATATATATGTATACACACACACACACCATCATGGAGGTCTGGTTTTTGTAATATAAAGTTAGGGTCTCACCATTTTATTACCTGCTCATTTCACTGAACATTCCGTGAGCGTTTCCACACGTCCTTGGATGCTCTTCCCCAGCAGCAGTGTGAAAGGCTGTGTGGTTTGCTATTTGTGGCTGTGTCATGAATCACTTCACCAACCCCCAGACACTTAGGTTGTTTGCCATTTCCCCCACTAGAAGCAGCGCTGGGATGAGCATTCTCAGAGATAAATCTCTGCGTGCATCTAAGAGGTGCCTTTAGGCCACATTTCCAGAGAGAATGGCTGGGTTTTAAAGGATGCCGTAGTCTGACGACCCTTCATCGGCAGAGGAGACACAGGGGAAGGAATGTTCTTGCTTTACTCTGAGGCCAACATCACATTCTCTGCATCTGCTAACTCCTTCCAACCTGGCTGTTGTGAGGACTGAATTAACAGAGACTTGCTATGCTTGATGCACAGTTACAATTACCTTTGTTATCCCCATGCTCTGCCACACCATCTCTCTCTCTCTTTTTTTTAGTTGCAGGATGTGAGTCTTTACTTGCGGCATTCGAACTCTTGGTTGCGGCATGTGGGATCCAGTTCCCTGACCAGGGATTGAACCTGGACCCCTTGCATTGGGAACACAGAGTCTTAGCCACTGGACCACCAGGGGCCAGAGTTAAAGATCTTTGAACTGAGGCCAATCACCAGTTCATGATTGTTGGTGAGCCTTTTTATGTCTTAGTATCATGTTCTTCCTTTACAAAATGGGATTTAATAGCTATCATATGCTAAGCTGTGCTGGAGGCTTTATATGTACAATCTCATTTAATCTCTATTTCATAGAGGATGTATCTGAAGCTTAGAGAAGGAAGGTGACTTGGCCAACATCATGCAACCAGAATGTTACCGAGACAGAATTCAAATCTAGCCTCTCTCTCTTCTCCCTAACCACATGCCTTCACCACATTATACAGCCTCTGGGGGAGAGCTAAATGAATCTATGGATGCAAAGGTGCATAGTTAACCATTCCAGAGACGTGAGTATCCTTATTTCTCAGCCATCATGGTTCAGACGGACAACCTGATTTCCACAGGACACATGCTGAAAATGGCAAGACACCCTGGGGCGAAGCGTGGGACAGAGAAGATTAATCACACCCCATGGATTGGCATTTTACCTCCATCCTCGGGGGAGGACGGAGGTGGTGGCACTGCCAGGCTCCAGGTGCTGAGATGAACATTTAGCTTTGACTTGGGGCAGAGGATGGCACTGATCCTTCTGTTGAAAAGTCCTGCTCATAGATGCTTTCTTTCCCCTGGAGAAAGGAGCAAAGCCTGGAGTTCAAATCAGGATGGAACAGCTCGAATCCTTTCTCTGTGCCAGGCACTGTTGTTGTTCAATTGTTAAGTTGTGTCCGACTCTTTGTGACCCCATGGACTGCAGCACATCAGGCATTCCTCTCCTTCACCCTCTCCCAGAGTTTGCTCAAACTCATGTCCATTGAGTCAGTGATGCCATCCAACCATCTCATCCTCTGTCATCCCCTTCTCCTTCTGCCTTCAATCTTTCCCAGCACAAGGCTCTTTTCCAGTGAGCCAGCTCTTCACACAGGTAAGCCAAAGGAATGGAGCTTCAGCTTCAGCATCAGTCCTTCCAATGAATATTCAGGGTTGATTTCCTTTAGGATTGACTGGTTTGGTCTCCTTGCTATCCAAGGGACTCTTAAGAGTCTTCTACAACACCACAATTCGAAGGCATCAATTCTTTGGCACTCAACCTTCTTTATGGTCCAACTTTCACACCCATACATGACTACTGGAAAAAACATAGCTCTGACTATACAGACTTTTGTTGGCAAAGTCTTGCTAGGCTCATTACAAGTCTCATCTCATTTAATCTTCACAACACCTTAGGTGAGGGGTTAACCAGCTATGCTAATGCTAAGTCACTTCAGTCGTGTCCGACTCTGTGTGACCCCATAGACGGCAGCCCACCAGGCTCCGGCGTCCCTGGGATTCTCCAAGCAAGAATACTGGAGTGGGTTGCCATTTCCTTCTCCAACGCATGAAAGAGAAAAGTGAAAGTGAAGTCACTCAGTCGTGTCCAACTCTTAGCGACCCCATGGACTGCAGCCTACCAGGCTCCTCTGTCCATGGATTTTCCAGGCAAGAGTACTGGAGTGGGGTGCCATGACCATGGGCCAAAGCCAGTCCCCACCCTGATGTTGCAAATAAAGTTTTATTGGAACACTGGCCATGCTCATTCATCTATGTATTGCTTATGGCTGTTTCTGCATTACACCAATAGGATGAGTAGCTGTAACAGAGATTGCATGGCCCACATAACTGCAAATATTTGTAGAAAAAGTTTGCCAACCCCTGCCCTAGATGGTAGATGCTATCATTCCCCTAATTTAAATTAGGTTAAAAAAACCCACACATTTAGACAGTAACAATAATAGCTAACATTTATTTAGCACTTATTACATGCTAGGATCAAATCACCTTATTTAACTCCCAAAATAGCCCTGGGTGATAAAAACTGTTTTCATCCCCCTTTCACAGAAGAGCAAGTCAAGGCTCAAGAAATGGAGAAAGTGGTGGGGTCAAGATTTAAAACCAGACCTGTCCTACTCCAAAGTCTTTGTTGCCATCAATTCTATTCACTTAAGAACTACCTCCCCACTTAAGAAGTATCATCATCAGCTTAGCAATCAGAAAACTGAGTCTATTTTATTGCCTTAGATATATGGAGAGTAGCTATTTTTTAATTTCATTTTTTAAATTATTGGAGTATAATTGCTTTACTGCGTTGTGTTAGCTTCTGGTGTACAACAAAGTGAAGTAGCTATAGGTATACATATCCCCTCCGTCCCACCCCTTACCCCCTCCCCACCTCTCTAGGTCATTAAAGAGCACTGAGCTGAGCTCCCTGTGCTTTATAGCAAGTTCCCAATAGCTAGCTATTACACGCATGGTGGTGTATATATGTCAACAAAGAGGAGCTGTTTTAAAGATCTAGCAGGTGATTATCTGGGGAGCTCTGCCCCAGGAATTAGGATACACCAGGGCTGAGGGGCAGGGGTCAGGTCCAAGGACCTTCATGCAGGGGGTCTTCAGCCCAGACCCTGAGAAATGCGGGTACAAGATGTCAGTAAGTGAATATCATGCATGGTTTCTTTCAGTCTGACCTTGTATGACAGAACTAGCATGATGGAAACCTCGGCAACATTCTCCAGCTAGAAGGAAGGCAACCAACAGTGGATGTGTCCACAAGGACAAATCCCAGGAGGAGCTGGATAAGCATTTCAGGACAGCTAGAGAAGATGGTTGCTACAAGGATCTAAGAGAGCAAAGCATGGTTGTTTAGAACAAGCAGAGCACTAAGGCACAGAAGTCCCCAGGGCTCCAACTGCCATGGCTGTCACTCAGCTTAGAGCAGCTGAGTCACTTCTGGGGGATGAAGCAGCTAAATCCATCTTTTTTATCCCCAAATGCCACACCAGGAAGACTCACGCCTCATGAGCACAGCAGCACTGGCAAGCAAGAGCTGAGCATTGAGACCGGACATGACTGGGATGTTCCTGCAGGTTTAATCATTTATCTTGAAAACATAAAGCTACCTGGGGACAGGGCGGTGATGGTGGGCATGGCAAGCGAGGGCTGACGGTCTCCTAGAAATTTATCATTTAAATTTAGAGAGAAGGGAAACTGCTGGGGACCAAAAGAGAAATCTTCCCCGGTCAGTCGTCTCCAGCCATGGGTCACAACATGAATCTAAGTCCAGGGTCCCCTGGGCAATACCCACTTCTGTTTCTGCTTCCTCATTTCATGTACCCAGAGCTGTCACATATGAAGCATCACTAGGAATCCAGCACTAACTCATCCTGCTCCTAAATACCTTGGCAGGTAGGTACGCACATTATCACCCTCTCTTTATAGGTTAATAAGATGAGGCTCAGAAGGAACATAAGTGATTGGCCAAAGTCATTCAACCAGTGAATGGCACAGACCCAGGACTGTCTGATTCCAAAGTCCAGGCTGTAGGTCAAAGGGCTACAGGATAGCATTTCCAAAACCTCAATCACTGCGCAGAATTCACCACAATCATGTACTATCGGTCAGGCTTTCCAGGTGGCACTGATGGTAAAGAATCTGCTTGCCAATGCAGGAGACTCAGGTTCAATCCCTGGGTTGGGAAGATACTCTGGAGGAGGAAATGAGAACCCACTACAGTATTCTTGCCTGGAAAATTCCATGGACAGAGGGGCCTGGCGGGCTACAGTGCATGAGGCCAAAGAGTCGGACATGACTAAGTGACTGAACACACACACACACATTATGTTGGGGACTGAATGCTTGTGTCCTCCCCTCACCCTGCCAAAGTCCTATGTTGACACCCTAACTCTTAGTGTGATGGTGTTTGGAGGTGGAGTATTTGAGAGGTAATCAGGGTTATAGGAGGTCACAAGGGTGGGGCCCCCATAATGGATTAGTGCCCTTATATGAAGCATCAGAGCTTGCTTCCTGTCTCTCTGTTGTTCACCATGTATGAACACAAGAAGATAGTCATCTACAAACCAGAAAGAGGGTCCTTACCAAACACCAGATCTGCCAGTGCCTTGATCTTGGACTTCCCAGCCTTTAGAACTGTGAGAAATAACTGTTGTTCAAGTCACTTAGTCCATGATACTTTGTTACAGCAGCCTGAGCTAAGACACTAACTATACCAGCATGTATTCAATATTCTTTACATTGACTTTTTTCACTTATATAAACTCCTTAAAGGAAATTGCATTACCATATCCATACATACTGTCAATATCACTTAGTATAGTTAGAAAATAATCATAACAGTAAGTCCAATGGAAATAAAGTGATCTTATCAAATTCTGACTAAATACTGTAGCCTGCTTAGAGCTCAGATTGAAAGCCTAACTTTTCTTTCTTAACCATGTAGATGAGTAAGTACTACATAGTTGGCAAGTACTGGAGAGGTGTTAAAGACAAACCATCAAACTGAGGCTTCTTTGACAATTGTAAAGGTCGATAATTGGAAAAAAAAAAAAAAAAGAGTACAGGAGATATTGTGGGCTCAGTTCCAGACCACTGCAATAAAGTAAGTATCTCAATAAAGCAATCACACAAAGTTTTTGGTTTCTCAGTGCACAAAAGAATTTCGTTTGCACTTTACTGTAATCAAATGTGCAAGAGCATTTTGTCTAAAAAAAAGAAAACAATGTATGCACCTTAATTTAAAAATATTTGATGGCTAAAAAATGCTAACCATCATCTGAGCCTTCAGTGAGTCATAATCTTTCTGCTGGCGGAGGGTTTGGAATGTGAGAATTACCAAGACGTGACACAGAGACACGAAGTGAGCAAATGCTATTGGAAAAGTGGCAAGACAGACTTGTTTGACACAGAGATGCCATAAAACTTCAGTTTGTAAAACACACAATATCTGGGAAGCACAATAAATTGAAGGATGCCTGTAATTTTCGTGCAACCTAATTCACTGTAGTTTTGTCACCGAACTCAGATCTAGCTGCTCGCCACTTAAAAGCCATTAAAGAAGCCAGGTTGGTGAAAGGCAAGTTTGCTTTATTTTGGATGCTGGCAACTAGTGGGGAGGGCAGGCACCTGTCCTAAGGCTGACTCCACCCCCCCTTCACCCAACAGTCAGTGGGCAACAGCTTTTATAGACAGAGGGAGGGGGCTACATGCAGAAATAGCACAGTCAGCTCTGACAGTCATCTTGAAATGAGTCATCAGTGGTCTGACCAGCATCATTTTTATTCTTTTAGGTACAATTCCTTCAGTTCCGGGGCTGGTTTGTTTCCATGTCCCTGTGGCCAGTTCTCAAAATTGTGGCAGCTTAGGCATGGCTAGAGTCTGGTCATCATGTAGTTAACTTCTTCCACTGGGTGGTGGTTTCAGCATCTATAAGAGAGCTCACAGGATATGGCTTAGAACATGATCTACAACACAGGAGAAGGAAATAAAGGTCCTGACTGTGATTAATGGCTACATTATTATTTGGTTTCCTTCGTTTCTGCATTTTCTCACTTTTCCGATTAAACTCATTCTTTCACTAAAGCTTTTCCACAGACAAAAGGCAGGCTGAGGACATGGGCGACAAGGGTCACAGCATTCCAGTTTGAGACTAAGAGCCTCTGGGTGCCAGGGTCACCCTTCCTACCCCCGGGAAAGCTTCCGTAGAATCAAATTCCAGTTCCTTTGGTTGGAAAGGACTTAGAGGCCCTGGGGACAGCCTCATCTCCATGTCTGACAGGATGTGGAAGGACATGACACGATTTGCTTCTGAGGGTCCCTCAACAAACAGCAGGGGGCTCAATCTCTTGAGTTCTCATTGGAAATTAAATGAGAACTGAGGCGTGAAGGCAAGTGTGTCAGATTTTTTCGCCCAAAGATGAATCAGCCATTTTGAGTCATTATTTTAACCCAGCTTGTATCATAGAAGCAATTTAATGATGGTGGATGTATTCATTTCAGTCCCACAAACACTTACTGGCGCCCAGCATCCTTGGAACATCCTCAAAAGGACACACAAGAGAAGGGCCTTTGGAGAACGGGGGAGACTGTGGGTAAGCATCAGAGGACAATCACCTTCAGCCTAATATGTCCTTTTCTATCCTGTGAATAGATGTGGAACTTTTTTTTTTAAGTCTTTATTGAATTTGTTACAATATTGCTTTTGTTTTATGTTTTGGTTTTTTGTCCACCCAGGCATTAGGATCTTAGCTTCCCCACCCAGGGATCAAATCTGCACTCTGCACATTGGAAGGCAAAGTCTTAATCACTGGGACACCAGGGAAGAACCTAACGCCAGGAGAGAAACTATCTGAATTTTGTAATAAACTTTAAAAAATTCTTGGAATAAATTTTTATGTATAGAAAAGTTGCAAAGACACTACAGAGAATTCCTATCTGCCCTTCCCCTAATGCCCACCATTATTAATACATCTGATGCGGCTGATTTACTGTATTTGTTGTTGTTGTTTAGTCGTTAAGTTGTATCCAACTCTTTTGACCCCATGGACTATAGCCCGCCAGGCTCCTCTGTCCATGGGATTTCCCAGCAAGAATACTGGAGTGGGTTGCCATTTCCTTCTCCAGGGGATGTTTCCTACCCAGGGACTGAACTGAGGCAGGAGGCAGGTGAGCGCCCGTCCACCAGGGTAAAGCTATTGGAGATTCAGTCCTTGCGGATCAAAACTCCAAGAAGAAAAAAGCAGGACAATTAAGGGAGGAGGCTGGGCCCGGCCCAGACCACGTATTTCTCATTCCCCAAGTCAGAAGACCTCCTTGACCACACATGCACAGAAAGGCTCCTTGGAGACCAAAGGGGAGTTATGTTAAGGGATGTTCTACCCAGAGGCCTTTTCAGTAAGATCCATCTTGGCTAAGAGATGCGTGCGCACACATGGGAAGGTCCTGCGATATACCAAATACAGACAGTGAACTGGGGAAATTCAAATGACTGGCCAAAGGAAACCCGGAAAAATGCCTCATAAAAGTGATTCAAGCTGCCACGAGGGTGCAACTCGGCGACTCTCTCTTCCTGAGAGCGCCTGTGTGTCTTTCCACACGGACTGTACTATTTTACTTCTCAATAAACACTTTACCTGTTTCACTACTTTCCATCTTTGTAGGAATTCTTTTCTGCAAAGCTGAAGGGCCAGGGCCCTTGTCACTGACCACTGATCTAGTGACTAGGATTTGGTGCTTTCACCAACGCAACCCGGCCTCAGTCGCTGGCTGGGACCCCCAGCCACTGCAGGCCGAGGCCACCCAAGATCATATCCCGCGTCTCGTGCATAGGCAGGCGGATTCTTTACCACTGAGTGACCAAAGAAGCCCAATTCACTGTTAACTGTGTTGTTTGAATGCTTACCATGGCAGGTGTCATCGGCTGAAAACATTAAAGAAAAAGAGAAAAAGCTTTTTGGGTACAGGTACCGTGAGAGCCAGGTGAGCCCTCAAAGACGGCCTATGAGAGGGGCCGTTATGGGCATGAACTTTTCAGGTGTCACGACCACCTCCCAGGCTGATCTTGGTCCCATTGGTTGATGAGTCTGGGCCTCAGTTTCTTCATCTGCCACATGGGGACAATCACTCATGTCTCAGCTGATCTTCTTGCCAGGCATACAGAAACTTCTCTGTAACGTTTGCTCTTATTATTCATTTAATAAATATCAATGAAAACCTGCTTCATGCCAGATCCTGCTCTAAGTAATGAGGATGAAACAAAACAGACAAAAGCCTTGTTCTCATCAAGCTGACCTTCTAAGAAGGGGTTTATGTGTCAGGGAGAAAAGTCATTAGCTCACAGCTTTCCCCTGATGCTAGGTTTGGACAGATTCCAGTTCAAGTCCTGGCTCTACCAGTCACTGTGTGATCTGGACCACGTTACTGATTCTTCCCAAGACTCAGTTTCCTCCTCTGTAAAATGGACAGTAAATCCTACCTCATAGAGTTGCTGCTCTGGAGAAGAAGTAAGATGACACGTCCAGTGCTTGGTGCAGTGCCTGGGTGTGATAAAGGGTGGTCAGCATCATTCTTACTACTCGCACCTGTCCTTTCCCTGGAAAAGCCAGACCAATGTGGGGGAGGAGACAAGATCAGCATCATCAAACCTGGAGAACGAGGGCCTGCTGGTCATTTAGACCCACGCCTGCTCCCCAGTGGCTCAGCGGTAAAGAATCTGCCTGCAGTGCAGGAGATGCATGTTCAATCCCCGGGTCAGGAAGATCCCCTGGAGGCAGGCATGGCAACCCACTCCAGTATTCTTGCCTGGGAAATCCCATGGACAGAGGAGCCTGGTGGGCTACAGTCCATACAGTCGCAAAGAGTCGGACATGACTGAAGCGACTGAGCATGCATGCACACACACATCACCCTGAATGAAGGGTCCAAGAATGGCCCTGCTAGCCCTCAGCCAAGGAGCCAGGTCCTTTAGCTCACCCCCTAGGTCCCCACAGGCACATCTTCCTGGTATCGACCCGAGGGAGAGTCTTAAATACCAGGGAAAGATATCTGAGCCCCATTACTGGGGAACAGATATCCTGATGCATTTCAAAGGCTCCTGGTGATACCCCAGCCTTTTACTGTCATCAATCATTCATGGAGGATAGAAGCTCATTTCAACCCCTCAAACATCCTAGTATGGGATGTATCAAGCATCTCGCCTTCTCGCTATGAAGTGAATATAATGGGAAACAGTCGGTTGCTCTTAATGAGTCACCATTTCCCAAGAAGATGAAGTAACTGCTTTTAATTCAGACGCTCCATATCCTCCCCCTCCGCCTTGTGAATAAGGATGCCTCTGGGTCCTGCGAGTAATCATACCTCCCTCTGCAAGCCACCTTCTCATATGTAATGCCTCTTTATAATCACAATCACTCCACAAGGAAGGTTTTGCAGCTGAAGAAACTGATTTGCCTTCAAATCGTGACCATGGATATTATTCTCTAATGGGATTTTGGGTATGATTTTTTTTTTAAGCTTCTCTGAGTTTCTATTTTCTCAGCCACATCTGCCTTGTCTGAGGTCACGAAAGGAGTTAGGGAGAAGGTCTGATCAGCAACAGGGTTAATAAACAGGCTCTGGAGTCAAGTCAACATGGGTTTAAGTTCTGGCTCTGCCTCCTTCTAGCTGCTGCCCTTGGGCAAATGACTTCAACTCTCAGCCTCAGTTTCTTTTTTCTTAATTTTATTTATTTTTGGCTGTGCTGGGGCTTCAATGCTGCACTCAGGCTTTCTCTAGTTGCAGAGAGCAGCCTTCTCATGGCGCTGGTTTCTCTTGTTGCGGTGCACAGGCTTAGTTGCTCTGAGGCACGTGAGATCTTCTCAGACCAGGAATCAAACCCACATGCCCTGTGTTGGAAGGCAGATTCTTAACCAATGGACCACTAGGGAAGTCCCAAAGCCTCAGTTTCCTTATCTATAAATTGAGGGCAAGGACATAGCCATGAAATTAAAAGATGCTTGCCCCTTGGAAGAAAAGCTATGACCAACCCAGATGGCATATTAAAAACCAGAGGCATTACTTTGCCGACAAAGGTCCATCTAGTCAAAGCTATGGTTTTTCCAGTAGTCATGTGTGGATGTGAAAGTTGGACTATGAAGAAAGCTGAGCACCCAAGAACTGATGCTTTTGAACTGCAGTGTTGGAGAAGACTCTTGAGAGACCCTTGGACTGCAAGGAGATCAAACCAGTCCATCCTAAAGGAAATCAGTCCTGAATATTCATTGGAAGGACTGATGCTGAAGCTGAAACTCCAATCCTTTGGCCACCTGATGCAAAGAACTGACTCAATGGAAAAGACCCTGATGCTGGGAAAGATTGAAGGTGGGAGGAAAAGGGGATGACAGAGGGTGAGATGGTTGGATGGCATCACCGACTCGATGGACACGAGTTTGAGCAAGCTCTGGGAGCTGGTGATGGACAGGGAGGCCTGGCGTGCTGCAGTCATGGGGTCACAAAGAGTCGGACACAACTGAGAGACTGAACTGAACTGAAGGACAAAGAATGTGGGAACCTCTGAAGGCTCATTCTGAAAGCTCAGAAACCAAAGGAAAAGCAAGGGTTTTACCTCCTCTCTGCTCCACAGCCTCTGAGTTTTGTTGGGACCTGAGTTTCTTTACCATCAGCACTACTGACATGAGGGGCCGGATGATTCTTAGCTGGGGGCCGTCCTGTGCATTGTAGGATGTTCAGCAGCATCCTTTGCCTCTGCACCCTAGAAGCCAGTAGCATCTTCCCACCCACCCAAAGCGTCTTCACACATTTGTGAATGTCAACATAGGAAACAAACTCACTCCCCTCTCCCCAAAAACTAGTGATGGAGACACACTCTTTCAACAGTGCTCTTGGGAGCGCAGATATGAGACCCTCGTGCTGCTGCTGCTAAGTTGCTTCAGTCATGTCTGATTCTTTGCGACCCCATGGACTGTAGCCCACAAGATTCTTCTGTCCATGGGAATCCCCAGGCAAGAATACTGGAGTGGGTTACCATTTCCTTCTCCAGAGGATCTTCCCAACCCAAGGATCAAACCCGCATCTCTTAGCGTCTCCTGCATTGGCAGGCAGGTTCTTTACCACTAGCACTAACTGGGAAGCCCAGAGACCCAAGTGGGTGTGATTCAAAGTTCATTTCCTGGGACTTCCCTGGTGGTCCAATGGTTAAGACTCCATGCTTCCAATGCAGAGGGTGCAGGTTTGATCCCTCATCAGGGAACTAAGATCCCACATGCCACATCGTGGCTCAGCCAAAACATTTTTTTAAAAATCCATTTCCCTGGACCTCTCCAGAGTCTACTGAATCAGAATCTCTCTGGAGGAGGCCCCCATAATCTGTATGTCATTAAGGCGATTTCTTCATTCATTTCTTTGTTTCCTGAAATGAGGAGAGAGTGGTGTAATCCCCAGCAAGGGGTCATTATGAAGATTAACTGAGGGGATCCATAGAGCCCATAACACAGTGTACTCAATAAATGTTAGCTATTTCATTACAGAAGCACTTGTCTGGACAAAGAGGAACATAGAGGACTTCAGACTTGGGGGAAGAACAGGAAAAACATGGGCAATGGTAATGGCCTCTCTGTTCAAATGCCAGCTGAGAACTGTAACTAATAAGTTACAGGTGACACAAGGGAGACCATGCAAGCCCCACAGGGGCTTTGCTCTGCCGATAATCACTTCTCACATTGACTTCATGCTCAACTGCCTCCCCAGCTAAAACAACTCACTGTCAATAAAAGGCAAGAGGTGAAAAAGTAAAAAAAAAAAAAAAAAAATCAGCCTGAGTATTAGTTGTTCGTTGCTGCCTTTGAAAATGACCACACATTTATTGGCTTAAAAGAATGCACATGTACTGCTTTATCTTTCTGGAGTCAGAGGTTTGACATGAGTCTCGCTTGTTCTAGCTTCTGGCGGCCGCCTACACCCTTTGGTTAGCAGCCACCTCCTCCATTTTCAAAGTCAGCCACGACAGGAGGAGTCCTTTTTATGGGACATCTCTCTGACCCTTCTTAGTTCTTCACATCTCTCTCTGACTCAGTCAAGAAAGGCTCTCTCATCTTAAGGGCTCATGTGATTAGATTGGGTCCACTCTTGTAATCCCTTATAATCTCTTCTTCTCAAAGTCTGTACCTTAATTCCACCTGCAACAATAATTCCTGTTTGCCGTATAAGGTAACATACTCACAGGTTCTGAGGATAGGAGTGTAGGCATCTTTTGGGGACCATTATTCAGTAAATCACGGTCTATATAACAGAGGATACCAGATAAACTGACTGTGGAACGTTCCAGAGTGGGGTCATTATCATCCTCCCAGGCAAAATCTGTGGTCTGTAGAAAGGGACCTAGGCCCATTGAAGGAAGTAGGGCAACCAAGCAGTAAGGCTGCCCTCCTGCTCACTGGGGACCATCCACCCCCCCGGCTCAGTGCCAGCAGCCATCACACAACAAACATCCTCAGTTGATAGCATGACTCAACTAGAAATGCCGGTTCTGCCCCTTACTGGCTTGTGACCCTGCACAAGATACTTACATTCTCTGAGATTTTGCTTTTTCACTTGTCAAGTGTGTCTAACAACCCCACCTTGCAATATTCCTTTTTTTTTTTTTTTTTGCAATATTCCTTCATTCCATAATAACGCCCTGCAAGGCTGGTAAGCTGGTCATGTGACCTCTCCCCATCAAGGTCCACTATTAGTGAAATGGGGATAATAATATAGATTACTCATTGGTTGTGGTGCTAGTTGAATGATAGGTTGTGTGCAAGGCTCTTAATGTGGCACCTGGTACCTCATAAGGAGCGCGAGGTTGTCAATGACCACAAGTACTATCATCATCAGCATCCCCACCCCCATCATCATTACCATCTTTATCATCTTCTGCAACATCGTGATCATCACCATCCCTGCCATCACTACCATCATCTCTACCATCATCACCATCATCCCTACCATCATCACCACCGTCACCATCAGAAGCAGCAGCAGCATCACCGACATCAAAAGAGAAACCAGACAATCTCAGACCAACACCACAGCTGAAGCTGGAGACAGGGAAGGACAGAAGAGATCAGCCCCAGGAGCTCCTGCGACAACTTTCCCTCCCTCCCCAGAACTCCCTTTAGTGGGAATGCCCTACTTCTTACACCATCCCATTCCATGCCTACCTAAGGACAACGAGAAGCACTAAGTCCCACCAGCATCATCGACAAAACTAGCCTTAGGTCTGGAGGGAAGGGAATGGGAGGTGATATTAAGGTAATGGAAAAAAAATTTTTTTAAGCAACTATTCTAGAATAAGGGCTTCCCTGGTAATGACTCTGCCTGCAATGCAGGAGACCCAAGTTAGATCTCTGGGTTGGGAAGATCTCCTGCAGAAGGAAATAGCAACCCACTCCAGTATTCTTGCCTGGAGAATCCCATGGACAGAGGAGCCTGGCAGGCTACAGTCCATGGGGTCATAAATATTATCCTTCAAGGAATTACCTCAGAATGCTTCTAATAATCCTAACATTCCTCAAGCCTTTTAAAACTTTTATTAGACAGCTATATGATGATTCAATCCTTTCTGGAATAAGGAGAGGGATCAATAAGCAAACTCTTCTTTGATCACTGCTTTCAAATAAATTTATGAGCCATTCCAGACAAAATAGTTTAACACACCTATATTCACTTTTTTATATTCACAAGATTTGATTACTTAATTTGCACCACCTGGCTCAGAATGACTTTTCCAAAAATGAAACTCCCTCTCCAAGACAAAAGTTGCTTATCACCATTAAGGGTGCTCACAAGACCTCAACATGGATTGGGATTGCGGTCCCCAAGAGAGGTTTCCATTTGAATGATGTGTGTGCAATATTTCCAGAGTGGGGCTTTGAAGGAGGGTGACACGTGAGTTCTGGCAGTTTATTTAACAATCTGTAATGTCATATTTTCCCTTCTAAGTGACCCTCAATGAGTCACCAAGTGGCTCTGTCATATTTCTCCAACCCCAAGCAGAAGGGCTCAGCTTGGTTTCTGAGGTCCTCTGAGACCCTACCAGAGAACAAAGTATTCTCTCTAATTCAGAGGGAACTGTTAGGAATGCTGAGTTAAAACCATGGAAATCGATAACCCTATAATAACAATAAGGTAACTGTCCAACTAACACTGCATAAAAACAACTAATGCTTTTTGACATTTCTGTAGGTTCATCCTATTATTCAAAGTTCTTTTTTTTTTTTTAATGTCCTCCAGCCCTGAAATCTCAGAACAACTTCATGAATATAGACAATTACGAATCTACCCTGAGCTGTGAATCATGCATCTTTTAGTAAGGCTCCCTCACACTTCCAATTTTCAAACCAATTCAGAAGTAAGCGGAGGGCCCGGGTCACACAAGGGTGGGTAGAGAACCAGATGGTGCTGCTTAAAAGCCCGCTTGGTGGGCTAAGATGATTGGAATCTACAGGAATATAAATTGAGACTGTCTAAAGTAATATTTCAGTTTTTAAAAATTGCTTAGCCTTAAAATCATGTGGCTCATTTCATCTCTCTCTGCCTGGAAACTTAACTGGAGACATAAACTGCTTGGAGAACATAATTTTAACTCGGAAAGTTTGAGAATGAGGAACAGCCTAGGATGAATTCTTATCTGAGTGGTTTGCCTGGGATTCAGGATGCTCGAGGGTCAAAGAAAACCAGCCAGGGAAGCCTACTTATGGGCTTTGTGAGAGCATGAGTGGGTCAAGTTCAGTGTTCACCAACAGGATTGTAAACTGGAAAACCAGAGGGAGAGTCAGATTACGGCAGAAGAGAAAAGACACAAACATTGAAATGGACTTGGCAGATTGAAAGTCCAGTGTGAGAGGCAAGATAAAATCCTAAACAGAAAGGCCACAGGCAAAAACATCAGGGCCAGAAATACTCAGTTTTGTTTTTTTTTATGAAAGTTCACACTTTGTCCACATTTCCTTGGTTTTTACCTATTGTCCTCATTTCTGTGTTTCAGGATCCCATCCAGGACAGCCCGTGACATTTAGTCATCATGTCTCCTTAGGTTTCTCTTGGTTGAGACAGTTTCTCAGAGTGGTCTCATTTTTTTTTTTTTTAAATAATATGTATTTATTTATCTGGCTGCACTGGATCTTAATTGCAACATGTAGGATCTAGTTCCCTGACCAGGTGTTGAACAAGAGACTCTGGAATGCTAAGTCTTAGCACCTGGATCACCAGGAAAGTCCCAGAATGTCCTTGCTTTTGATGACGACCTTGACAATTTTAAGGAGTAGTCGTCAGGTGTTTTGCTGAATGTCCCTCCACTGGGATCTGCCTGGTATTTCTCTGATGACTGGACTGGGGCTATGGGTTTTTGGAGGAAGATCATAGAGCGAGAGTGCCATTCTCCTTGCCTTCTGTCAAGGACACATACTCTAAAGGTTACTCTTGATCCAGGTCACTCTTGATCCTGACCCCGATCTCATAGCTGAGGTCATGTTTATTAGGCTTCTCCCCCTACTCCTTTCCATACCATCCTCTTTGGAAGGACACCAATAAGCACAGCCCACATTTACAGGATGGGGAGTTATGCCCACTTCCTTGAGGGCAGAGTATGGTATTATTTTTATAAATAGAAAAAAAATTCCTACATTGGAAGATGAAGAGGATCACAAGCCAGTGGATCACAAACCCAGAACTTCTTGCGTGTCTCAGCCAGAACTGGGGGTGTGGGTAGGGCCAGTAACCCGGCAAGAGATTCAAAATCAGAGCATTTGAGTTCAAGCATCACTGTGGCTTCAAAAAAGCTGAAGATGCCAAAAAACTGGACACAAAAGCTAGCCAAGATTTCAGCCAGTTGGGATTTATTTCATAAGCACAGAGTTTTATTCTCTCTGGCCTCCCTTTTGAACATGCAAGGCTCAACCCCCGTGAAGGGGGTCATTCTTCTGTGGGACCCTGGGCAAATGACATAGCCTCAGAAGGTCTGGGGGGCTCTTCATATATTCACCAAACCTACTCTAGGCCAAACAATGTTCTAGGCTCTAGGCACAGAGACACGCAGCATTCATCCCAGTGGAGAAGATGGGCTGCAAGTAAAAAAGATAAACAGCCTTTAAGCCGACTGGACTATGTGGAGAGTAAAATATGGTTATGGGCTGGTAATTGGTGGCGCCTTCAAACAGTGTGGCTGGGGAAGACCTCTTTGAGAAAGTGACATTTGAGCTGACATTAAATGATCAAGAGGAGCTGGCCTGGGAAGACAGAAGGAAAGGATGTTACCGTCAGATGGAACAGTAAGTGCAGGAGCCATGAGACGGGAACAAGCTTGATGTTCATGAACAGAGAGGTCAGTGTGGGTGGAACAAAATGAGAACAGGGGAGGGTGTGACATGATGGTGAGATAGGAAGGGGCCAGATAATGCAAGGCTGGTGGAAAGATGGATTTTATTCTGTGACTGACCTACAGAAGAATTCTAAGCAGGGGAGAGATAAGACTGCTGTCTTCTGTGATAGAAGGTGTAAAAGTAGGGAGCAGGCATAGAGGTAGGAAGATCAGCTTCCTGCAACTGCTTCAGGTATTTGGAGGATTAAATGCAGCATAATATATGCAAAGTGCTTAATCGAGGGCTCAGTCATAGCAAGAGATCGATAAACACAATAAAATAAAATAAATGCAATCAAAAAGCACACAACTGCTGTTATGCAGATGCCAGCTGTTTCTTCCGGCTCTGCCACAGTCACCTCTGTAGCTCCCACTCTGTGGCCTTTTGCAGAAGGTGATTCAGCCCTACAGTTGCTGGCCGTCCTGTTCCCACAGATAGGGCTGTCTGATCTGGGGTGTGGCAGACAGGTGGCTGGGAGGTTGAGCATTTTGGGGGCACACACACACACCCAGGCACATAAGATGGGGACTGAAACATTGGCCCAGGCCCCAGTTAGGACTGGAGTGTGTTCTGAGGGTCCTGTGTGAAGGATAACAGAATATGTCACCCCAAAACATGTCCCTTTCCCATAAAGATTATTAGCTGAAAGCAACTGAGGGAAAAAAAAAAGGTACAAGAAAAGCTCCCTACCTTTTTCAATTTACCTAAAAGCAGGATATCAATTTATAATAAAGGTCATAATGCTGTAACTTATATATATATATCTAATATATATAATGGTATATATTATATATACCTTTATAAATTGTACAGAGGTAATAAATTTAAATTTATTATAAATTATAATAAAGGTTATATATTTATAAAATTATAAATCTCCCTTCTGTACCAGGGGGAAGAGAAATTAATCAGTGGAAACAATTCTAGACTTTCATCAGCCTGGCGATGTCTCCAGAGGAATCTATACAACAAACTTAAAGACTAATCAATCCTTATCCTGCATTACTTTCCCCCATCTACCTTCCCATTAGAAACTCAAAGTCCCTTTTCTTGTCTTGTCACTTCCCTAAAAATGTATCGTTCTTCTGTGCAGATTCTGTATCAGCCCAAGTTCTAACCACCCTGATGAGCTACTCATCATTGAGTGCTCCCAGGTATATGTGTGATTGCACATGTTAATAAACTTGGCTGTTTTTCTATTTTGTCCGTTTCATTTACAGGGCTGCAGCCAGGGAGTCTGAGATGGGCAGAGGAAAATGATTTTTCTCCCTTTCTGACACTTGTTGGCACTTCCAAACTGGATGCAAGTAACTGAGGGCCACACGCTTATCTGGCAATAGAGAGGGAAAAAAGATGCTGAATCTGGAGTGGGTTACTGAAGGCAAAAGAAAAACAAGATCAGAATGAAGTTGTCCCAAGGGATAACCTGGAGGTGACAAATGATATTTGGGGAAAGGTAGGAAAAATTAGACTCTGTGGTGTGGAAAGGAGCAGAGGAAAGAGTCATCAATACCCCCAAGACTGGAAAACTCCACCGTGAGTCACCAAGAGCCCACGTCAGGAAACAGCTATTTTGAGCTTGGTTAGAGAGTGTGGCACTGTCTGCTTTTACTGAGACGAGTGAGTGGCTGAGCCAGGACGTTAGCTATTCATATCACTGCTTCCCCGAAACAGAATCTCAATCAACTGAGTGCTGAGAGTCTAGACCACCTGATTGCACAGAAAATGAAATCTAAAGCATTCAGTAGCTTTGGGTTTGTCAAGCCTAGAAAGTCTGTTCCAGGAGAAACTGGAACCTGCAGAGAGAATCTGCCAAAGGAAAGGCAGGCATCCCTTTCAGAAGACGGGGTGTGAGGAGCAACTTCCTGCTCCGCGCAGCTCGCCCACCCACTTTGTTCAAGCCATTCCAATTCTAAATGTCATATTGTGATATCCCCAGTGGGAAGTGGACATTTGTTGATTTTTGCCTCCCAGCACCTGGTCACCTTTCCTTGGTGACTGGACTCCCATTTTAGTTGGGAATCTGATGCAGGTAACAATCCTGGGGATTCTTGGGACTGACCCTGCCTGGGTGTAGTGTTTTGTTCCCCCAGGCACGGAGCTGGTTCAGATGGACACGAAGCTCCATAACAAAACACAGGTAATCAGGTCCCGAGCTTTTGTGTGAACTCTTGGAGGAGGAGAAACTTGGCCTGGTTTCTGCTGGCCATGGACCAGTCATCACATGGATCCTGAGAGCAAATCTTCACAGAAAGAAGAAAAGCCAAGAGATGGAGAGAAACAGAGGAACCCTGGATCAACTTCTCCTGGAGGAACAGAACCCAGTGCATCCTCTTTTTGCTTAAGCAGTTTGAGTTTTCTGTGGCATATAACCAGGTCACACAAATACTCCACATCTTCTAAGAGAAATGTGTAAGAAGGAGCGGCAGAGGGTGAAAATACTGCTGTGGTAACAGGGCTGTGGATCCAGGGCAGTCCTGTGTTTCCCCTTGTCCATAGTCAAAAATGCCAATACAACGGCTTCCTAGGTCAGGGGTCACAAACTACAGCCCATGGACCAAATCCAGCCCACCAATGTATTTGTATAGCCTGTGAGCTAAGGACGGTTTTTACATTTTTTTTAAATATTGGAGGAAAAAAAATCAAAAGAAAACAAATAGTTGGTGACATGTGAAAATTACACAAAATTCACATTTCAGTGTCCCTAAATAAAGCTTTATTGGAATGAAGCCATTTCCATTTGTTTATGTATTATCTATGGCTGCTTTCACACTACAACAGAGCTGAATGGTTAGAATAGAGACCATCTGGCTTCAAAGACAAAAATATTTACTACTAGCCTGTTAAGAGAAGGTTTGCAGACCTCTGTCCTAAAGGATCCTTTAGACAAAAGAGATTCTATAACTTGCCTTTTATAAACTAGGCTATTAAGAGGTTTAAGTTCCAAACTTACACAGAGAAACATGTCCAAAAGATTGGCTTTTCTTGCCAAGTAAAAAAATGAGGAAAAGAATTGCTAATTATTTATAGAAACTTGTTTAGAAGAAACTCCATGTTAAGGTTATAAACAGAAGTACTATTCAGAACTCAAAAAATAATCCCAAAGGCAACAGCAATGATATATTCAATTTCAGTAATGATTATTTTCCCATAACTGTGAAAAGTCTATTTCTAGAAACTTCTATTTTTTTAATAATCTAAGAACTAATATAAGCCATAACTGAAATGAACTTTAGAGTAAGAAGAACAATACCTATTATTTATTAAGCCTTTACTATTTGCCAGGCAGAGTCTGAACATTTTACTTACATTCACACGTTTAATGGTCCCAACCACTGTACAGGATAGATACTATTATTCTACCTATTTGGCAGATGAATAAACCAAGGCACAGAGGCAGGTTGAGTAATTTGCCTACAGTCACACAGCCAGCAAATACTGGGGCCAGGATTCAAACCCCTATAAACTGGTCCCCTAAATTGAACTACAAAGTGGGGTAGACTATCTCAGCTTTATTTAAAGACACATTTTAAAACATTAATTTATTTGGCTGTGTTGGGTCTTAGTTGCGGCATGCAGCATCTCCATTTTCATTGTGAGGGCTCTTTTGTTGTGAGATCCCTCACAATGCTGGCTCTCTTCTTACAGAGCACAGGTTCCAGAGCTCAAAGGCTTCAGCAGTTGCAGGGCACAGGCTTAGTGGCTCTGCAGCATGTGGGATCTTAGTTCCCCAACCAGGAATCAAACCCATGTCCCCTGCATTGCAAGGCAGATTTTTTAACCACTGGACCACCAGGGAAGTCTCAATCTCAGCTTTATTTCAAAGAGATGAGGAGGGATTTCCCAGGCCCTGCAGTGCTTAGGACTCAGCACTTTCACTGCTGGGGCCCAGCTTCAATCTCTTGATTGGGGAATGGGGACCTAAAATTTCACAAGCTCAATTTATTATTATTTTTTTTCAACAACAACAACAAAAATAGATGAAGGTAATGAGATTCCACCTGGTGAGACAAAAGACAAGAAAAAAAATTTTTTTTTTTTTTTAAGACAAGAAAATTTAAGCACAAAATTGTTCTCTGCCCGTTTGGGCCTCCTCCCTACCCTTTAGTGTATGTTTTGCATCTGCACTAATCAGACCTCCTTGGGAGACAAACTCCCTTCTTTATCTTGTAAGGGCCCTGATGACCCACGCCTGCTGCTCACTTTGCTCATGTAGATCTGGATTGTGTAAACCGTCAGTAATGCGTCATTTGACGCTTAATTTTCCTAACTGTGCTTTGACCACTAACAGCAGAGCATTCCTCAGAGCTTTCTAAAAGACTGTCTCCCGGGTTATCACCCTCAGGTTGGCTCCAGTAAAATTTCCCACCTTTTTCTTAGATTGACTACTGATTAATTTTTCATCAACACATTACAGTCTGAAGTTTAATTAGTAGCACAATGTAGCACGCACTTTTCTTTCTTAACTTCGTAGAATTCCAGCTTTTCTGAAAAATGTCTTTTCTCTGAGCCTTCAACATGGTCACGTTCGGAGAACATAAGCCCCGCCCCTCTCCAGTTTCCCACATCTGATTGGTCCAGGTGTGGACATCTGACCCACGTGGACCAATAGGCTCCTTCTATGAGACTTCAGTACTGAGATTATGATTCCAGCCTCAATCTAACTGCTGTCTTAAAACAGAAGCCTGGTAGGGACTTCCCTGGTGGTCCAAGTGGCTAAGACTCGGAGCTCCCAATGTAGGGGCCCCAGGTTAGACCCCTGGTCAGGGAACTACATCACAACTAAGACCCAGAGCAACCAAATAAATATTAAAACAGCAACAACATAAGCTGTTTGCCACAAGTTCCGAAAACCAAAAAAAGCCCCTCTGCAGTGTGAGACGAAAGAGAGAGATATAAAGAGAAATGGACGTGGAGGAAGGGAGCTCCCTGATTCACAACATATTCTAGTCCCTTCCTGAATTCCAGCACTTCTCCACCCTGGGTTTTGTGAGGCACCCCCGTGATGGTTAATTTTAGTGTCAACTTGAGTGGGCCACTGTGCCCTGATTAAACATTATTTCTGGGTGTGTCTGTGAGGGTGTTTCTGGATGAGATTAGCATTTGAATGGGTGGACTCAGTAAAGTAGATTGCCTTCCCCATGAGGACTGGCAGGATTCAGTTCCTGAAAGACCTGAAGAGACAAAAGGCAGAAGAAAAGACGAGCTCACCTCTTTTTTCCCTGCTTCACTGATTGAGCTGGGACGTCTCCTCTCATAGTCTCCTGCCCTCTGACTGGTATTTGTATCATCGGCTTCCTAGGTTCTGAGGCTTCCTCCACACTCAGACTGGCTTTCTTGAGTCTCCAGCTTGCAGATGGCAAATCGTGAGAATTCTCAGCTTCCATAATCACACGAACCAATTCTTTACAACTCTTTTTTTAAACATATATTTCCTAATGAGTTCCTCTGGAGAATCCTAATACCAGAATCCTAACCCAGGACCCTTACATAATATTCCCCTTTGGCTAACTGAATGAGTTTCAATTACCTACAACCAAAAGAATCCTCAAACGTACCCCAATGAAGGGAAAAACACTCTTCCAGTTTTCATATTCTCTGAATCGTCAGCATGGGCCTCTGAAATAATGGGTTTGCTGGATTTCTAATTATTTCCTTAGTTGGGCACTAACTAGGCCAGCTCCCAGGAATCACTGCTTTGTAGGCAGAAGGACTAGCTGAAGATGCCTAAAATGCTGTACTGGACAGCCGGGAGTCAACAAATTGGTTTTGGGCTTCAGTTTACTTTTTCTTATTTGCTGTGTCTTCTTTTTTTTCTCTGAAAAGATGCATTCTTCTCCATCTCCCTCCAATGAAACAGCTTGAAATGGCAGTTTTACCTGGGATGAAGCTGAGGGAGGGAGATAAACAGTGTCTCAGAACCAGTTGCTGAAATGACTCTCATCTTCATCGTGCTCACTCAGTCGTGTCCTACTCTTTGTGACGCTACGGACTGTAGCCCGCCAGGCTCCTGTGTCCATGGAATTCTCCAGACAAGGATACCGGAGTGGGCTGCCATTTCCTCCTCCAGGGGATCTTCCTGACCTAGGGATTGAACCCACTGCTCTTTCAGCTTCCTGGACCGGCAGGAGGATTCTTTACCACTGTGCCAATGACTGGGGTGAAAGTAAAAGGCAGTTGCCTAATTTCTTCCTGAGTCACATTTCTGAAGGTAGAAATGGTTCAGAGAAAATCCAAATGCTTCTCTGAGAAGATTAAGCAAAGTGAGATAAAAAAGAAAGTGATGGCTTCCCAGGGTGGTAGTAATTGGTATTTGAATGGGTGCGATGATTCCCTTTATAGATGGGCAACATGAGGAGATTTGCTAACCGATGGCAAGGTCAAAATTAAGCCTCTGACCTTGAATCAGTGGCCTCTGAATTATGTCTGTTCTTTCCCCAGCCAGCATCTGTGTTTTGATTTCCAACTGGGGGACTGAGCATGTGATCCAGAACCTGGTCAACCAAAATATTCCATCACCACCTTCTTACCCTCTCTCCTGCCATAGTAATCATTCAGGTCTGGGCAAATTAGCCAAGTTGGAGTCATGAGATTAAAATCAACCCTCAATACTCATTGGAAGGACTGATGCTAAAGCTGAAGCTCCAGTATTTTGGTTGTCTGATGCCAACAGCCAACTCATTGGAAAAGTCCCTGATATTGAGAAAGATTGAAGGCAGGAGAAGAGGGCATCAGAGGATGACATGGCTGGATGGCATCACTGATGCAATGGACATGAACTTGGGCAAACTTCAGGGGATGGTGAGGGAGGCCTAGCCTGCTGCAGTCCATGAGGTTGCAAACAGCTGGACACAACTGGGCTTCTGAACAATAACACGGATATTGCTTCTTAGACGTAATGCTATTGCACAGTTTACAGACTATGTGTGCGGTGTGTGCTTAGTCGCTCAGTCATGTCTGACTCTTTGCAACCCTATCGACTGTAGCCCAGGCTCCTCTGTCCGTGGGGATTCTCCAGGCAAGAATACTGGAGTGGGTTGCCATGTTCTTCTCCAGGGGATCTTCCCAACCCAGGGATTGAACCCAGGTCTCCGACATTGCAGGCGGGTTCTTTATCATCTGAGCCACCGGAGAAACCCTTATAGACTAGGGTATAATGTAAACATAATCTTGATATGCACTGGGAAACAAAAAACTCACTTTATTGGTCTGGAACCCAAACTGCAGTATCTCCAAGGTGTGCCTGTACTTCTAAATCATATTCCAAAACCATCCACTGCCTGCCATCTCGTGACTCATCTGCAGCCCACCATCTGAACAATTTCTAGAGCCACCAGAGTTTCACTTGTAACCCCCGACAATTCACTCTTTACGCAGTAACCAAGGTGAGGGCAATGGGGAGTCATAGAAAGAACACGAGCCAGAAAGGGGCAGCCTCCTGTTAGGACAAGGATCTCTACCTTGCCCACAGATCATCTTTAACTATGTCTCAGCTGGGACACTGAAGTTATTTTTCTGGGTGTTTGTTCTAAGAGTACTCCAGCGGGATTCTGCAGGGTTGGCAAAGCCAACCCCTCAGGATTAACTGCAGGGAATGATGATTTGTCCTTTGCCTGTGTCTTCCTCCAATTCTTTTCCTTGATTTAATTGTTGGCCTCAAGGCGGGAGGGATCTCAGTTCCCAGACCAGGGATGGATGTGCCCCCTGCAGTGGAAGCATGGAGTCTTAACCACTAGATTGCCAGGGAAGTCTCATTTCTTGGATTCTTCAGCAGCTGGGCCAGGGGAACACACTCAGGGCTACACTTTCCATTCAGTTCAGCCAAAGTGTGTTCAGGGCTTCCTTTGGGCAAGACCTCCCACTGCTGGATGTGGGAGGTCTGCAGAATAGACAAGAGAGTGTCCTGGAGTAAGGGGGGCTTTGAAGCCCATGGGGGAGGGAGAAATTTATGAGACAAGAGAGAAAATGCATGTAGAAAAAATATTTCAGTCGTCCAAAAGTAAAAATGGTGAAAGAAGCTAGACACAGAGGCCATAGCGTATGGCTCCATTCATATGAAATATCGAGAATAGGTAAATCCACAGAGACAGAAAAATTATTCTAGGGGTTGGGGGAGGGGTGGGTGACTGCTGAATAGGTGTGGGTTTCAGGTGACAAAAATGTTTTGGAACTAATTAGAGGCAATGGTTGCAGACATTATGAACATACTAAATACCACTGAATAATACATTTTATTTTTTAAATTACTTATTTTAATTGGAGGCTAATTACTTTACAATATTGTAGTGGTTTTTGCCATACATTGCCATACATTCATGATTCACATGAATCAGCCATGGGTGTATATGTGTTTCCCATCCTGAGCATCCCCTCCTTCCCCATCCCATCCTTCAGGGTCATCCCAGTGCACCGGCCCTGAGCACCCTGTCTCATGCATTGAACGAACCTGGACTGGCAATCTATTTCACATACGATAATATACATGTTTCAATGCTATTCTCTCAAATCATCCCACCCTCACATTCTCCCACAGAGTCCAAAAGTCTGTTCTATACATCTGTGTCTCTTGCTGTCTCGCATACAGGGTTATCGTTACCATCTTTCTAAATTCCATATATATGTGTTAGTATACTGTATTGGTGTTTTTCTTTCTGGCTTACTTCACTCTGTATAATAGGCTCCAGTTTCATCTACCTAATTAGTACTGATTCAAATGTATTCTTTTTAATGGCTGAGTAATACTCCATTGTGTATATGTACCACAGCTTTCTATCCATTCATCTGCCGATGGACATCTATGTTGCTTCCATGTCCTGGCTATTGTAAACAGTGCTGTGATGAACATTGAGGTACACTGTCTTTTTCAATTCTGGTTTCCTTGGTGTGTATGCCCAGCAGTGGGATAAACATTTTTAAATGGTTAGTTTTCTGGGACTTCTCTGGTGGTCCAGTGGTTAAGACTCTGTGCTGCCAATGCAGGGGGTGCTGGCTCATCCCTGGTTGGGGAACTAAGATCTCACAGGCTGAGTGGCCCAGTCAAAAGTGTGCCACATCTTAAATAAATCTTAACTTATTTTACACATTTAATAAATACATTAAATATATAAATTAAATAATTTTATATTTAATATTAATAAATTAAAACATAAAAATAAATAAATTAAAAAATCAAAACACATCTTAAATAAATAAGATGATTAATTTTCTGAACCACTTTGCTGTACAGCAGAAATCAACACTGTTAATCAACCATATGTCCGTTTTTTAAATGGCTAATTTTATGTGAATTTTATCTCAATTAAAAAAATCAAGAACATAATTCTAGCCAGAAAGATACCAAAGACATCATAGCAGGGGTGGCTTTGGAACTAGACCATGAAGGATGGGTTGGGTCCTGTCCTGTGGAGACTGAGAGGCAGAAGAGGGTGAAGGAGATTTTCGAGGTCTAGGAAAAGGCTACTGCATCATTAAATTATCAGTAAATGTTACATTAGCCCTGCTAACAGATGGGAAAGCCAGGCTCAGAAAGAGGAAGTGACTTGTTCAAGCAGGCACAGGTGGTAAGCAGCAGAGAGCTGGGAATCAAACTCATATTAGTCTGCTCTTAACCCTGCTAAAGTGTCTCTAGAAGAGGGAAGAGCACAGACTTTCAAATAAATTAGAAGAATTTATCCAGGGGTGGGAGGAGGGTAAAATGAGTGAAAGTGATCAAAAGTACAAACTTCCACTTAGAAAATAGATAAATCCTGGGGACGCAATGTACAACATAGTGAACATCGCTAATAGTGCTGGATTGCATATTTGAAAGTTGCTAAGAGCATATATCACTGCAGATGGTGACTGCAGCCACGAAATTAAAAGACGCTTACTCCTTGGAAGGAAAGTTATGACCAACCTAGACAGCATATTAAAAATCAGAGACACTACTTTGCCAACAAAGGTCCATCTAATCAAGGCTATGGTTTTTCCAGTGGTCAGGTATGGATGTGAGAGTTGGACTGTGAAGAAAGCTGAGCTTCGAAGAATTGATGCTTTTGAACTGTGGTGTTGGAGAAGACTCTTGAGAGTCCCTTGGACTGCAAGGAGATCCAACCAGTCCATTCTAAAGGAGATCAGTCCTGGGTGTTCATTGGAAGGAATGATGCTAAAGCTGAAACTCCAGTACTTTGGCCACCTCATGCAGAGAGTTGACTCATTGGAAAAGACTCTGATGCTGGGAGGGATTGGGGGCAGGAGGAGAAGGGGACGACAGAGGATGAGATGGTTGGATGGCAAAACCAACTTGATGGACATGAGTTTGAGCAAGCTCCGGGAGTTGGTGATGGACAGGGAGGCCTGGCGTGCTGTGATTCATGGGGTCGCAAAGAGTCGGACACGACTGAGTGACTGGACTGAACTGAACTGAAGAGCATATATCTTACAAGTTCTCACTTGTAAGGGAAAAAATGTATAATGGTGTGGTGACAAGTTAACTAGATTTCTGGTAGTGATCATTTAGCAATCAATATATACAAATATCGACTCACTGTGTTGAACACCTGAAACTCATATATTTCAGGTGTATCACAATTGAAAAAAAAAGACCTTCTATGGTCTTCACAAAAGAATAATCAGATGTTAGCCCACTAGGATATATACTCATGACAACATTCTTATAACAGTGAAATATTGGCAATGTCAGATGTTCAGCTCTGTAGGGGCTGGTTAAAATTAAGTTATTGAAGAACACTTGATAAGTCGAGGATGCAAACACCATATAACGCTAAAAAGGAAAGACATGAAAAAATAAATAGGTATCAGTTGCACTGGAAAAAATATATGGAAAACTTACTAGAAAAACATGCATCACACTGTTGATTTTCTTTGAAAGGTAGTAATGTGTATGAGTTTTTTCTATCTATATATGTATGTGAAAGTGTCAGTCGCTCAGCCACGTCCAACTCTTTGCAACCCCGTGGCCTGTAGCCAGCCAGGCTCCTCTGTCTATGGAATTCTCCAGGCAACAATACTGGAATAGGTAGCCACTCCCTTCTCCAAGGGATCTTCCTCACTCAGGGATCAAATCCAGGTGTCCTGCATTGCAGGCAGATTCTTTACCATCTGAGCCACTAAGGAAGCCCATATATGTATGCATATATACACATATATGTGTGTGTGTGTGTTTGTTTGTTTGTTTGTTCAATTGCTCAGTCGTGTCGGACTCTTTGTGACCCCATGGACTGCAGTACAACAGGCCTCCCTGTCCTTCACCATGTCCCAGAGCTTGCTCAAACTCATGCCCACTGAGTCAGCGATGATAATTTTCCATGTCTATAAAATGAAGAAAATAAGTTGAGGACCTCTCTCCTCAATTTGTTATAAATACCAAGTGAGATATTGCATATAAATCTTAAAGCACAGTATCTGGTATGGGACAAATGCTCAGTAAAGTTATTATTATTATTATTATTATGTACATGTATTAATTTTGTAGCTAGAAATGCAGGCTGTTTTTAAAGTCCCCCTGTAGGGGACTCCTACATCACAGCCCCCGGAAGTTGTCTCCCTTCGCTCCCTGCCAGCGGTATCCTCCTCCAGGTGTGAAACTGGAGGGAGCGGTGAGTCATGGACTGTTTCCTCTGCTGCCCTTGAAGTATGGGCTGGCCTCCGGTCCATGCTGCTCTTCGTGGAAAGTAACCAGCTTCTTTCTCTCTCTTTCTTGACATTGTGTTAGTTTCAGGTGTACAGCAGAGTGATTCATTTATACATATACATATATCCATTATTTTCCCACATCGGTTACTGTAGAATATTGTGTAGAGTTCCCTGTGCTATGCAGTAGGTCTTTGTCGGTTATCTGTTTTACATATAGCAGTGTGCATATGTCAATCCCAATCTCCCAATTTATCCCTCTACCCAACCTTTCTCCTTTGGTAACTATAAATTTGCTTTTGAAGTCTATGAATCAGTTTCTACTTTATAGACAAGTTCATTTGTATCAGTTTTTTAGATTCCACATATAAGTAATATCAGAATTTTGTCTCTGATTTACTTCACTTAATTTGATAATGTCTAGGTCCATCTGTGTTGCTGTAAATGGCATTATTTCATTCTTTTTATGGCTGAATAATATTCCACTGTGTATAGGTACCACATCTTCTTTATTCATTTCTGCTGATGGGCATTTAGGTTGCCTCTCTTGTCTTGGCTATTGTAAACAGTGCTGCAACGAACACTACAGTGTTCATCTTTTCAAATTATGTAACATCAGGTTCAGCCTTCCCCACTCGGCTCCTCTTCCAGAGGCTACCAACCAATCGATGGAGGTTGGTGAGATTCAAAAATGTTTTCTTTCTCTCTTCTCCCAGCCCCGGCAGCAGGAACAGCATCTCTGCTGACCTCTTGGGGTCCTATTTCAGGTATTCATATCAAGGCTCCCAAGTTGATCCATGTCTGGGTAGAGACTTTTTCCCTTAGAGACAGAGAGGATGTTGCCTTAGCACCACCCCACACCTCTGGATGGTCCCTATGATTGGGACCTGAGTTCCTTTTCTCCTTCTCTTAATACTGGTTCTTACTCATGATCACTCTGCCCTTGGTGCAGACTGGGGAATTGCAGACATCTTGCCAAATTAATGGTGATGATTGTATCCTGCAAAGAAATGTTTCTGACTTTCACAGAAGATCTGTTTCAGGGTCCTGATGATATTGCATAATTACACAAGCAATATGTGAATTAATACTCACTGTGGAAAATTCAAATAATCTAGAACTATGTTAAGAAAAGCAAAAAGTTTCTCCAACACCTCTCCTTCAGCCCCACCCCTCTCTCCAGAGGTAACCAACTACTGGGAATAGATACAAATTTTCATTACTAGACACAATGCTGTAATGAAAGTCTGTTACAGAGAACTTCATGCATTTGTGCAAATATTTGCATAACACAGATTTCTAAAAGTGAAATACCCAGATCAAAGGACTGTTCATTTAAGCTATTGCTAAATATTGCCATACCATTTCTGTTCTTTATCGAGCCCATCCTTGCATGAAATGTTCCCTTGGTATCTCTAATTTTCCTGAAGAGATCTCAAGTCTTTCCCATTCTGTTGTTTTCCTTTATTTCTCTGCATTGATCGCTGAGGAAGGTTTTCTTATCTCTTCTTGCTATTCTTTGGAACTCTGCATTCAGATGCCTATATCTTTCCTTTTCTCCTTTGCTTTTCACTTCTCTTCTTTTCACAGCTATGTTTAAGGCCTCCCCAGACAGCCATTTTGCTTTTTTGCATTTCTTTTCCATGGAGATGGTCTTGATCCCTGTCTCCTGTACAATGTCATCAACCTCAGTCCATAGTTCATCAGGTACTCTATCAGATCTAGGCCCTTAAATCTATTTCTCACTTCCATTGTATAATCATAAGGGATTTGATTTAGGTCATATCTGAATGGTCTAGTGGTTTTCCCTACTTTCTTCAATTTAAGTCTGAATTTGGCAATAAGGAGTTCATCATCTGAGCCACAGTCAGCTCCTGGTCTTGTTTTTGTTGACTGTATAGAGCTTCAGCAATATGTGAACCGTGAACTTCCTGATGTTCAAGCTGGTTTTAGAAAAGGCAGAGGAACCAGAGACCAAATTGCCAACATCTGCTGGATCATGGAAAAAGGAAGAGAGTTCCAGAAAAACATCTATTTCTGCTTTATTGACTATGCCAAAGCCTTTGACTGTGTGGATCACAATAAACTGTGGAAAATTCTGAAAGAGATGGGAATATCAGACCACCTGACCTGCCTCTTGAGAAATTTGTATGCAGGTCAGGAAGCAACAGTTAGAACTGGACATGGAACAACAGACTGGTTCCAAATAGGAAAAGGAGTATGTCAAGGCTGTATATTGTCACCCTGTTTATTTACTT
>NW_011494707.1:6241434-6248321 GCF_000754665.1 Bison bison bison | reverse complement strand
TCAAAAGCAGAGACATTATTTTGCCAACAAAGGTCCGTCTAGTCAAGGCTATGGCTTTTCCAGTGGTCAGGTATGGATGTGAGAGTTGGACTGTGAAGAAAGCTGAGCTTCGAAGAATTGATGCTTTTGAACTGTGGTGTTGGAGAAGACTCTTGAGAGTCCCTTGGACTGCAAGGAGATCCAACCAGTCCATTCTGAAGGAGATCAGCCCTGGGATTTCTTTGGAAGGAATGATGCTAAAGCTGAAACTCCAGTACTTTGGCCACCTCATGCAAAGAGTTGACTCACTGGAAAAGACTCTGATGTTGGGAGGGATTGGGGGCAGGAGGAGAAGGGGACGACAGAGGATGAGATGGCTGGATGGCATCACTGACTCGATGAATGTGAGTCTGAGTGAACTCCGGGAGTTGGTGATGGACAGGGAGGCCAGGCATGCTGCGATTCATGGGGTTGCCAAGAGTCGGACATGACTGAGCGACTGAACTAAACTGAAATATTGCCAAAGTGCCTTTCCAAAAGGTCAGATGAATTTCCAAGTTCGGCCTTTCAAGTTGGGGCTGACTTCTTAAGATTTAACAAATAACTGTAGTAGGTGATTGGGGAAAGGTATTTTAAGTTTGCTTTAATCCTAATATTTTTCTTCCTTTCAAGGGGCCTCTACAAAGAGATTAATATTTATAGAGTGGGCATCTCTATCTTGAACTTCAACGTAAGATAGAAGAGATACCTGTGTGGTTGACCTGAAGGAAAGCACAGTGAAAAGCACTAACTACATAGCCTTGACAAAACTCTACCACCGCCCGAGTGAGAAGCAGGTCGTGGTCCAATCACATAGGATTTCAAAGCACAAACTAATGTTTGTTTCATATAATCTGCAGAGCAATACGATATGCCCCTATTTTTATTTTGATTTTACAGATGAAGTAATTAAGACTGTAAGAAGTTAAGTGACTGCCAAGGTCCCAGTTAGAAAAAGAACAACATGAACTCAGATCATTCAACTCTAAAGGCCATGCTCTTAGCCACATACAGGCTACTTATCCACCATATTAGATAACCTCAACCTGTAACAAGCACTCTTCTCCATCATCAGAGATCCTCATTCAGTAGGTCATGGCATTTGACAAAATGCAACACCATCACTGTTACCAGTATACCTACGGAGTGAGCCACTGCAATAAGACAAGGAAAAATAAGTGTAAGAAATAGAATCAAACAGTATTAATTTGCAGATTCTGTGATTGTCCACACAGAAAATTCAAGAGTATCTATAAACTACTTAAGTTAAAGCTTCTGGTTACAAGATTAACATCCAAAATCAGTAAGATTTCTATACTACAATAAAACTAATTAAAAAGCATAATAGCCAATAAAACAAAATATAGGAATGATTTCAACAAATATATGAAGTTCTTGCAGAGAAAATAATAAAACTTTATTGAAGGACATAAAGAGAAGACCCAAATAAATGGAAATACATACCATGACCATGGATGGGAAGGCTTGTATCATAAATGTCAATTCTCCCCAGAGAGCAAAATAGTATTGTGCAGTAGTAATTAAGACAGAGTGGAATTGACATACGGATGGACAAATAGAAAGCTGTAACAGAAAAAGGAAGTCTAGGAACAGATCTATATGCATATGGAAATGTGCTAAAGGCAGGAGGTTACATTACAAATCAGTGGAGACAGGGTAGACTATTCCCTAGTACTGTGGAATCTCGTCATCATGTGGAAAAAGTAAAATTAGATAGCTACTTCATGTTATGCGTCAATGTGTGTGAACATTAAGTCACTTCAGTCATGTCCAATTGCTTGTGACCCCATGGACTATATGCAGCCCACCAGACTCCTCTGTCCATGGGCTCCTCCAGGCAAGAATACTGGAGTAGGTTGCCATGCCCTCCTCTAGGAGATCTTTCCAACCCAGGGATCGAACCTGGGTCTCTTGAGTCTCCTGAATTGACAAGCAGGTTCTTTACCACTAGTGCTGCCTGAAAAGCCCCCAAATATCAACAGTTCTTGAGAATTTTCTGAAAATTATTGGGAACCCATATAGCTTTTGTTTATACTGTACCTATCAATATTTACTATATAATAAGTTAAACCTAAGAAATTTTAGAAATATTTACTATTTCATTTAAAAATAATTGCTATAAATTATAGAATGTATAGCAATTCTATAATTGCTATACATAACATAAATAACATATTTTTAATGAAAAAACTCTTTTCCAAAAAAAATATCATCAGTGAGTACCATTGTTTTACATTTTTGCAAATCTAATATCTGGCTGGATTTTTATATCTGGGTCTACATTCAGTCTATTGTGATATATTCTTTTGGTTGGAGTATAGAAACAAGATCCAGCCTTACACAGGTACATGGTTAGCAAAAGGAGGAGGATTTGAATAGCCTTTTCAGATTATGATTGTGAATTTCTTATTTTTTACTACACCAAAACTCAAGCTGGAGTAGATTTTTCAAGGTAAACCACAATGTTGCAATATGGAACCTAAACCTTTATCAGTGAACTTTATGTACTCTGTTACATTAAAAATCCATTGGGCTAACACTTGAAAAGATCTTTTAACCGAACATGATTTTGTAATATCATACATTGGTCATTTAGAAAATACTGGTTCACTGAGTTAGGCTAATCTTCCAAATGTTGGCATGTTTTATCACAAAAATTACATTAATTTACATTACTACCAATATCACCAGAAAAGTCTTGTATTGGGAAGTTGTCAAATTCATGGTAACAAATGCAAGTTTTCCAAAATCCTAATCACCTGCTGAAAGCTCAAGTTGTATCACTGGCAACAGATACTGTCAGCTGTTTTCCTTGAAGTGACAGGCTCTCTTCACTCATTTTTGAGAAACTGACAAACACTCAAGCCTGAAAAAATGACAGTAGAAAACACATTTATTCTTTCAAGTAAAAATTATGTTCCATGAGAAAAAAAGGCTTATGTGTACTTCCCATTCTGTCATCCAGAATATTTTTTAAATGGGAAATACTAGAATATATATATTTGCTTATTTTTTTTTAAAGAGGGATAAGTCAAAATCCAGTTTTAAGTATTTTCTGGGACTTCTCTGGTGGTCCAGTGGCTAAGACTCTGCATTCCCAATGCAGGGGGCCTGGGTTCATTCCCTGGTCGGGGAACTAGATCTCATATGCCACAATTAAGACCCAGCAAAGCCAAATAAACAAGGAAATAATATTTTTTAAAAATGTACTGATGGGAGAGGAAACAGAGGAGAAGAGACAGGAATGAAAGCTAAACTTTTCTGCTGTACTTTGAGGTTTTGACTTTGCAAACACATGAATATTTTAAATAACTAATAAACAAAATAAAAATGAAAAAATAAAAATAAAAGACATACTCAAAGATTCAAGAGCAGATAAAATTAATTATTCTTATTGCTTCATCAAAACATTCTTAAGTATAACTGGTGCTTGTTTTTAACTTATCAGTGCGTGATAATGAAGTATATAATGATTACCAGTAGAACTGGGTGCAGATTGAAGCCCTAACACATCTGTAATTAACTTAAATGTAAATGGTCTAAGTATATCAACTAAAGGACAAAGCTTGGCAGAGTGGAGAGAAAATAACGATCCAGTGATACGTTATCTAAAAGAAAAAGTGAAAGTGATAGTCGCTTAATTGTGTCCGACTCTTTGCGACCCCATTGACTGTAGCCCACCAGGCTCCTCTGTCCATGGAATTTTCCAGGCAAGAATACTAGACTGGGTAGCCATTCCCTTCTCCAGGGGATCTTCCCAAACCAGGGATTCTCTCCTGCATGGCAAGTGGATTCTTTACCACCTGAACCACCAGGGAAGTCTATCTATAAGAAACTCACTTCAAATGTAATAATATTGGTAGACTGAAAGTAGATAGAAAAAGATATACAAACATTAACCAAAAGAAGGAATGGCTATACTAATATCAGATAAACTAGATTTCAGAACAAAGAACATTGTAAGAGGGACATTATATAAATACAAAAGGATTGGTCCACCAAGAAGACACTGCAATCATGTTTATGCACCAGACAGAAGCAGATTGATAGAACTGAAAGAATAAATAGACAAATACACAATTTTTTAAAATTCACAGTTATAATTGATTACTTCAACACTCCACTGCCAGCAACTGATAGAACTACTAGATAGAAAATCAGCAAGGATATAAAGTAATTGACTAGCACTATTAACTGATTCAACTGATATCTATGGAACGCGTCACTGAACAACAGTAGAACACACATTTTTTTCCACGTGCCCAAGGAATCCTTTGAGCAGGCTCTGGGAGTTGGTGTTGGACAGGGAAGCCTGGCGTGCTGCAGTCCATGGGGGTCGCAGAGCCGGACACAACTGAGCGACTGAACTGAACTGAAGGAATGTTAAGACAGAACATACCCTGGTCCCCTAAACAAATATTAAATTTAAAAGAACTAAAATCACACAAATTATGTTCTCTGACCATAACGGAATCAAACCAGGAATCAGTGACAGAAACACAATAAAAATCTCCCAAAACTTGGAGACTAAACAACATACATATAAAAAGTCTTTGAGTCAAAGAAGTCTCAAAGGAAAATACTTTTAAAGAATCAAATGAAAATGAAAATATGACTTACTGAAAATAAATGAAATGAAGCTAAAGTACTACTGAGAGGGAAATTTATAATTGTAAATACATTAGAAAAGAAGAAAGATCTCAAATTAATAACCGAAGTTCCCACGTCAAGAAGCTAAAATAATAGTAAAATAAACACAGAGAATGCAGAAGGAAGGAAATAATAAAGAAATCAGTGAAACCAAAACCAGCAAAAATAATAGAGAACAACAATGAAGCAAAACGCTAATTCTTATCCCCTAAGATCAACAAAAATGATAAACTTTTAGGAGACTCACAAACATAAAATGAGAGAAAACACAAATCACCAATGTCAAATGAAATGGGATAGCTCTACACACTCTGAGCCATTAAAGAAAGAATAAAGGAATACTACAAACAACTTTGCATTTAGAACTTTGACCACTTAGAAGAAGCATAAAATAGTTTGGCACTCTAATACTTTGGCCGCGTGATGCAAAGAGCTGACTCACTGGAAAAGACCCTGATGCTGGGAAAGATTGAGGGCAGGAAAAGAAGGGGACCACAGAGGATGAGATGGTTGGTTGGCATCACTGACTCAATGGATATGAGTTTAAGCAAACTCCAGGAGATAGTGAAGGACAGGGAAGCCTGGTGTGCTGCAGTCCATGGAGTTGCAAAGAGTCTGATATTATTTAACAACTTAACAACAACAACATCTTACAAAGCTAAATATACACTTCTATGTGACTTGAAAATTGCACCCTTGGGTATTTATCTCAGAGAAATGAAAACTTATATTCACACTAAAAAAACCTATACAAGTGTTCATAGCAGCTTTATTCATAACAGCCCCAAACTGGAAACCATGCAGATATCCTTCAAAGGATGAACCAAACTGTGGTACATCCATCTATGAAATACTGCTCAGCCAGCAGAAAGAATGAACGGTTGATACATGCAACAACTTGGAAAGATCTCAAGAGAAATATGGTGACTGAAAAAAAAGATAAACTCAGATGCTTATATACGGTACGATTCCACTTATATAACATTCTTGAAATGATAAAATGGAAATAGAAAATGATTAGCAGGTGTCAGGGATTGAGTGGGGGAAAGTAACTGTTGTTATTAAAGTAATGGAGCAAGGGGTCCCTATGATGGAGCTATTCTGTATCTCAACTATGGTGTGGCAGCACAAATCTATGCATATGATAAAATGATAAGTAACTAAATACGCACACACACAAGTGCACACGAACCTGGGGAAATCTGAATAATGTCAATGGGTTGCATCAGTGTCAATTTTCTGCTTGTGATATCGTACCATGTAAAATGTTACTGCTGAGGGAAAACAGGTGGGAAGTAGACAGAGATGCCTCTAATATTTCTTGCAACTGTATGCAATCTACAATTATCCCAATATACAGTGTTAAAAAAGAAGACAGACCACAGACTTAAGATGTGATGTTTATCATACATAAATACACAAAAGATCAGGAACCAAATGTAAAGAATGCCCATGAAAATGACAACACAATAGTAAAAAAACAAACCAAAAAAATGCAAAAGGATGTGAATTAAGAATTCACAGAAAAGGAAACTCATATATCCAATAAACAGATGAAAAGATGTTTAATTTCGTTGATAATCAGGAAAAGGCAAAAATAAAATAACAAAACTCATTTCACACTCACCAGATTGGCAAACCTCTAACAGTCTTGATAGTTTATGGGTGTTTGGTATGGATGCAAGGAAATGGCAACTCATACCCTGCTAGGAAGGGTGTAAATTTATACGATCACAGTTGGACAACAATTTGACAATGTTTATTAAAATCGAAAGCATGCATACTGTTTGCTTCATGCTTCTACTTCTAGAAAACTACCCAGTATAAACTCTTACTCCTGAGCTCAAAAAGCTATTTATACCAGAGTGGCCACGATAGCAGTGTTTGGTAATAGTAACAAATTGAAAACATCTGTATGTTATCAATAGGACACTGGTTGAAGAATTTGTGGTATGTTCCTATATTACAAATACTTTGAACAGTTTAAAAAATAAAAGAATTGGTCTATGCGTATCAGCACGCGTAAGTCCTGAAAACATAATGCTTAGTGGTAAAAAGTGTATTTATGTATGATAAACATCACATGTACAGGGTAATCGGAGAAGGTGATGGCACCCCACTCCAGTACTCTTGCCTGGAGAATCCCATGGACGGAGGAGCCTGGTAGGCTGCAGTCCATGGGGTCGCTAAGAGTCGGA
>NW_011494707.1:6234063-6241334 GCF_000754665.1 Bison bison bison | reverse complement strand
TTCACTTTCACTTGTCACTTTCACGCATTGGAGAAGGAAATGGCAACCCACTCCAGTACTCTTGCCTGGAGAATCCCAGGGACGGGGGAGCCTGGTGGGCTGCCATCTATGGGGTCACACAGAGTCAGACACGACTGAAGCGACTTAGCAGCAGCAGCAGCACAGGGTAATACCACATCCTGTGTGTGTATACATACATGAGAAAGTAAAAACTAAAATACGTGGATAAGAGGGACTCATATTATTTCACAATGAGGTGACTCCTGGGAAGGAAGGGAACTAAAGAAGGATTTTCAGCTGAATCTTTAGGTGTTGTTCTTTTGTTTGCTTGCTTTAAAATTGATTTAAGTAAAGATCTTAGCACTGGTCAGTCCTGGAAGGTGGATACAAAAGTGTTAGCCTTTTTTCTGTGCTAGCTTTATGCCTGAAATTAAAGTACACACAGAAAGAACCCAAGCATGTTCCGTGATGTTGGGGCACACCCATACTTGGAAGACCCAGCTCCAGGATAGATCAGTCTCACTGCTAAGGCAGTTGTATCATGAGAAGCAGGAGCAGGAGTGGGATCAGGGCTCAGAGGAGAAGGAGGAGGAGTGGCTTTCCCTGTTTATAGTCCCCTTAAGTAGCATCTTTTCAAGAATATTTCAGGTGATAAGTTACCATAAACACTGTTAAGGCTGTGATGACATATATTCAAGGAGGCTGCGAGAAAGCATAGCTCAGGCTGTCCGTGCTTCAGCGATGCGACAGGAGTAGGTGGTTAAAGAGAATCCCTCTTCATCCTCCTGCTGGTTTCCAGGCTGTTCACCCTTCATGTTAGGATCTGGCTACACTTCTGCTGTGGGGGCTTCCCTGGTGGCGCAGTGGTAAAGAACCTGCCTGCGATGCAGGAGACACAGGAGACGCGGGATCGATCCCTGGGTTAGGAAGATCCCCTGGAGAAGGAAATGGCAACCCACTCCAGTATCCTTGCCTGGAAAATCCCATGGACAGAGGAGCCTGGCGGGCTACAGTCCCTGGGGCCGCAAGAGTAAGACACGACTTGGCGACTAAACCATGACCACCACATTTCAGCTGTAACAGCTGCTAACTGGATAACTTTTAGGCTATTTCAGAGGTGCTGACTTTCATAATACAGTTGCCCTCACTGTCCTCGGGTTCGGCATCTGCAGATCCAGAAGGCTGGCATAAGGACTTGAGCACACTCAGATGTGGGTAACTGTAGGGGTCCTGGAACAAATCCCCAGGGATCCCAAGGGGCCGTTGTACTCTTGGAAGCACAGGACATCATTCTTATCACTGGAATCAGGATAACGTTTTCCCTCCTCCCCACATCTTGTCATCAGGATTTCTTGTCCTGAGCACTGGTGACATTTGGGGCCAAATTGATCTTCACTGGGGAGAAAGGTGCTGTCCTGTGCATCAAAGAAGGTTCAGCAGCATCCCTGGTGTCTTCTACTAGATGTCAAACACACCCCCACCACCCCAGTTATGACAGTGAAGAATGTTGGATTTCCTTGGTGATCCAGTAGCTTCCCTGGAGGCTCAGATGGTAAAGAATCTGCCTGCGATGCAGGAGACCTGGGTTTGATTTCTGGGTCAGGAAGATTCCCTGGAGAAGGAAATGGCAACCCACTCTAGTATTCTTGCCTAGAGAATCCCATAGACAGAGGAACCTGGTGAGCTACAACCCATGGGGTCTCAAAGAGTCGGACACAACTGAGTGACTAACACATACATACATATGACTGAGTGACTAACATATACATGCATACATATCAGTAGCTTCCCGGGTGGCTCAGCAGTAAAGAACCTGCCTGCAATGCAGAAGACACAGGAGATGTCACGGGTTCGATCCCTGGGTTGGGAAGATTCCCTGGAGGAGGGCATGGCAACCCACTCCAGTATTCTTGCCTAGAGAATCCCATGGACAGAGGAGCCTGGTGGGCCACAGTCCATGGGGTCACACAGAGTCTGAAGCGACTGAGCACGCACACACCGAGTAGCTAAGACTCTGTACTCCCAACACAGGGGACCTGGGTTCAGTTCCTGGTCAGAGAACTAGATCCCACATGCTGCGACTAAGATCTGGGGCAGTCAAATAAATAAATTAAATTGATAAATATTAAAAAAAAATGAATGTCTCCAGATGTCGCCAGATGTCCCCTGGGGCACCAAATCACCCCTGGTTGAGAACCACTCTCCAGGGACTGGCCCGACGTACAGTCACTGGGATGCAGGTCAGCGAGCTTGGTCGTGTGCAGGACACTCAGACATCTTCTTCACCATGGCAGACAAAACCTCCCTCGTTTACTGAAAGGTTCCCCAGTAGTTTCTCTCTCACAGATCCGTTATGCTGCACCTTATATTTAAAAGGAAATACGCTGGCCTTCCAGAACCATTTCCAGTTTTTCAAACTCTCTGCGGTTGCATGTTGACAGGCAAAGCCAGACTCATTTGGGGATGACGCTGCATGGTTTAAGAATCTTGTGCTGCCTGGGGACCGGCCTCCACGTCTGAGTTATCTGACATCTGGCAACAGAAGGGCTGAGCGAGTCCAGCGCACATCACTCCTGACTAATCTTTTAGAATCAATATAGAGTCACTCAGTACCTGACATTTACTTGTACAGTACCCTCCTTAAAAACATGATTTATTTATTCATTTTCCAGTTGCTTCTTCTCTCTCCATTTCCCAGTGAATTAAATATCTGTGCTCAAGCCCCAGGGACCTTCTCTCAAATGCTCTATCAAGGCTGCATATATACATATATGACACAGTGAGAATTTATTTATTTTGGTCACACTGCATGTGGGATCAAATGGGATCCCTTGACCAGGGATTGAACCTGCAGCCCCTGCACTAAAGCTGGAGTCTTAACCCCTGGACCATCAGGGAAGTCCCTAGGCTGCTTCTACTTCTATCCATGCTGTTTCTTCCTCAGGAAACAGACTCCCTCTCCCCAGTTCCTCTCCCAGGCCATCCAGCCACGTAACCTCATGGCATCTCGGACTTGGGGTTGCCAGGTTTCAGTTCAGTTCAGTCTATCAGTCGTGTCCGACTCTTTGCGACCCCATGAATCGCAGCACGCCAGGCCTCCCTGTCCATCACCAACTCCCGGAGTTCACTCAGACTCACGTCCATCGAGTCAGTGATGCCATCCAGCCATCTCATCCTCTGTCGTCCCCTTCTCCTCCTGCCCCCAATCCCTCCCAGCATTAGAGTCTTTTCCAATGAGTCAACTCTTCCTATGAGGTGGCCAAAGGACTGGAGTTTCAGCTTTCGCATCATTCCTTCCAAAGAAAGCCCAGGGCTGATCTCCTTCAGAATGGACTGGTTGGATCTCTTTGCAGTCCAAGGGACTCTCAAGAGTCTTCTCCAACACCACAGTTCAAAAGCATCAATTCTTCAGCGCTCAGCCTTCTTCACAGTCCAACTCTCACATCCATACATGACCACAGGAAAAACCATAGCCTTGACTAGACGGACCTTTGTTGGCAAAGTAATGTCTCTGCTTTTCAATATGCTGTCTAGGTTGGTCATAACTTTTCTTCCAAGGAGTAAGCGTCTTTTAATTTCATGACTGCAGTCACCATCTGCAGTGATTTTGGAGCCCCAAAAAATAAAGTCTGACACTGTTTCCCCATCTATTTTCCATGAAGTGATGGGACCAGATGCCATGATCTTCGTTTTCTGAATGTTGAGTTTTAAGGTTTGCCAGGTTTAGCAAACAAAAATACAGGGTGCTCAGTTAATGCTGATTTCAAACAAATAAACAAAAATTTGAGTATAAGCATATTCTCAATATTGCACAGGACAAACTTATACTTAAAAAAATTATTTGTTGTTTATCTGAAATTCAAAGTAAACCAGCATTTTATCTGGTAATCCTACATGGACTTCTCCTTTGAAGCACTTACCACAGGTGGAAATTATATTTTTCTTTGTGTGATTAGCTCCATGAAGGCAATGAACAGGTTTGTTTTATTTCTGTTTTTTATTTATTTATTATTAAATATATAAATTTTACATATGTAATTTATTTAAATTAAAAATATTATTTATTTATTTCTCCCCTGTTTGATTTCTGGCTCTGAGCACCAAGCTTTGAGCATAGACAGCCTGGGATGAACTCTGATAGGTGAATAGATAAGCATGCGAAGGAAGGAGGGAAGAAGAGAGGAAAGAAAAAAAGCTAGGTAGGAATGGAACCTATGCAGAGTATGTTCGGTTGTTAATAAACTGCTGTTAGGTCTTGGGAAGCACCATACTTCTTTATACTTCTGAAACTTTGCCTGCTCCCTTCCTCATCTGGTTAATGAACCCAGGGTCTGGGGTCCCTGGACTGGGTCAGAACATCTGCACTCCCAATATACCCAGATCTTCCCTCTGATAAAGCATTTACCATGTTATATAATTATCTGCTAATATATCTGTCTCTCTCACCAGCCCATAAATTCCTTGAGGACAGGCATGATGTCTCATTCATCTTGGAAACCATGTAACTAGGCAAAGCTGGTAAATATCCAACCAGTGTTCACTGACATGTTGAGATATGAAGCTGACTGCCTAGTCTTAATGTAGCCACGAGTAACAACCTCAGTTTCTACCCTTGGCCACCTTTGGGCTTGTCCTGGTACATCATCACATCAAAAACAAATTAACAAAAAGAAAATGAGAAACAAAACCAGCAAATCCATCCCTAATAGTAAGTAATGTCCTTTTATTTTTAACTGAAGGTTTTATTGGGAGATAGCTATTTTGCTCATCCCAGATTTCTAAATGTTCTCTTGATTTGCATCTTTTCTCCTTATATACCCTTTACTCCTCCCTGAATCTTTTATTTCTTCTACCTTTGTGTGGCCACACTGGCTCCAGGGTCCCCGCATACCTACCCCACCCCATTACCTGCAGTTTGTGGGTTCTTTCTCTTAAGTACAGCTGTGTAGTCCTCTCTGGACTTTTTCAATGTGCATCCCACTCAGAGAATCCTCAACCCACTCAGAGAATTATTCTTGGGAATCAACTTCCTTAGAAGCTAGAGAAGGACGGGGGAATTTTAAATCAGTAATTTAATTATGGCTTCCTGTCACACCAGAAGATGGCACGTTCAATCACAGACTAGGACTGGGGTTAAAGTAGAAAATCATGCTGATTCAGTGCAGAGAATGTAAGCTTTCTAGAGTCAAAACCAGAACTACTGAGAAATGAGATGTGACGAGGGGGAAACCAATAGCAGGAAAGGGGACCTGAGAAGAAACTGATGAGATTCTGAAGTCCAGAAGTTCTGATATTTAGAACAGGCTCTTAAACATCTCCCCTTTACCTAAAAATGGCGGTGCCTCCTCTCAGGATGTTTCCTGCTAGTGCTCTCGTGATTTCTTTTCTGTATGGGGCACCTGAGCCTGATGACACCTTCATAGAGTAGATAGGAGGCCACCAGGTAAAGAACCTGGAGCCAAGGTTCTTCCAAGGAGTACTTCTGAAAACACACATTCTCATTCTATTATTCCCTTCTACTTTTGGTGTTAGAGGCATCTATGTATAGTTTTTGTAGCTTCCTGCTGTATTGACCCTTTCATCATTATAAATGTCCCTCTTTGTCTCCAGTAACATTTTTTGTCTTAAAATCTATTTTGTTCATCATTAGTATAACTACTCCTGATCTCTATGTTTGCATGGTATATATCTTTATATCTTTTTATTTTCAACCTATTTGTGCCTTTGAGTCTAAAAGGTGTCTCTTTTGGACTAGCATATAGTTGGATCCTATTCTTCTAAAATCCAGTCTGATAATCTCTACTTTTTGAATGGAGTGTTTAATCCATTTACACTTAATGTAACTGTTGATATGGTTGTATTTACCCCTGTCATTTTATTTGTTTTCTATATGTCCCATGTCTTTCTTGTTCCTCTGTTCCTCTTTTACTGACCTCTATGTTAAACAGATATTTTATAGTTAACAATTTTAATTATTTTATCTCCTTTTTCTTTCTACTACATTATTTTGAGTTATATCTTAAGTGGTTGTTCTGGAGTTCCTTTCAACTTTTAATTCTCAAAAAAATCCTAGAATTTTGTATCAGTGAATCTCATCATTTATTTGAGAGATCAATTGTTTTATTCCATGGTTTATCAAACATCTACATATGTCAGACCCCTTTATAGACATAAGAGACTCAGAGGACAGCTACAGGATTTTGGGGGCTTCCCTGGTGGCTCAGATGGTAAAGTATCTGCCTGCAATGCGGGAGACCTGGGTTCGATCCCTGGATTGGGAAGATCCCCTGGAGAAGGGAATGGCAGCCCTCTCCAGTATTCTTGGCTGGAGAGTTCCATGGACAGAGGAGCCTGGTGGGTTACAGTCCATGGGGTCGCACAGAGTCGGACATGATAGAGCACTGAGCGACGGACACACATAGACACACATTGTTTTACTTCATGAAGGTTTATCAAACATCTACGTGTGTCAGACCCTGTGGCAGACACAGGGGACTCACAGATGAACAGGCCATGGCTTCTGCCCTCAAAAGAGATGAGACAAGAAAAGCCAGCTGTTATGATGCAGTGTGATTAGTGCAACACTACAGAGAATGCGTGGGGTAATAGGTTATGTCCACAAGCACCAAAAGGAGGCAAGTCCATTCAATCTGTAGGAGTCAGAAAAGGCTTCCAAGAAAGCAAGAAGCCTGCGCTATTTATTGAAGAATGAGTAGGAGTTATCTGGTCAGAAAAGTGGGACAGGGCTTCCAGAAGGAAGGAGCAACCTGAACCAAAGCCTGGAGGCATGACGGACTGTGAGCCTTAAGTAATGCAGGGAGGTGAGGGCAGTTAGATAAGAGCCTAGCTGGGCATGTAGAGGGAGAAGAGCTAGAGCTAGAATGACAGACTGCTACACTGTCAAAAAAGGAATTTAGCTTCATCCTAAAGGCAGTGGCTAATTCCTTAAATCCAGATGGATTTAAGCAGTGGATCATACTTGCATTCTGGAAAATGACTGTCGATTATTTGGAAGACCCATGAGACAAGATACAACCAGAGGCAAGAATCAGGAAGGTAATGGGGACTGTTGATGAGGAAATAGTTTCAGTTCAGTTCAGTTCCATCACTTAGTCGCATCCTCAACTCTGCGACCCCATGGACTGCAGCATGCCAGGTCTTCCTGTCCATCACCAACTCCCAGAGTTTACTCAAACTTATGCCCACCGAGTTGGTGATGCCATCCAACCATCTCATCCTCTGTCGTCCCCTTCTCCTCCTGCCTTCAATCT
>NW_011494707.1:6201798-6233963 GCF_000754665.1 Bison bison bison | reverse complement strand
CTGCCTCAAGTTAAGAAATTTTAATTTAGTCCCAAAATAAACTCCATAAAATGAATTCAGACTTAGGTATCTCTCACATAAGTTAACCACATTCAAAAATGAGAGGAAAAATGCTACAAGAGTTTTTCTTCCCATGTGTTAAGTTCTATGACTTGATTAAACTCAAGTATATTTTGTATTTTCAAGAGAAATATTGGGCCCCTCCATTTTAAATAACAATTTAAAAACAGAAATATGAAATTTCCTAACTCCTAAACTGTTGCTGCTGCTGCTGCTAAGTCACTTCAGTGGTGTCCGACTCTGTGCAACCCCATAGATGGCAACCCACCAGGCTCCCCCGTCCCTGGGATTTTCCAGGCAAGAGTGCTGGAGTAGGGTGCCATTGCCCTCTCCCCTAAAGACTGACTTGATATTAACTGAATAATAACTATTTCTCCGACACTCAGAGCACAATTTCTCACAGCACTTCAATTCAATCTACAATACTTATTCAGGACATACTGAGCGTATGGGATCATTCAAACAGCAGTAGAGGCAAACTAAAATACATAAAATCCAGCATCTCGGATCAAAGACTTTTCAGTCTCATATAAGAAGGTCTTTTTGTATTCTCATGAATGTTTTTGACATCCCCCCAAAATTGAATGCCTTTAACTCAGCAGTGCCACTTAAAATATTTTTATTCATATGTAAAAATGAAAGATATTGATTGCAGCATTGTTTATAACAGTAAAAGTATGAAGTAGCTTCAGTTCAGTTCAGTTCAGTCGCTCAGTCGTGTTCAGCTCTGCGACCTCATGAATTGCAGCACGCGAGGCCTCCCTGTCCATCACCAACTCCTGGAGTTCACCCAAACTCACGTCCATCGAGTTGGTGATGCCATCCAGCCAATGTCCATTAATAGGGAATGGTTAGATATACCTAGACACTGGGAAGATATCCAATCATCAGAAAGGATGAGATAATTCTGTATTATTGACATAGGAAGATGGCTATGATACACTGTGGAAAAACTAGGCTATGTTTAGTACCTACAATATGATTCCCTTTATCATAAAATACATATGTAAGTATGTAAAATACATATGTGTCAAATAACAGACTGAAAAGACAGATGCCAAATCTGATGGTAGTTTGAGGGTGGGATATAGCTTTTGTTTTCTACTTTTTACACGTCTGCCTGAGTTTTCATAATGAGCAGATATGCCTTTAAAAAGACTTTTTAAAAGCTTATTGACAGTATCTATGCAAACCCTGCTATAAATGGCCACTCACTTACTTTAGTCTCTTACATCTCAGCCACCCGAAGAGAGAGAAAAATGTCAACTTGATTAGCCAGAAATTGCTATAAAGACTAGTCAGTGAAATAAGTCAGACAGAGAAAGAGAACTATCATATGACATCACTTCTATGTGGAATCTAAAAAGAAATAATATAAATGAACAGAAAACAGAAACACAACTCACAGACTTAGAGAAGGAACTTCTGGTTGCCAGAGGTGGGAGGGATGAGGGGAAGGGATAGTTAGGGAGTTTGGAATGGACATGTCCACACTGCTATATTTACAATGGATAGCCAACAAGACTGCTCAGTGTTATGTGGCAGCCTGGATGGGAGGGGAGTTTGGGGGAGAATGGCTACATGTACATATATGGCTGAGTCCCTTCCCTGTTCACAACATACCCCAATACAAAATTAAAAGTTGTTTTTAAAAAAATAGTCAGATGTTCAACTACGGCCCTTTCAGAGAACACTGTGGCAAAGTTTGGCCAGAGGCTTTGGCTTTCTGGCTTCAGTATACAGGCTAAATATTTTGTTGGTGAATACCATTCCCAAGTAAATGTCTTAAAGCTGTTTGCTGTCTTAATATCTAGTTAACACTAGCACTGCTTTGTTGGTTTGCATTCAATATGCCTACTTCATTCTATATTTTCCTTTTCTTTTCTTTTTTAATTCTATTTATTTTTATTTTTGACCAAACTGGGTCTTTGTTGCTTCATGCAGGCTTTCTCTGATTGTGGCAAGTAGGGGCTGCTCTCTAGTTGCAGAGCATGGGTGTCTCATTGCAGTGGTTTCTCTTGCTGTAGAGCACAGACTCTAGAGCATGGGCTCAACAGCTGTGGCACATGAGCTTAGTTGCCCATGGCATGTGGGATCTTCCCTGAGCAGAGATCAAATCCATGCCCCCTGTATTGACGGGTGGATTCTTAACTACTGGACCACCAGGGAAGTCCTATAGTTTTCTGGGGCCATGTTCTTGCAACAGTCACTCTCAGTATCACAGTACCTGTTTTTTTTAATTTATTTTTATTTGACTGTGCCGGCCCTCAGTTGAGGCACATGGGATCTTCCATCTCTGTTGTGGTATACAGGTTCTTTTAGTTGCAGCCAATGGGATCTAGTTCTCCAACTGGGGATCAAACCTGGGCCCCCCCCATATTGGGAGCTCAGACTTTTAGCTACTGGGACCATCAGAGAAGTCCCCCACAGCACCTGACTTTTTTTTAATATAAATTTATTTATTTTAATTGGAGGCTAATTACTTTACAATATTATATTGGTTTTGCCATACATCGACATGAATCCGCCACAGAGCACCTGACTTTTAATGCTATGCATAAGGAGGGGACGACCAGTTCTATTGTTCACCAGTGGGAAGCAATTGCCTTCTCAACCCTTGGAATCTCCATAAAACCAGCAGTAATAGAAGAGTGACCAACCACTCTGACCTACTTGGGAACAATGGTTTCCCAGTATGCAGTACTCTGCAGCACTAAAATCGGGACACTCCCAGGCAAACCAGGGTTTTGAATACTCTGGCAGGGGAATACCCTAGCAGGGGTCATTGTTGGGTATTTTTTCAGACAGCATTTTTCTACTCAAGACTTCTTCATTACAAGAGATTATTGATGCTACAGAGCCCGTGTGAGTGATTTCTCACAAAATACTCTTTATAACCAAATTCCATCAAATGAATCATTGCTATGTTCAAAGACGGCCTTTCAAATGGGATTTCCTGAGTGCTGCTCTCCATTTTCCCTGCTTAGTCCTTCAGCAAGTACTCAGGAAAACAGAATAGCGATCTCGATCTTGTAGCTTAATGCAAAGTCATTTATAGTCATTAGCCCCATGCGTATCTCCAGAGAGTAGAATCTTTAACTGGATGGGAGTGGTGTCCAGGCACAGGTGATTTTATTACATGGCAGGGGAAGAGAAACTGACCCAATGGAAGACAGGTAGGGTTGGAAACTTCACTGTTCTTGGTCCTTATAGTTTGAGAAGAACTTGTTAAAACACTCAGGCTTCAGTGCTCTGCACCAAAGGGGTTAATCATATGTATGTCACGGCTAGGCTTATCATGATTACAAGTTAGAAGGAGAAAAGTCAGTTAAGTATTAGCAGAATGATGCTAAATTTTGATCCAGGGGCCTGATTTTAGTAAAGCTTGACTTTGCATAATATGTTTAAATGTATTATGTTGTTGCTCGGTTGTTCAGTCATGTTTGACTCTTTGCGACCCCATGGGCTGCAGCACGCAGGCTTCCCTGTCCTTCACTATCTCCCAGAGTATTATATACTACATGCATTTATTATTTTCACATAAAGGAGTGGAAATTTACTTTGCAAGCTCATTTTCTCTTGAGACTTTAAAAACACCTTGTGATCACTCTCTTCTATGAGACTGAAAATTCTTTGATCCAAGATGCCATGTAAAAATTTTACATATTGTAGGTTTCCTCTGCTGCTGTGTGAATGGTACCACACAATTAGTATGTCCTTAATAAATATTCTAGACTGAGTTGAAGTGCTCTGAGACTGTTGTTATTATTATTCAATTAATACCAAGTCAGGCTTTAGGAGTTAGGAAATTTCATATTTCTGTTTTAAAAATGGAGGGACCTGGAACTTCCTTGGCGGTCCAGTGGCTAAGACTCTTAAGCTTCCAATCCAAGGGGCCCAGATTCAATCCCTGGTTGGGGAACTAGATTCCACATGCCACAACTAAGATTGGTACAGCCAAATAAATAAAGAAAATACATATTTTAAAGTGGAGGGACCTAATATTTCTCTTGAAAATGAAAAATACACTTGAATTTAATCAAGTCATAGAACTTAGCACAGGGGAAGGAAAACTCTTTTAGTATTTTTCCCCTCATTTTTCAAGGTAGTTAACTTTTTCGTACATTCCAGTCTTGAAAGTGAGTGATAGCTCATATTTGACCCCTGGGAAGGAAGAGAAAGCTTAGTGCTATATCTCTAGCTTTTACTCATTCCCACAAAACAAGAATGAGGGGCTTCCCTGGTGGCTCAGTGGTAAGGAATCTGCATGACAATGCAGAAGACACTGGTTTGATCCCTGGGTTGGGAAGATCCCACATGCTGCAGAGCAACTAAGGCCATGCACTGCAACACTGAGCCTTTGCTCTAGAGCCCGGGTACCGAAACTCCTGAGCAGATGCAATGCAGCTACAGAAGCCACGGCACCCTAGGGCCTGTGCTCCACAGCAAAAGAAGCCACCACGATGAGAAGCCCATGAATGGAGACTAGAGAGTAGCCCCGCTCACCACAACTAGAGAAAAGCCCTCGCAGCAACCCAGCACAGCCTATATATACATACATATATATTTTTTTAATTTTACATATAAACTATCGACAGAAAAACCTTTCTGGATTAGATATCACAGAGCTAAAAAAAAAAAAAAAAAGCCACAACTTAATAACGGCGTTCTATAAGGAACGCTAAACTATCAGGAAAAAATGTTAACAGTCACACATTGACCAGGTTCACTGGCCGAGTTCTTTGCCTCTTTTTGCTCCCTTGTTTAAATGAAGTTTTCATTTTGGAATAATCTTAGATTTACAGAAAAGTTGCAATAGTACAGAGTTCCCAAGTACCTTTAACTCAATTTCCCTCACTGTTAACATCTTACCAAATGATGGTATGTTTGTCAAAATTAAGAATTTAACATGGGTACATTGCTGTTGTTACTCACTAAGTTGTGTCTAACTCTTTGTGACCCCCATGGACTGCAGCACACCAGGCCTCCCTGTTCTTCACTATCTCCTGGAGCTTGCTCAAACTCATGTTCATTGAGTTGGTGATGCTATCCAACCATCTCATCCTCTGTCGCCCACTTCTCTTCCTGCCCTCAATCTTTCCCAGCCTCAGGCCTTTTCTGAGTCGGCTCTTCGCATCAGGTGGCCAAAGCATTGGAGCTTCAGCTTTAGCATCAGTCCATGGGTACATTATTATTCACTAAACCACAGACTTGATCTGAATTCACTGCTGCTGCTGCTAAGTCGCTTCAGTCGTGTCCAACTCTGTGCGACCCCATAAGACAGCAGCCCACCAGGCTTCCCCGTCCCTGGGATTCTCAAGGCAAGAACACTGGAGTGGGTTGCCATTTCCTTCTCCACTGAATTCACTAGCCTGTTTTTAAATTAGGTATATCCAATGTGCAATATTATATGTTAAAGGTGTACCACATGGTGATTCATAATTTTTAAAGAACTTTTAAAAATTAAAAGTAGAACTTTTCCACTCTTTCTATGGAGTAGAACTGTAAACTCCATTCATAGTCATTACAAACACTGACTCTATTCCCTGTGCTGTACAATATATCCTTGCAGCGTCTTTGTTTTATACATAATAGCTCGTACCTCTTAATCCTCTATCCCTGCCTTGCCCCTCCCTGATTCCCTCTCCCCAGTGGTAACCACTAGTTTGTTCCCTGTATCTGTGTGTCTGTTTCCTTTTTGTTATACTTACTAGTTTGCTTTATTTTTTTAGATTCCACATAGTTTTTCCACTAATATCTTTTTTTTTCTGTTCCAGGATCCAATCCGGCATCCCACACTGCCTTTTTAAAAAAATATTTTTAAAAAATGTTTTTTAAATGTTGTATTGGTTTCTGCCATATAACAATACAAATCAGCCGTAATTATACATACATCCCCTCCATCTTTAGCCTCCGTCCCCTCCACTCATCCCATCCTTCCAGGTCATCACAGAACTCCAGACTGGGCTCCCTACACGACACAGCAACTTCTCACCAGAGATCCATCTTACACCTGATGGTGTATATATGCTGATGGTACTTTCTCCATTCGTCTCACTCCCTCCCCACCATGTCCACAAGTCCATTCCCTACATCGGTGTCTCCATTCCTTCCCTGCAAATAGGTTCATCAATATCATTTTTCTAGATTCCACATATATGCCTTAAAATACTATATTTGTTTTTCTCTAACTTGCTTCACTCTGTATAACAGGCTCTAGGTTCATCCACCTCACTATAACTGACTCAAATTCACTCTTTTATGGCTGTATAATATTCCATTGTATATAAGTACCACCTCTCCTTTATCCATTCATCTGTTGACGGACGCCTAGGTTGCTTCCATGCCCTGGCTATTGTAAACAATGCTGCTATGAACACTGGGGTACATGTGTCTTTTTCGATTACCACATTGTCTTTTTTTTTTTTTTTTTAACTATTTCTTTCTTTCCTTGGCTGAGCCGGGTCTTAGTTGCAGCACTTGGGACCTTCAATCTTCATTGCGGCATGCAGCATCTTCTTTGTTGCAGCATGCAAATTCTTAGCTGCAGAATTTGAATTCTTACTTAAGGGATCTAGGTCCCTGATCAAGGGTTGAACCTGGGCCCCCTGCATTGGGAGAGTGGAGTCTTAGCCATTGGACCACCAGGGAAATCCTCCAGATCGCTTTTACCATCAAGTAGTCAGACCCTACCTTATTGTCATGAGGACAACCAGCCTCAGCTCCATTTCTTCAGTGGAGTGTGTTAAAAATAAGACAACAGGGTCCAAATGGAGTTGCTTTTGCTAAGCTCCACGTCACCAAGACTTGACTTCATTACAAATTTGGCTCTCCCATAAATCTTAAACGAGTCGATCAGGAATCCCCTGATCAGCATTTATTTGTAATCTCCCTGCTAGACCCCTGCTTCACAATAATAACCAATACCCTCTTTGGCTCAGTGCACTGTCTTGCTCCTGCTCCCTTCTGCCCACAAAATCTTTTGCCTTGGACTGTCCTTTGGCACTCCTTTCTATTTGCTAGATTGGATGCTGCCCGATTTATGAACAGTTGAATAAAACCAGTAAGACCTTTAAAATTTACTCAGTTGAATTTTAATGAGTGTATGCTCGCGTTGAACACGTGTATCTATTCTTTATTCATTCAACAGATATTAATGGAGCCCTTGCCAAGTGCTGGGCAAATAAAGCAGGTATGATCCCTCTGCGAACAGAATTGAGGGGAAATAGACGGTAATGATGTGATGGGAAAGCAAACTGTGCAAAGAGAGAAGGGTGATGAGCTGGGGGGTGAGGTCAGGGAAAGCCTGCTTGAAGCATTGATATTTGAGATCTAAAAGTGTGAGAAAGAAAAGTTCACCAGAGGAGAAAGCAGAGAATCCAGGGGAAGAATAGCTTCCCCATCTGAAGGTAAACCCACAAGACAGCAAAATACACACGAGAGGACTCAGGTAAGGCTGGGATGGAAGACAGAGGAGATGCCCTGTTATTTGCAAAACGAAGGCTGCAACTGACAGCTGCGTGCTCACTGCTGTTTCCTCTGTGTCCCTACAGCACGAGGTTCATGTTTTACCATAAGCTGGTTGGGGCCATCATCTCTCTAGCAGGGAGCTCCTTGAAAGAAGCGTCTCTGCCTTGCTCATCTCCGTTTCCTTCCCCATTCTCAGCGCCAAGCAGAGCCATTGCACAAAACGGATCAAAACGTGTGTTTGTTGAACCAGATTAGACTTCCCGTTCCAGTCTATTCTCTTTACTTTTGCTCCAAACTGTATGTTGTTCAGTGGCTAAATTGTGTCCGCCTCTTTGAGACCTCGTGGACTGCAGCACACCAGGCTCCCTGGAGTTTGTTCACACTCAAGTCCATTGAGTCAGTGATGCCATCCAGCCATCTCATCCTTTGTCACCCCCTTCTCCTCCTGTCCTTTGTCAAGCATTATTTTCTCTAAAACTTCCACTTCTCACTTGCTCTGAACTTTCAAACATTACATAGAAAAGAACTCTCTTCTTCCACAGGGAAGGGGTGTACCCCCAAGACAAAACAGATGTGTGGGGAGAGGAACCAGATTCTAAAACGTGATTTGTTTATTGAGAAGCATGATTCAGAAGAAGAGGGAAAGAGAAAGGGGAAGGGGAAAAGAGAGGAAGAGCAAAGGGACCTCTGAAAGATGCTGTCAGTGGCTCTCTGAGGTTGGCAGGATTATTCTTTTTATTTGGCTCTGCCAGGTCTTAGTGGTGGCATTTTTAGTTGCAGTGGGCAGAATCTTTGGTTGTGGCATGTGGAATCTACTTCCCCAAGCAGGGATTGAACCCAGGCCCCTGCATTTGAAGTGTGGAGTCTTAGACACTAGACCATGAGGGAAGTCCCGGCAGGATTATTTTAAATGACATTGTTTCTCTTTTATAATCTTAAGCATTTTTTAACTTCAAAACTTATGAGCAGGCCTTCCCCAGTGGCTCAGTGGTAAAGAATCTGCCTACCAATGCAGGAGACATGGCTTGATCTCTGATCCAGGAAGATCCTACATGTCAAGGAGTAACTAAGTCCAGGCACCTCAACTACTGAGCTTGTGCTTGAGAGCCCAGGAGCTGCAACTACAGAAGCCCGCAGGCCCTAGAGCCTGAGCTCTGCAACAAGAGAAGCCACCACAATGAGAAGCCTGCTCTCTGCAACTAGAGAAGGCCCTTGCAGCAACGAAGACTCAGCACAGCCAAAAATAAATAAAAATTTTAAAAAAGAAAACAAAAGACTTGTGAGCATTATCCCTCTAATTATCAGACTAAAAACAAACTAGTTATTTTTGTTGGAGAGGGATTTATCTCCAGGGGGATTTTGCTCTGCAAGCTGCATTGTCTTTCTCTGCTCATAAGGCCTCCATCACATTTCCACGGGAGAACATGCCTCACCCATGGAATGCTGTCCAGTGGGATTGGCAATCAAGATGATGCCCTTCTCAACCAAGGGCTGGGTCCTGATCTAGCTAGGCCGACATACACATGCCATGTTCTGGCTGCACTTGGCTTTGTTTTTTTTTTTATTTTTATTTATTTCTCTGTGCCAGTTCTTAGTTGCAGCACATGAGTTCTTTAGTTGCAGCATGTGAACTCTTTAGTGGAAGCATGTGGGATCTAGTTTGCTGACCCGGGATCGAACCTGGCTCTTCCAACTGACATTCAGCCACACATTGGTCCCAGAGCTTGTCTTGGGATAGGATGGATGCACTGCCCTGAGAGCAGTAGTTGCTAGCGTCAATATTTGCAGAAGCCTTTAGGATGTGGGAAAAGCTTATAGGTTATAGCATGCCTTTATAGGTTCTCACCGGGAGGGTTTTCACACACAGGTGGTAGGACTATTTTCAAGCAACAGAAGTGACTGGTTAACTCAGAGATTTTCTCTTTGTCCTCTCCTGGGTATTTGAATCTTGAGCACAATGTCCTAGGGATGCAAAACACTGGGTCTGATTCAGCCTGATGACAGTGCCCTGAATTATCTGCCACTTGAAACTTAATAGTCATCAGAGTTCCTCTTCTTTTGAGGAAGGCCTGGCCATTTAGGTCTTTTGATTCTGGAAGGATTTTGACAAGCATCAAATAAATTCCCCCTTCATCCTTGAGTTCTTATGCTTTTCAAATTTATTTAATCCACAGTAAGTCATACAGAGTGACCCAGAATCTGCAATCACACATAGGCATAAGTGAGATAAAAAATGGCACAAAATAATATTTACCCTTAGTACCTTAGAGGCATTCTTATATTTTCTGGTCTCCTCTATTGCATTTCTAAAATTTTAGTTGAGACCTCTTGAACTGACTAATGGGTTGCTCCCACACTTGGAAAGCCTCAGAATTTTCCAAAGTCAATTTCTCGTTTGCAAATAATCCTATCTCTTGAGTCTGAAACAAACAAACAAAAAATGAGCAAATTAAAAGGAACGCTGATCCATACAAAATTTTCTCTCGGGCAGTGAACTCTCTCTTGCTACAGGACCAGCTCTGGAAACAAAAAGCCAGCAAGTGCTGGTTTTGAAGAACAGAATTAATCACAGCCAGAACTTTCTCCTCCAGCAGCAATCAAGAAGTCAGGTGTGATCCTACTCCCTTTTACATGCCTGTTGTCTAGACCAGGGAGCCACAGCCCTGCAGGCCACATCTGGACCTGAGTTAAGGAAAGGCCTCCACATTTTTAAATGATCGGCGGGGGCGGGAGGCGGGGGAAGAAGCAAAAGAATAGTACTCCATGACACATAAAAATGATGTGAAATTCATATTTCAGTGACTGTAAACAAGCTAAGGAGCACATTCATATCCATTCATTCATTCATTCACTTATGGCAGCTTTGGGACCACAATAGTAAACAGAAACTATATGACCCACAAAGTCTGAAACATTTACTATCTACCCCTGTATAAAAAAAATTTGCAGACACATGATCTAAGCACTACAGGGAGATTGAGAATGAAGTTAAGGCATGGTTCCTGCTCTAAAGATGAGAACCCTTGCAGCTGACACAAATCAAGGACAACTAAACATCATATTGCACAGAATGGAGAAAGCACACCAGGGGGAAAATGGAAGGAATTCTTCAAACGAAGAGGCAACGTGGAAGGTGTGGGGGCTTCCAGAGGAGGTGAGGCTGGAACCTTGGGTGATTTCTGAATTTCTACGCAAGAAGGGCTTGGAGGTGGCGCTGGTGGTAAAGAATCCACCTGCCAATGCTGGAGACACAGGAGATGTAGGTTTGATCCCTGGGTCGGGAAGATCCGCTGGAGGAGGAAATGACAATCTGCTCCAGTATTCTTGCCTGGAGAATCCCACGGACAGAGGAGCCTGGCAGGCTACCATGTATGGGGTTGCAAAGAGTCAGACACTACTGAAGTGACTGAGCACACACACACCTACAGAAGGGGGATGTCTATTGTGTAAATCAAGTGAAGGGTGAGCTAAGCAGGGAGACAAAAGGACCTGCCATGAGTAAAGATAAGATGAAGTCAGAGGGGGCATCACCTGGTATTCCAGTGGCTAAGACTCCCAGTGCAGGGGGCCCGGGTTCGATTCCCAGTGGGGGAACTAGATCCCACATGCTGCAGCTAAAGAGTTCACAAATCACCAACTAAGAACAGGTGCAGCCAGATAAATTAAAAAAAAAAAAAAATCAAGTCTAAGCAGAAAGGAGAAGAAGGGTGGAGTGGCCCAAGAATGGAATAGCCACCATAATGACAACTATGATAATAGCAGCTTCCACAATCCAGGCTTTATCCTGCGCTGGGCACTGTGTTCAAACCCTGAAGGTGTTCACTCACTGCATGCTCGCCCTAAGTGTGTGAGCAGGGGATAGATCACCCCATTTCACAGATGAGGATGTGAAGGAAACCAATCTAACCAGAGCAGGAGGGCATTTCAGAGTCTTGGGGAGGAATAAGGCTCATTTGGGAGGGAAGGTGGTGTTGTTGTTGGTCAGTCACTAAGTCATGTCTGACTCTTGCAACGCTGTGGACTACAGCACGTCTGGCTTCCCTGTAACTTCACTGTCTCCCAGAGTGTGCTCCAATTCATGTCCACTGAGTCGGTGATGCCATCCAACCATCTCATCCTCTGTCGTCCCCTTCTCCTCTGCCCTCAATCTTTCCCAGCATCAGGGTCTTTTCCAGTGAGTCAGCTCTTTGTGTCAGGTGGTTAAAGTTTTGGAGCTTCAGCTTCAGCATCAGTCCTTCCAATGAATATTCAGGGTTGATTTCCTTTAGGATTGACTGGTTTGATCTCTTTGCAGTCCAAGGGACTCTCAAGAGTCTTTTCTAGCACCACGGTTTGAAAGCATCAATTCTGTGGCACTCAGCCTTCTTTATGGTCCAACTCTCACACCCAACATGACTACTGCAAAAATCATAGCTTTGACTACACAGACTTTTGCTGGCAAAATGATGTTTTTCCTTTTTAATACGCTGTCTAGGTTTGTCATAGCTTTTCTTTCAAGCAGTAAGCATCTTTTAATTTCATGGATGCAGTCAGAGGGTAGGTGAAGATTATGGAGGCTGCAGAAGACCAGGCAGAATGTCTTAAAACCAATTAAAAAGTGAAAACAAAGAACCAACAAAATACAGCAGAGGAGCATCTTATTGGCATCTAAGGCAATGGGAAGTTTTTGTGAAAGGGAGAGATGGGCTGAAGCAGTGATGAACACACTGGTCAACAGCAGAGCAGGCAGAACTGAGACCAGAGGCCAGAGCTAAGGCAGGAGATTTCCTGTATCCATGGAGATCTGCTCCATGCATCAGGCTAGTGAGGACTCCGACATTCAAAAAATCTACAGCACAACCTTTCACCTAGCAGTTTCCAAACTTACTGACCACATCCCGTGTTAAGCTGCTCAGTCGTGTCCGATTCTTTGCGACCCTATGGACAGTAGGCCACCAGGCTTCTCTGTCCATGGGATTCTCCAGGCAAGAATACTGGAGTGGGTCGCCACTTCCTTCTCCAGGGGATCTTCCGAAGTCAGGGATCAAACTCGGGTCTTCTGCATGGCAGGCAGATCCTTTACCAGCTGAGCCACCTCCCTTTTTCTTAGAAAACCTATCAACAGCTGCTATTCTTCAGAACACAGCTTAGAAAATGCTGCCTTCAAGCAAAGACCTACAGTCATATGAGAAACCACTATATTAGACAATGGGCATCCACTGTCTGACTTTATAAGTGTGGCAAAAAGACGAATGGTGACATGATTTCTATCTTTAAATCTTGCTGCTGCTGAGTTCCTTAGTGGAGAGGCCAGCGCTTTATACACCAAGCAACAGCCCGTGCCCAGCTGGTAAGCCATCACACACCTAGGGGTTTAGACTTGCTGGTCAGGTTCAAACTACTTTATTTTTAGATAACAGAAATGGCAGCTGAGTAAATATTGTAAAACTAGATATCTGATCCTAGTCCCACAGAGGACAAAGTAATTTCTCTTTCAAGGCTATTTTTAGAAGCTGGTTAGCTGCTCGCCTAAGATCCCTACCTCCCTAGGAAGCGAAGCATCTTTTCTCAGTTGCTAAGGAATCAAATACCTTGATGTGTGGAATTCCCAGTGTGTGCCAGTTCCTGTGTTAACAGCCTCTTCTTTGAAAGGCAGGTTGGTAGTTACCAATCATGGGATGATATAGTAATGACCCTGAATTTAAAAAATATATATATATGCATGTGTGTGTTTACATAAATTCACTGAATACATATATAGTATGTATTATACGTATATATTACGTATACATATATATTATGTATTATATACATTATACATATATGTATAATGTATAATATACACATATATGTACAACACATATAATGTATGTATAATAAAATATACACATATATTATGTATACACTGTAATATATATTTGCTACATACATATATGTGTGTATGTGCTCAGTCACTTCAGGAGTGTCTGACTCTTTGCGACCCCAAGGACTATAGCCCGCCAGGCTCCTCTGTCTGTGGGCTTTTCCAGGCAAGAATACTGGAGTGCGTTGCCATCCCTTCTCCAGGGGACCTTCCCAACCTAGGGATCGAATGTCCGTCTCTGTTGCAGGTGGATTCTTTACCTGCTGAGCCATCAGGGAAACCCACATACATATACAATGTACATTTATTAAACATATAGGTGTGTTGTTGTTGTTTAGTCACTAAGTTGTGTCCGACTCTTTTGTGACCGCATGGACTGTAGTCTGCCTAGATCCTCTGTCCACGGGATTTCCGAGGCAAGAAAACTGGAGTGGGTTGCCATTTTCTTCTCCTGGGGATCTTTTGAACCAGGGATCAAACCCATGTCTCCTGCTTGCCAGATGGATTCTTTACTCCTGAGCCACCAGGTAAGCCCCTTATATGTGTGTGCATGTTTACACACGCACACACACACACACACACATATATGTAGGTAGGTAGTGGATAATATTAGTTGGCAGAGAAGCTAAATGGGTAAAAAGCAAGGGCTGGATTTACCCACTCAGAACTTCAATCAAACTGTACGTCTGGATAATATTTTAAAAAGTCAATAGAACACCCACCATTTGGCATCAAGAGATGAACATCTGGGTAATTAATAGACTGAATTTTAAGGCATTTTTCAGTGTCCCTCCTGACTCCATGTTTTCAAGTCCAGGCTTCCACTTGATCAGATTTCATTTGAAATCATTTTCTGCAATAAAAGATACTTTTCTTTACTGTAACTCTTGAAAACTAGTGGCTTTCTTTGTGTTTGTAAATGCTTATTAATGAAGAATCTGAATTCACATCACCTCTCTGCAGAAAGCATGTAGATAATGTTGAAGCCCAGAAGTGTTCCAGTGAAACACTCCAAGCGGTCTTCAGGTCACCTTGGCCACGCTCTCTGATTCTAGTCTTTCCTTTTCTCTGAGCTATTTTACAACACCTGAGTAGCAGGTAACTGGAAAAACTCAAAAATAATTCTCATGCACATCCAAATGACTTCCCTCTCCTTCATGAAAAACTTTGTACCTTCATTTCAATATTTCTGACCTGTAAGTAGGTCCATCCTTCAGATTCTTTTGAATCGGCTATAACATCTACAAGGTTTCCTTCACTGATTGAGTAGAATGCAATCTTTTTTTAAAAAATAGGTAAGACGTGGATTTATTGAGAGAGAAACACGCTCCATAGACAGAGTGTGGGCCATCGCAGAAGGTGAGAGCGGCCAGAATAAAATCTTTAACACATGTTCATTTTTATATCTTTGGGATAATCGTGATTTTACCTTGTTCCGAAAATTATCCTTGAACAGTAACACTAACATTTTTCTGCATCCCCTGCCCCAGCAGAACTACGGGCGAATTTCTGCGGCAGCTGACACGCTGTCATAGGGTAGCAGGCTGCTTCTTTGGGAAATGCATTAGCTAATGGATAATTATCTTTTCTAAATGCAGGGTATTGTGTTTCCTTCTTCAGAAAAGGAGCTAAATTAATAGAGCAATGGGTCCACCACACACAGGTTATGTATCTCTCCATCCATGACAAATTTTTGAATAACAGTTGCTAATAATAATAGCAAGAGCATCTTTTGTGTTCGGAAATGGATGACTGATCCAGGACAACAGGACAGAGGGGATAAATTGTTTTCCCAAGAGCAATGACAGAGTCACAATTTAGGAGTGAGTCATTTATTTTACTGCGAGCTTTCAGGTGTCGGCCATCATGGTCTAGGAGAGAAAGGGAGGGAACTCTTGCTTATGAGCTGGTTTTGATTATACAGAATAAGTGGGTTCAAGTTCTACTTCTGCTACTGCCTAGCTTGAGCACTTGGGCAAATGATCTTCCTTCTGGGCGAGGGGTTTCCAATCCACTCACAGAGGAGGGGGTGTGGGCTAATCATATTAAAAGCTACCTTCGGGGGTCGGGGGAGGTTTCTAATCTACAGCCAGAGTTGGGGATCACATGGGAACTAGCCTCTCCCCGGTAATAACAATTCTTATTCTGTGCCCTTCAAGACACCATGGAAGCAAGCGGGTATGAACAGAGATATACACACACACTGTCCTTTTTAAACTATATTTTAATGTTTATTTATTTTGGCATGCTGAGTCTTCATTGAGGTGCAACGGCTTCTCTAGTTGTGGTGTGAGGCCTTAGCTGCCCCACTGCATGTGGGATCTTAGTCCCCGGCCAGGGATCAAACCCACGTCCCCCGCACTGAAGGCAGATTTTTAGCCACTGGAGCACTGGGGAAGTCCCCACACTAGCCTTCTTAAGAGGAGGAAGAGACGCTTGAATCACCAGGGACACCTTTCTGAGTACACCTCTACGCTAGGAAAGTCATCTAAGTATCACTTATATGTGGGATCTAATATGACACAATGAACTTATCTATGAAACAGAAACAGACTCAGACATAGAGAACACACTTGTGGTTGCCAAGAAGGGGAGGTAGGATGGATTAGGAGTTTGGGGATTAGCAGATGCAAAGTACTATATAGAATGGATAACAACATGGTCCTACTGTAGAGCAGAGGGAAAAGAATGTGTATATATATATATATATATATATAAAAGTATAACCATCACTTTGCTGTGTAGCAGAAATTAACACATTGTAAATCAATTAAGCTTCAATAAAATAAATTTTTAAAATTAAGAAAAAAAAAAAAAAAACCTGCATCTAAAACCATTCATAGGAGAACCAGGCATTCTTTTTCCTCCCCCACCCAACCCAGAGAAGTGCTCATTTCAGTTTGCAAAATTGAGATGTCATCTCTCACCTGGCGTGTTCTACTTTCCTGGTCCCTTTCATAACTGTCCGGGCGCTCTTTGGGGTGGTAATAAACAAGAAATGGACAGTCCCTGCACACAGATAATGGTCCAGAGAAACAGTGTCACTGTTCTCCGGGCTGGCAGAAACCCCTCTCTTTCTAGTAGCAGAGTTAAGGGCTATTATTTGAAGGGTATTTCTAGTCATCTACCTGAAGCATTTTCTTTTGTAAGTGAAAGTGACAATTTCCCCTTCACTCCGATTTGTAGGAAGTAGAAATCTTCCAGGGAAAGAATGCCTGAGGAAAATCAAATCCATCCTACATGGGGAGAGGGATGCTTCAGGAAGCCCATAAGCATGTTTCTCCTGGCTTAACCCTGAGCACACACAACACAGTTTTTATTGTCAGCGCTTTGTGTGCATAAACTGAGAGACGTTTGGAGGGAAAGAAGAAAGAAACCTAGGAGTCAAGATGAAGAGATGAGATGGGAAAATTCTTTGGACTCTTCAACTCTACATCATAAAACTAGAGCATCAGCATCAAAAAAGAATTATACCTGATCAGTGGTTCTCAGCTGGGGAAGTTCTGCCCCTCTTGGGGACATCTGGCAATGTCTGGAGACATTTTTGCTGTCACGGCTGGGGATGGTGGGGGAGGTGCCCTTGGCATTGAGTGGGTAGAAACCAGAATGCTGCTAAGCATCCAAAAATAAGCAGAACAGCTCCCTCAACATGGAGCTATCCAGCCCCAAATGTCAGATCACTAGTGAAGTTCTCTCACACCTCTCAGAACAGCTATCGTTGAACAGACAAGAAATAACAAGTGTTGGTGAGGGTACGGAGAAAAAGGAACCCTTGTGCACTGCTGGTGGGAATGTAAACTGGTGCAGCCATTATGGAAAACAGAATAGAAGCTCCTTAAGAAATTAAAAATAGAACTACCTAGACAGTGTATTAAAAAGCAGAGACATCATTTTGCCAACTAAGGTCCGTGTAGTCAAAGCTATGATTTCCCCAGTAGTCATGTACAGATGTGAGAGTTGGGCCATGAAGAAGGCTGAGCACCAAAGAATTCATGATTTCGAACTGTGGTACTGGATAAGACTCTTGAGAGTCCCTTGGACTGCAAGGAGTATCAAACCAGTCAATCCTAAAGGAAATCAACCCTGAATATTCATTGGAAGGACTGATGCTGAAGCTGAAGCTCCCATACTTTGTCCACCTGATGCAAAGAGCTGACTCACTAGAAAAGACCCTGATACTGGGAAAGATTGAGGGCATAAAGGATAAGGGGATGACAGAGGATGAGATGGTTGGATGTTATCACCGACTCAATGGACATGAATTTGAGCAAACTCTGGAAGATAGTGAAGGACAGGGGAGCCTGGCATGCTGCAGTCCATGGGGTTGCAAAGAGTTGGACATGGCTGAGCAACTGAACGAGAACTGCAGATGAGTGAACGAAGGCTCAGAGGCTTTGTAACTAGCCTCAGATCAACCAGTTAGTAAATGGGAGAGAGGGGCTATGAACCCTGACCCTTGGATAAGAATTCATGTATTTAATGATCACAAAATGCTGATTTCCTAAATTGACTGTCTTATTTTCTTGAAATTATAAAGTTCAAGGGAAGGCAGGATCCAGAAAAGAGTCAGGGGAGGATGAAACTGCCAGAGAATGTGGAAATCAAAAAAAAAAAATCTCTGTATCTTCCTCAAAAAGTCAAACATAGCATTACCAAAGGCCCAGCAACTCCACTCCTGGGCATATACCCCAAGGAACTTTTAAAATCTTTATTTATTTGTCTGTATCAGGTCTTAGTTGCAGCATGCAGGATCTTTCATTGAAGCATGAAGGCTTCTCTCTAGTCAGCTGCCCTGTGGCATGTGGGATCTTAGATCCCAACCAGGGATCAAACCCACATTGCCTGCCAGGGAAGTCCCTATGCCAAAGAATTTAAAACAGGTACTCAAACAAATACTCATTCACAAATGTCTATAACAGCATTATTCACATGGCCAAAAGGTGGAAACGGCCCGAATACCCATCAACCAATGAATGAATGAAAAGTGTTGTGTATTCATAAGTGAAATGTTTATAAAAAGGAGTGACATGCTGACACCCACTACAACATGGATGAAACTTGAAAATATGATGCTAAGTGAAATTAGCCCATCGTATGGTTCCATGTATATTGAACATCCAGAATAGGTAAATCCAATGACACAGAAAACAGTAGGAGAAAAGGGTATGGGGGGAGGGACTGTTTCATGGGTATGGAGTCTCCTTTGAGGGTGAAGAAATGTTTCGGAACTGGACAGAGTGATGGCCGCACACCTCTGTGAATGTTCTACCCGTGCTTGCGCTCAGGCTCAGTCGTGCCTGACTCTTTGAGACCCCATGGACTGTAGCCCACCAGGCTCCTCTGTCCATGGATTGCCCAGACAAAAATACTAGAGTGGGTTGCCATTTCCTCCCCCAGGGGATTTTCCCAACCCAGGGATCGAACCCACGTCTCTTGCATTGCAGGCAGATTCTTTTACCACTGAGCCACCAGGGAAGCCCGGGAATATCCTAAGTGCCACTGAACTGTACGCTTGAAGATGGTTAAGGGTTAACTTTATGGTATGTGAAATTGACCTTAGTAAATGAAATATCCATCTCAGTAGAGAAGAAACACACAAAGCCAACTTAGTCCTGGCTTTGGATAAGCATTTGAGAAAGGAAGCCCTGCTGCAAGGCAGAGCTGATCCTTACAAAAGCAGACCTCCAAGCGCCTGGATCCCAGTCCGGCTGCCTGTGCCCCTGCTAGGCTGCTCTTTCAGTGTCACCCGCACTGGTTTTAAATGTGCACGGGGGACGTCCCTGCATCTATCAAACAGGTTGAGGATGGACGGATTGTGTAGTGATGGACGGTGGGTCTCTAGCATTCACACTGCACCACAAACAGAGAGTGGGTGAAACGGTCTCATCAGGAGTGCTGGGTGTGGAAGACCAAATGGAACCCAATGAAAATAATTTAAGCACATCTGTTCCTTGACACAATGATAGCCACTTTAAGAGCCACCTGCTAAAAGCATTTCATCCCTGGAGTAGGGCCTGGACAAATTTCTAGCTCTGAGCTGTCTTCATTCCTGGACTGAGGAGAGTGCTAAAGACTGAATATTTATGTCTTGCTCCAATTCATATATGAAAATCTAATCCCCAGTGTGATGGTGTTAGGAGATGGGGCCTTTGGGAGGTGATTAGGTCATGGGGGTGGAGCCCTCATGAATGGGATTAGTGACCTTATATCATTCACCCCCTTTCTCTACGTAAGGACAGTCATCTCTGAACCAGGAAGCCCCTACCAGGCACTGTCTGCCAGGGCCTTGGTCTTGCACTTCCTAGCCTCCAGGATGTGAGAGAGAAACTGCTGTTGTTTGTAAGTTCCCAGTCTATGGTCTTCTGTCACAGCAGCAGAAACGGACCAAGACAGAGGGGCATAAACACAGGAAGAAAAGCATGAAGGAAGGAACGACTGCTTCATCCCTTCCTCTGCTTATTGTGGCCTGTTTCCCAAATTTCTCTCTGGGACCAGGATTATGGAGAAAGTTATTTCTTTTTTCCACCCTGAGATCACTAGGAGAAAGATGGCACGTGGGAACTGCAATGGAAGAAGGACTAAGGGAGAATGGTCAGCACAGCGACCACCCAGATCTTTAAAATAGGTTTCCATGTACTATTTCGGGTGTCTTTCCCTTTAAAAATACAGAAAGCCAGAGTAATTTAATACAGTTAGACATTTACAAGTAACTAAAGGGAAACTCATTGGAAAAGACCCAGATGCTGGGAAAAATTGAGGGCAGGAAGAGAAGGGACGACAGAGGATGAGATGGTTGGATGGTATCACCGACTCAACGGACATGAGTTTGACCAAACTCCAGGAGATGGCAAAGGACAGGGAAGCCTGGCGTGCTGGAGTCCATGGGGTTGCAGAGTCGAACACGACTGATGTGACTTAGCATGCATGCACACATAGACATGTATATGTCTATGTGTGTATAAAGGAGATTAGCCCTGGGTGTTCTTTGGAAGGACTGATGCTAAAGCTGAAACTCCAGTGCTTTGGCCACCTCATGAGAAGAGTTGACTCATTGGAAAAGACTCTGATGCTGGGAGGGATTGGGGGCAGGAGGAGAAGGGGACGACAGAGGATGAGATGGCTGGATGGCATCACCGACTCAATGGACGTGAGTTTGAGTGAACACCGGGAGTTGGTGATGGACAGGGAGGCCTGGCGTGCTGCGATTCATGGGGTCGCAAAGAGTTGGACACGACTGAGCGACTGAACTGAACTGAACACACAGAGAAAAAAATAAAAGTCTTGGCCCATTAATCAATAGAGAAGGGATTTGAATCTAGGACCATAAAATGTCTGTAACTTTCCCTTTTGTTCAGTCGCTCAGTCGTGTCTGATGCTTTGTGACCCTATGGACTGTTGCCCGCCAGGCTCCTCTGTCCAGGATATCCTCCAGCAAGAATACTAGGGCGGATTTCCATGCCCTCCTCCAGGGTTTCTTCCTGACCCAGGGATCGAGCCTGAGTCTCTTATGTCTCCTGCACTGGCAGGCGAGTTCTTTACCCCGGGCACCACCTGAAAACCCACACGTATATACAGACACACACAAGGCTTTATCTTGTAGTGAGGATTAAGTCAGATAAAACTGTATCTCTTCAATTCTGTGACCCACTTTCTGCTCCCACATTTTAGCATTTTTAAAAATATTTATTTGGCTGTGCTGGGTCTTAGTTGCAGCATACAGGATCTTCATAGCACCATGCTGGGATCTTTATTTTTCTTTAAAGTGAGGGTTATTTCTAGACTCTCAATTCTTTTTTTAAAAATATTTATTTGGCTGCACCGGGTCTTGGTTGTGGCATGTAGGATCTTTAGTCGCAGCATGCGAACTCTTAGGTGCGGCATGTGGGATCTAGTTCCCTGACCAGGGATCAAACCTGGGCCCCCTGCATTGGAAGCTCAGAGTCTCAGCCACTGGACCACCAGGGAAGGCCCTATTTTAGCATTTCTGAGGTTAGGATGCCCCTTTCCCATTCCACAAACACATAATTTAACATCAAGGCATACATCTGATAATACTGCAAGTGAATTTTTCTGTGTGTTTTTTTCTCATTTTCCTTTGTGTTTGACTCTCTATTGCCCCCTCCTCTCTCTGCCCCTCACAGCAGCCCTCTCACCCCACCTTTCTGCAGGTAGCCCACAGTAACAACTTGTTCTGCATTTTTCCATGTTGTTCTCCATACAAATAAAATCACACACATGGGAGTTCCCTGGTGGCCTAATGATTAGGATTCCTGGCTTTCACTGATGAGGCCGTGGGTCCAATCCTAGGCCAGGAATTGTAATCTTGCAAGCCACCTAGTGTGGCCAAAAAAAGACAAAATCACACACACACACACACACACACACACGGATGCATACATTATATGTGTGCTATATAGACAGACAGATTTTGTTTTACAAAAATGAGATCCTCTTACATTCACTTTCTTTGAAGTCATTTTTCTCCCTTAATAATGCCTCTAAGACAGGTATTATTGCTCTAACTTATTCCTTTTTAATAGCTCCCGACATTTCACAGTGGATGAACAATCATGTATTCAACCATTCTTCTACTCTTGGGTCTTCACTGTGTTCAGTGTTTTGGTTTCTGGTTTTTTGTACATAGGCCCTTATATACTGGTGCTTCTGTCTCTATTGGGTTGCATCCCAGGAGTCAGACTGCTGAGTCGAAGCATATGAGCATTTTAAACTTTAATAGATGTTATCCAATTGCTTGCTTCCCACGTGGTACAGTGGTAAAGAATCTACCTGCCAATACAGGAGACACAAAAGATGCAGGTTCGATCCCTGGGTATGGAAGATGTCCTGGAGCAGGAAATGGCAACCCACTCCCATATTCTTGCCTGGAAAATTCCATGGACAGAGGAGCCTGGTGGGCTACAGTCCATAGGATCGCAGAGAGTAGGACACGACTGAGCGACTACCACGCAGACACATCCGGCTGCTTTCCCCAAAGGCTGGAACACTCAACAGTCTTACCAACAGTGTCTAAGATGACTCTGTTCTCTGTATGAAATTTAATGGACCCGTAAATTGAATGCTGCCATGCTGGTTTTTGTTTCTGTTTTTCCTGAAAGATGTGACTGACTATGAATGGTGCATCCCACCTTTGCTGACATCGAAGAATCAAGGAGGGGCTTCTCAGGTGGCTCAGAGGGTGAAAGAATCTGCCTGCAATGCAGGAGACTTAATTTCATCCCCTGGGTTGGGAAGATGCCCTGGAGGAGGGCATAGCAACCCACTCTAGTACTCCTGTCTAGAGAATTTCGTGTGCAGAAGAGCCTGGTGGGCTACAGTCCACGGGGTTGCAAAGAGCCGGAAATGACTGAGTCGACTTAGCATGCATGCAAGAATTAAGGAGATATGGAATACGTGTCAATCACCTCGCCCAGCCTATACCTATCATAGCATTCACTGCGCACTGCCAGTTCACTATGATGGTACCTGTTCCTACTGTTTTGTATCTGATCTGAAAATCTTGCATCTTTCCTTTGAAGCAGGAAAGCAAGAAGCCTCAACCACTAGCAGCCCCAGGAACCAAGAAAGGGGCAGGTGACAGACCAAGGCTCCAGCTAACTTTGTTTTTTAGTTTGATGATTTTCAATGTTTACAAAACAGGATTAAATCATTTGCTTCTCAGTCTTTGTGGATTAACAGTTGCCCGATTCAGCAACTGTTGATTTCTTTTAATGTGAGGCTTCCAAGTGCTGGGCAATGTGGTAGACACCGAGGGAGCATTCAGCAGAGAATCTGACACACAGAGCGTCTGTGGTCATGGCACTTGCAGGAAAACAGAATCAAGTAATTGTGCTCAGGTTAGCCCATAAAACTTGGTTTGACCCTATTAGGACCCAACTTCTCAAGGGCCTGCAAAACATGCCTGTGGCAAAACAATGAAATGAATCTCTTGACAACATTTAGCTACAAGGGCATCCAGTCAGCAAGCTGAAGAATTCTGTTTCTGAAGGACTAGGAGCCTTGGTTTTGCAAGGCTTGGTCCTTTGGTTTTGCATCCTTGGAAACAGAAACTGTTCCCGAAGACTTTTTTCAACTTTATTGAGCTATACTTGACAAAAATACGGGGTTTTTTTCAATTTGGTCACAACACTCAGCATGTGGGATCTTAGTTCCCCGACCAGGGATCAAACCTGTGCTCCTGCATTGGAAGTACAGAGTCTTAATCACTGGGCCACCAGGAAGTCATCAAAATGTAAGATACTCAAAGTATATATTGTAGTGATTCAAAACAGGTGAACACTGTGAAAAGAGTCTCACTATCTAGTAAGTTAACACATCTATCACCTCATGTATTTATTTGTTAATTTTTTGGTGAGGACATTAAGTCCTAATCTCTCAGCAAATTTCAATTACATAATTCAGTATAATCAACTCCAGTCATCACGTCTCATATTGGATCCTCAGACTTCATTATTTCATACTTGAAAGCCAGCACCCTTTTACCAACCTCTTCCCATTTCCCTCCTCCCTCAGCCCCTGACACCACTTTATCGCGTTCCGTTTCTACAAGTTTGATTGTTTGTTTTTTTACGTACTTTTATTTTTATTTTTTTTTAATCTTTTTGTTAATTTAAAAAATTTTTTAATTTTAATTGGAGGTTAATTACTTTACAATATTGTATTGGTTTTGCCATACATCAACATGAATCCACCACGGGTGTACATGTGCTCAAGATTCCACATATAAGTGATATCGTGCAGTATTTGTCTTTCTCTAACTTATCAATTAGCAAAATGCCCTCAAGTTCCATCCATGCTGTCACAAATGTCAGGATACCCTTCTCTCTCATGGCTGAGTAATTTTTGTTGTTATTGTTCAGTTGCTGAGTCATGTCCGACTCTTTGCAACCCCATGGACTGCAGCCTGCTGGGCTTCCCTGTCCTTCACTATCTGCCGGAGTTTGCTCAAATTCATGTCCATTGAGTCAGTGATGCCATCCAACCATCTCATCCTCTGTCGCCCCTTCTCCTCCTGACTTCAATCTTTCCCAGCATCAGGGCCTTTTCCAATGAGTCAGCTCTTCGAATCAAGTGGCCAAAGTATTGGAGCTTCAACTTCAGCACCAGTCCTTCCAGGGAATATTCAGGGTTGATTTCCTTTAGGACTGACTGGTTTGATACTCCTTGCTGTCCAAGGGACTCTCAAGAGTCTTCTCCAAGACCACAATTGGAAAGCATTAATTCTTTGGTGCTCAGCCTTCTTTATGGTTCAACTCTCGAATCCATACATGACTACTGGAAAAACCATAGCTTTGACTAGATGGACCTTTGTCAGCAAAGTGATGTTTTCTGCTTTTTAATATGCTGTATAGGTTTGTCAGGAGCAAACATCTTTCCTTCCCAGGAGCAACTGGCTTTTAATTTCATGACTGCAGTCACCATCTGCAGTGATTTTGGAGCCCAAGAAAATAAAATCTCTCACTGCTTCCACTTATCCCCTTCTATTTGCCATGAAGTGATGGGACTGGATGTCATAATCTTAAGTTTTCTTAATGTTGAGTTTCAAGCCAGCTTTTTCACTCTCATCTTTCAGCCTCATCAAGAGGCTCTTTAGTTCCTCTTTACTTTCTGCTATTAGAGTGGTGTCATCTGCATATCTGAGGCTGTTGATATTTCTCCTGGCAAATCTTGATTTCAGCTTGTGATTTATCCAGCCTGGCATTTCACATGATGTACTCTGCATATAAGTTAAATAATCAGGGTGACAATGTACAGCCTTGGCATACTCCTTTCCCAATTTGGAACCAGTCTGTTGCTCCATGTCCAGTTCTAACAGTAGCTTCTTGACCTGCAAACAGGTTTCTCAGGAGACAGGTAAGGTGGTCTGGTGTTCCCATCTCTTTAAGAATTTTTCATTGCACACAACGCATCTTTGTCCATTCATCCATTGATAGACACTTAGGTTGTTTGCATGTCTTGGCTACTGTGAATAATGCTGTTACAAACATGGAGGTGCAAAGGACTCTTTGATATACTGTTTTCATCTCCTTCGGGTATATCCGGAAGTGAGATAGCTGGATCATATGGTAGTTCTATTTTACCAGAAGACTTTAAGTTATCTGAAGGCATAGACAATACATGTCTTACTCAAAGTGCTACTATACTTTCAAGGGCTTAGCACAATTATCTGGCATATGAGGCTACCATTAAATACATATTCAAAGAATGAAGAAATGAATAGATGAATGGAAAAATACATGAATGGATGACTTACCTGTTTGGGAATTTTAAAAAACACGTATTTACTTATTTGCTGCATTGGGTCTTAGTTGTGGCTCATGGGCTTAACTGCCCTATGATATGTAGGATCTTAGTTCCCTGACCAGGGATCAAACCCGCATCCCTTGCACTGGAAGGTGGATTCTTAAATACTGGACCAACAGGGAAGTCCCCTGTTTGGAAATTTTAAATGAACTGAGTGATTGGTGTCATGCGTTTAGTTACTTTCCACTTTGGATTTTATGAAATCCAGACATACTTGTCACCATCTTGTGACGCAGCTGCTGTCTGTGTGTCATCCAAACAAACATGCCCCCGGACACCCCGGTCCAGTGCAAACAACCGGACTGCTTGTGTCCTCACTCAGCCTGTACAGGCCGCTCTCCTTCCCTGGGGTGCGTCCTGCCACGACACCTCCTGCTCTTTGTCCTTTATGTAAAGAGTAAGTTAGAAAACACGGGGGAAGTAGACATTGGAAAGTGCTATAAAGGTAAGAGGCCATTACTATCACTTTTCCCAAAACCCATAATCCACGCACCTTTTTAAATCCTATTGAAGCACTGATGCTTATGTAAATTCCTAAGACCTCAGGCTAACAACAGTTATTTCCCACCTGTCACTCTGTCTATGCTTAGAAGAGCCTCTTTCTTTCCTCTCTGCAATCAATCACCAATGTTTTTTCCCTTCCAGATGTCTGGTTAGCCCCTTGCTCCCAACCCACTGCCCAGTCCCTGTGATGTCATGACCGTGCGTGCGTGCGTGCGTGCTCAGTGGCTTAGTCGTGTCCAGTTCTTTGCAATCCCATGGACTGCAGCCTGCCAGGTCCCTCTGTCCACGGGGTTTCCCAGGCAAGAATACTGAAGCGGGTTGCCATTTTATCAGATGATTCCAAAACACACCAGGTTGGTCTTCCGCCGCCCCAGAGTTCCTGCTCTTTCATTCAGTCTACAACTGCCAGATAAGTCTTCCTAAGATGCCACTTTATTTACCTCTGCCCCTTGTCCTGCAGTGGCTCCATACAGCCTGGCAGCTTTAATCTGCTCAAATCTGCTGCTGCTGCTGCTAAGTCACTTCAGTCGTGTCCAACTCTGTGTGACCCCATGGATGGCAGCACGCCAGGCTCCCTGTCCTTCACTATCTCCTAGAGTTTGCTCAAACTCATGTCCATTGAGTTGATGATGCCATCCAACCATCTCATCCTTTGTCATCCCCTTCTCCTCCTGCCTTCAATTTTTCCCAGCATCAGGGTCTTTTCCAATGAGTTGGCTCTTTGAATCCAATGGCCAAAGTGCTGGAGCTTCAGTTTCAGCATCAGTCTTCTAATGAATATCAGAGTTGATTTCCTTACTCAGGCCTCTGAAATTTACAGCACGCTGGATCTTTCATCATCATTGTGGTAGGTGGAATCTTTCAATGCAGCATGTTGGATCTAGGTCTTTGACCAGGGATGGAACTGGGCTCCCTATATTGGGGGTTCAGAGTCTTAGTCACTGGACCACCAGAAAAGTCCTCCACCTGTCTTATCTCTCTCAAGCATGACTGATCCACCTGCAATTCCTGGGTCAAATGTGCTGTTTCATGTCAGTCTACACATGTGCTATTCCCTCTGCCTGGAATGCTGTTCCCTCCAGTCAGTGATTAAATACTCTTCACCTTTTCAGCCTACTTCAAATGTCCTTTTCTTTTCCAGACCCCAGAACCATCTCTTGGTTTGACCACTTGAACCTATCATATATTTGTTCAGTTCAGTTCAGTCGCTCAGTTGTGTCCAACTCTTTGCAGCCCCATGAATCTCAGCACACCAGGCCTCCCTGTCCATCACCATCTCCCAAAGTTCACTCAGACTCACATCCATCGAGTCAGTGATGTCATCCAGCCATCTCACCCTCTGTCATCCCCTTTTCCTCCTGCCCCCAATCCCTCCCAGCATCAGAGTCTTTCCCAATGAGTCAACTCTTCACATAAGGTGGCCAAAGTATTGGAGTTTCAGCTTTAGCATCATTCCTTCCAAAGAAATCCCAGGGCTGATCTCCTTTAGAATGGACTGGTTGGATCTCCTTGCAGTCCAAGGGACTCTCAAGAGTCTTCTCCAACACCACAGTTCAAAAGCATCAATTCTTCGGCACTCAGCTTTCTTCACAGTCCAACTCTCACATCCATACATGACCACAGGAAAAACCATAGCCTTGACTAGATGGACCTTTGGCAAAGTAATGTCTCTGCTTTTGAATATGCTATCTAGGTTGGTCATAACTTTTCTTCCAAGGAGTAAGCATCTTTTCATTTCATGGCTGCAATCACCATCTGCAGTGATTTTGGAGCCCCCCAAAATAAAGTCTGACACTGATTCCACTGTTTCCCCATCTATTTCCCATGAAGTGATGGGAACAGATACCATGATACTATATAACCTACACCTGTATTTAAAGAGTTCTTTTTTTCCCATTTTTTTAAATTGGTTTTTTGGCCATGCCACACAGCTTGGGGGATCTTAGTTTCCTGACCAGGGATCGAACCCAGCACCTGACAATGAGAACGCTGAGTTCTAACCACTGGACCACCAGGGCATTCCCATCTTATCATTTCTAAGTGTTCGGTGGTATTAAGTACATTCTCATTTTTATGGATGAAGAGACTGAGGTCCAGGGAAGTTAGGCAACTTGCCCAAGATTACTGTGTTGGAATACAGCCAACCTAAGAATTCATTAATGGTGAGGTCTGGGTCGTCTTCGTTAGCTGACACATAGTAGGGGCTCAAGCCCATTGGGTGAGTGAACAGTGAAGGAATGAAGGGACTGTATGGTAAGCATCTTTGGGGGAGCGTGGTGAGTGATGTTCTGAAGGACTACGCTAAAAGAGCCTCCACCTGTGCTTATCTCCAGCTCTCAGGCCCATCCAGGCAGCAGGTGATTCATTCAAGTGAACCAGACAGATCCTGAGGTTTCTTTCCATGGGGAAAGAAACAGGAAAAAAAAAAAAAAGCTGGCATCAATACATGGACTCTGGGCTTTGGGATCTTCACCTCCCTGCCTGGGGCTGGCAGTTCACCCGAAACGCCCTTCTCTCTCTTCACCCACTGAAACCCTGCTGAGCCTTCAGGTCCAGTGCAGACACTCCTCCTCGCTGTCATACTGGAGCCCCAGGAAGAGCCAAGCTCTTCTTCTGTTCGCTTTCTACTGGTACCTTCATTTAGCATCTGTTTCATACTGTTTATACACATAAATAACATGTGTATTTTTGTGTAGCTGAAGCTCCAATACTTTGGCCATCTGACTCGAAGCACTGACTTCTGGAAAAGACCCTGATGCTGGGAAAGATTGAAGGCAGGAGGAGAAGGGGATGACAGAGGATGAGATGGTTGGATGGACATGAGTTTGAGCAAGCTCCAGGAGCTGGTGATGGACAGGGAGGCCTGGCATGCTGCAGTCCATGAGTCGCAGAGTCGGACACAACTGAGTGACTGAACTGATACACATAAATCGTGGTGTTCTTCACATCTGTGACACCCCCAAATCTGTAAGCTTCTTATGACTGGGAGCTGTATTTCATCTCTGATCTCTGCAATTTTGAGCATGGGGCCACGAATAACATACACTAGCTAGGAATGTTTAGAGTCAGACAGAGCTAGAATCAGGCTCCAGCTCTGCCACTCACTGGTTTTGTGACCTTTAGTTTTCTTAACTTCCTTAAGCCTCAGTTTCCCTACATATAAAAGGGGAGTTACAATCAACTGACCTAATAGAATCTAATAAGCTCGAGTTCATAGCTAAGGCTCATTAACTACTATTATTATTAATAAGTATTTAATAATTAATCGAGACCAAGAATAGGCCTAATGGATTTTTCCTCCAATGGACACATAAGAAGGAAATGTAAAAATGAAACTTAAGAGAATAAACAGAGCAATGTAAATAACTGACTTTGTTCAGAGTACATATTAGCTAATATCATATTCATAATCTTCATATCCTGCTATTCATGTTTCCTGCAATAAGTTACGGAGAAGGCAATGGCAATCCACTCCAGTACTCTTGCCTGGAAAATCCCATGGGTAGATGAGCCTGGTAGGCTGCAGTCCATGGGGTCGCCAAGAGTCGGACACGACTGAGCGACTTCCCTTTCACTTTTCACTTTCATGCATTGGAGAAGGAAATGGCAACCCACTCCAGTGTTCTTGCCTGGAGAATCCCAAGGACCGGGGAGCCTGATGGGCTGCAGTCCATTGGGTCGTGGAGAGTCGGACACGACTGAGGCGACTTAGCAGCAGCAACAGCAATAAGTTACACAGTCAGTTGCCTCTCCAGGCAGAAAGCAGAGGCTGGCACACCTCTGAGAACTTAAGCCAGTGCATGAGTGCCAAGTCACTTCAGTTGTGCCTGACTCTTTGCAACTCCATGGACTACTCTGTCCGTGGAATTTTCCAGGCAAGAATACTGGAGCGGGTTGCCATTTCTTCCTCCAGGGGATCTTTCTGACCCACGGATCGAGCCCTCATCTCTTATGTCTCCTGCATTGGTGGATGGGTTCTTGACCACTAGCTCCACGGGGGAAGAACCTGGTGCTCAGTCTCCCAAAAGGCAGTCCATGCTCCCTGTACCCTGGTCACACCTTCCACACTAAGGAAATTCCCATCACTTATCCAAAATAGGATTGATAAAGAAGGAACCTGGGACTATGGCAAAGGATAATTACATCGATCACCACTTGCCCGCTATGGTCTTATACTCCAGCCAGTAGCCTACGTGACCTTTTACAAACAAAATCCAGGGACTTCCCTGGTGGTCCAGGGGTTAAGACTTTGCTTTCCAGGGCGTGGGTGCAGGTTTGATCCCTGGTGGCAGGGCTAAAATCCCCCAGGCTTTGCAGCCAAGAAACTAAAATATAAAACAGAAGCAATATTGTAACAACTTCAATAAAGACTTTAAAAAAAATAGTCCACATTAAAAAAAAAAATCTTAAGAAAAAAATGAGCCAGTTCATGTTAACCTCAAGCTTAATAATCAGCAGCAGCTTCTCCTGCAATGGGGCATAAAACCTGTAATTTTTTTTTTAACCACAACCTACAAGCTTCTACCCAATCTGGCTCCTCTCTGATTTATCTCCACTCTCATCCCTGACTCTCTGGGTTCCAGCCACCCCGGCCTTCTGACTCTTCTGCTAATATATCAAGGGCCTTTACATTTGCTTCCTGGATCCCTGACATTTACATGGCAAAATGTCACCTCCTTAGAAAAGCATTTCCTGACCACTGGATGGGAAATATCCCTCCTCTACTAATCCTCTTTTTTTCAGTATTTATTTATTTGGCTGCAGGCGGGATCTTCATTGAGGTGAGTGGGCTCTCTATTTGTGCTTTTGCAGGCTCAGAAGTTGCCAGTGGGCTTAGCTGCCCCACTGCATGTGGGACCCTAGTTCCCCGACCAGGAATTGAACTCACATCCCCTGCATTGCAAGGCAGATTCTTAACCACTAGACCACCAGGGAAGCCCCTCCCCTATTAATTCTCATGTAACACAACATCACCTGGACATTGTTTATTTATGTATTACCTAACATCTTCACCCCCAGTCCATTTCCAGGTTCCCCTTAGAGTAGAAGCTCCAATGCAGGCAGGAACCTTGCCTGTCTTGCTCCATACCATACTCGCAGCCCCCAGAACACTACCTGGGACTTATAAAGCAGAAGCAACAGTTAGAACTGGACAGGGAACAACAGACTGGTTCCAAATAGGAAAAGGAGTTCGTCAAGGCTGTATACTGTCACCCTGTTTATTTAACTTCTATGCAGAGTACATCATGAGAAACGCTGGACTGGAAGAAACACAAGCTGGAATCAAGATTGCTGGGAGAAATATCAATAACCTCAGATATGCAGATGACACCGCCTTATGGCAGAAAGTGAAGAGGAACTAAAAAGCCTCTTGATGAAAGTGAAAGTGGAGAGTGAAAAAGTTGGCTTAAAGCTCAACATTCAGAAAACGAAGAGCATGGCATCTGGTCCCACCACTTCTTGGGAAATAGATGGGGAAACAGTGGAAACAGTGTCAGACTTTATTTTGGGGGGCTCCAAAATCACTACAGATGGTGACTGCAGCCATGAAATTAAAAGACGCTTACTCCTTAAGGAAAGTTATGACCAATCTAGACAGCATATTCAAAAGCAGAGACATTACTTTGCCAACAAAGGTTCGTCTAGTCAAGGCTATGGTTTCTCCTGTGGTCATGTATGGATGTGAGAGTTGGACTGTGAAGAAGGCTGAGCGCCGAAGAATTGATGCTTTTGAACTGTGGTGTTGGAGAAGACTCTTGAGAGTCCCTTGGACTGCAAGGAGATCCAACCAGTCCATTCTGAAGGAGATCAGCCCTGGGATTTCTTTGGAAGGAATGATGCTAAAGCTGAAACTCCAGTACTTTGGCCACCTTATGTGAAGAGTTGACTCATTGGGAAAGACTCTGATGCTGGGAGGGATTGGGGGCAGGAGGAGAAGGGGACGCCAGAGGATGAGATGGCTGGATGG
>NW_011494707.1:6182739-6201698 GCF_000754665.1 Bison bison bison | reverse complement strand
ACGTGAGTCTGAGTGAACTCCGGGAGTTGGTGATGGACAGGGAGGCCTGGCGTGCTGCGATTCATGGGGTCGCAAAGAGTCGGACACGACTGAGCGACTGATCTGATCTGATCTGATCTGATTGAATAAATAAATGAGGATGGGAGAGCAGGTTATGGTTATTTTTCACCTTTTATTTTTATGTTTCAGATGAATTTGAATTTTTATAAAGTGCATGTACTACTTCTGTAACAAGAAAACAGAAATAAGGCCAAATCAAAATAAATGTGAAAAACTACCATTAGCATATTTAATCAAACAGATGAAACACGGACTCTTCCCCAAGAATATATTACATAGATTGCCAGCAATTCATAGCATTTGGTCTCCTCGTTGTTTATTAAACCTAAAACGTTGGCCAGTTTAATAATCTGTTTGCCAGTCAGCACACACCCTTGGATTTTTAAATAACTGTCATCTCTCCTGGGTTTATAGAAAGATTATCATTTGAGCGTTCCACTTCAGTCCAATCTCCTCCTCAGAGCACATTTATTTCCACCTCTATGCCTCTGCCAATTCTGTTATCTCTCCTGGCATCTCCTACCCGCTGTGCCACCCTCCCCCCCAATTCCCCTGTTCAAAATCTTGATCGTCCTTTAAGGCACACTCAAATCTTTCAAGAATTGGCCACAACCGTGCTTTTAAAAAGCACTACACTTTGTCAAAAGGCACCTTGTCTCTGTGTCTCCCTCAATTAATTACAGTTGGTTGAAAGCAAAATTTTTATGTACCTAACCACACTGACATGTCACTACGCATTTTCCAACTGAGTAAAAAAAAAAAAAAAACTACTCACTTCTAGCGGGAATATGCTGTCAAAGGTGGATAGGAGCAATTTAGACTCTTTCTCAAAGGAGAAAATACTAGGTGATTTCCAAGGGTGTGAAAGCCATTTCCTACATCTTCCAGTGAGGAAGACGGCGGTATCTACACAACCATCACCTGGAATTTACAAAGAAAAGGACGCAAGGAAAAACAGACCAGCAGGCTGGAATCGTCTCCACCAGTGCTGACGGGTGCCAGTCACTGAAATCCCATTATGACAGACGGGCTGCTGATTGTGTGCCAAGCACTGTGTTAAATGCATTACACACAGTATCTCATTTAATCCCCCCAACAGCCTAAAGTGGTCCCTATTATCCTGTTGGATGAAGTCATTCAGCGTATGTGACTATCAGATGACTCTCTAGCTAGACAGAGTAACCAGAGGCTCTTTACCCATCTCCTGTCCTTAAAAAAAAAAATCAACAACCTCATATATGTAGATGATACCATCCTTATGGCAGAAAGCAAACAGGAACTAGAGTCTCTTAATGAAGGTGAAAGAGTGAAAAAGCTGGCTTAAAACTCAACATTCAAAAGACATCCAGTCCCATCACTTCATGGCAAATGGGAAAAAATGAAAACAGTGACAGACTTTATTTTCTTGGGCTCCAAAACCACTGCAGACTCTGACTGCAGCCATGAAATTAAAAGAAACTTGCTCCTTGGAAGAAAAGCTACGACAAACATAGACATGTAACAGCATATTGAAAAGCAGAGACATCACTTTGCTGACATAGGTCCGTCTAGTCAAAGCTATGGTTTTTCCAGGAGTAATGCACGGATGTGAGAGTTAGACCATAAAGAAGGCTAAGCACCAAAGAATGGATACTTTCGAACTGTGGTGCTGCAGAAGACTCTTAAGAGTCCCTTGGACAGCAAGATCAAACCAGTCAATGGTAAAGGAAATCAATCCTGAATATTCATTGGAGGGACTGATGCTTAAGTTGAAGCTCCAAAACTTTGGCCACCTGATGCGAAGAGCTGACTTATTGGAAAAGACCCTGATGCTGGGAAGGATTGAGGGCATGAGAAGGGGAGACAGAGGATGAGAAGGTTGGATGGCATTACTGACTCAATTGACATGAGTTTAAGCAAACTCCAAGAGATAGTGAAGGACAGGGAAGCCAGAGGTATTGCAGTCCTTGGGGTCGAAAAGAGCTGGACATGACTCAGCAACTGAACAAGTGTATATATATGACTTTGGTGATGGCTCAGTGGTAAAGAATCCACCTGCCAATGCAGGAGACATACCTTCGATCCCTGGGTTGGGAAGATCCCCTGGAGAAGGAAATGGCAATCCACTATAGTATCCCTGCCTGGAAAATTCCACGGACACAGGAGCCTGGTGGACTGCAGTCCACGGGGTTGCAAAGAGTCAGACATGACTAAAGCGACTGAACACGAGTGTATATATGTCAATTCCAATCTCCCAATTCATCCCATCCCCCCCTTCTCCCCTTGTGTCCACATGTCTGTATTCCTGCCCTGCAAATATGTTCATCTGTACCCTTTTACTAGATTTCATATATATGTGAATATATTTTTCTCTAACTGGTTTTGCTCTGTATGACAGACTCTAGTTCTGTCCACATCACTACAAATGACACAATTTCATTCCTTTTTTATAGCTGAGTAATATTCCATTGTAGATATGTACTATATCTTATCTTATGCAGCACTATTTACAATAGCCAGGACATGGAAGCAACCTAAATGTCTATTGACAGATGAATGTATAAAGAAGATGCAGTACATATGTACAATGGAATATTACTCAGTCCTCTTCTAGCCTCAAAATGTTCACTCTGCCCACTGTTCTCGTTCGAGGAGCCAGTTCAAGGATGTGGCTTTGAGACAGTAGGGTGTTGTTGGCACCATCTGGACACACGACTGAACCCCATTAAGGCTTCTATATAAACTCTTGAGAATCTGGAAGGTGGGTACAATGATCTACTATTTTGCAGCGCCCAAGACAAATTTCATGTATAAGTTCCCTTGTTATTATACCTGCCCCCTACCAATCTGGAATGGCCGCCTGTTTCTTTGGCCTCCACTTGCCCTCTGTGTAAAGGGCCAGTTTCAGATTTCACCCAGGAAGTTCCCAAGGGTTCAAACCAACACATTTCCATTTTATAGATGAGACAGATGACTCACAGAATGGTTCAGCCATTGTCCCTGGGTGACAAAGGGACAAAGTGTCAGAGCTGGTTTGGATCCATGTCACTTGACTCTTGCTTACTGTACTATACATATCTTCTACCGAAAAACTATAGCTTACAGTACCAATGGGCTTCCTCTAGGGCTCAGTGGTAAAGAACCCACCTGCCAATGCAGGGGACGTGGGGTTGGATCCCTGGGTCAGGAAGATCTCCTGGAGGAGGGCATGGCAACCTACTTCAATATCCTTGCCTGGGAAATCACATGGACAGAGGGGCCTGGAGGGCTACAGTCCATGGGGTCGCAAAGAGTCGGACACGACTTAGCGACTGAACAACCACAACAACCAACAGTAAAGACAACAATTAATACAGCCCTAACTGAAAATGACCAGTCTTGCAATTTTTTCCATCCTTTTTCAAGTTCTTTTAAGTAACACCTACACCAAAGCAGGAGACGTAAGAGACACAGGTTCAATTCCTGGGTCGGGAAGATCCCCTGGAGTAGGGCATGCATGGCAATCCGCTCCAGTACTCTTGCCTAGAGAATCCCATGGACAGAGGATGCTAGACGGCTAGAGTCCACGGGTTCGCAAAGAGTCGGACAGGACTGAAGCGACTTAGCACGCATGCACTCCGTGTTTAACATAAAGTGTTTAAATATGTGTAAAAGTTAAACAGAGCATATCTTCTTTTTAATGGGCCTCTCTTTCTTCTCCAGCATTTCATGCATAACAACGTTGATTTGGCAATTGTTATGCCACAGAATCAATTTTACTAATTTTCACACTTCGTTAATAAATTAATGGAGGCCTCAGATGTTACAGGATGGATGCACAGATCCCTTAGGAGTTGATACAGCATTAAAAAAAAATTAAAAAGCCACTTTAATAATTAAAAAAAAAAGGCCACAGATGAGAGTCTAGAGATCAAAACCTGCAAACAATCCCAAATTTAAGATTCAAAAGTGAAAATCTGGATCAGTGCTTTAAGAAGCTTTTGGATTTGACTAAGTTAGAATGGAAAAAAAATGATTTGGGGATCAACACCAAAAGCAGATCAGAAACTGTGGTCCTGCATTTGAATGAGAAAAGAGTCAGAATCTTCAACGGTTTGGAAGAGAGAGGATGAGAAAGTCTTTTGGCCAAGCCTTTAACAGTTTGCAGTCTAAGACTGAGAAGTACAAAAATTTCAGGAGTGAAAATGCTACCAAGTTTCCATTGTAATTTTCCCGTATGTTTGAAACTTTTCCTAATAAAATGGTGAGAAAGTAAAAAACCATAAGAGAATTATCAAGGACCTGGCCAACACTGTAATTTTAGTTCACAGTGTTGCTTTATATAATTCTTTGCAAAGGATAGAAGCAGGTTCTTACCACAGATGTAGTAATAAAATAATGGAAGCAGCTAATATATTTTGCACTTACCTTGAACTCTATATCATCTTACTGAATGGTCACAATTAAGCTACAAGGTAGATTCTATTAGCATCGCCATTTCAGAGAAGGGAGGCAGAGAGAGGCTTAAAAGATGTGACTAGTCACAAATTCAGTCATATAGCCAGCAAAGGAGCAGAGCCAGGATTCAAACCCAGGGCTTCTTTTCTGCACAGATCCAAATTTTCTTTCAAGGCCACCATAACCAACAGGCTGCCACATACTTCTAAAAGCACCAAATGTGGGACTTCCCTGGTGGTCCAGTGGTTAAGACTCTGAGCTTCCAATGCAGGGGGCATAGGTTTGATCCCTGGTCTGGGAACTAAGAGCCTGCATGCCACTGGCCTAGGCTAGGGTGGGGGTGGAGGGCAAAAAAAAAAAAAGAAAGAAAAATCACCGAATGTGCTCTGAGACTCTCAACAGATTTACAAAGCTTTCAGGAAACCTGATAGCAAAATACCTTCATGTAAAAAGCAGAGAGGGGCTCAGGGGCCTAACAAACCTGAGTTCAAATCTTGACTCTGCCACTTAAATCCCATTACCTAAGCAAGCCCCAGTTTTTCCCTCTGTGCAAGGGGAGTCATAAGTCATAATATTCCTCTTAAGGAGGCTGTTACAGGGATTGAATGAGAGGATAGATTTAAAGTTCTTAGCACAGGCAAGACCTAATACATGGCAATCCATCAACAAAAGGCAGCCATTGTGGGTATTATGTGGAGCTTGCAGGGAGACCAGAGACCCTCAGCTCTGCTGTTATGCTAAAGTACCAAAGCCACAGGGTTTTGAAAGGATGAAACCAGAGGAAGAACCCAGATTTTTAAAAGAAGAAAGAAAAGAAGAGAGGCTGGACACTCTCCCAGTTTCAGGTGGAGAACTATGACATTGGTTGTGATTTCTATTTGAACCCATGAAAACCAAAGTACAGTTGAGCCATTCTAAAAAGATCTTCTAAATCTGTAATTTACAGCTATGGAGAAAGCACACACACAAACACACACACACACACACACACACACACACACACACACACACAGTCTTCTACCAGGTGAAGACAGGAAAAGAGCATATTCACAATATTTTGATCCAACACTGCTCAGCGCCACGGCAGCAAGCCGAGGGTCCTTGAGAAGGGCGAGAGGGCCTTTCCCAGCCCGAAGGATGAAGTACAAGGGCAGGGACACCATGAAGCGCCCCGGATTTGCGGGGAGGGCTAGTGACCCTAGGGCCCCTGCAGGTGCCTCTATACTTTAAGGGCAGGAGTTTCAACTACAGCATCCTATTCATTAAACACAAAAATCCTTAGTTTATTTGTTAATGCTGTTGACCCCAAAATACCGTAGAGAAAAGCAGCAAATATTTACAATCGGTCCGTTTCCGAACTGCCTTCTAGGACTGCACCCAAAGCAGAAAGATTCTGAGTCCAGAGAAAAAGGGGAAGGGCGTGCACAGGGTTAACCCTCCCCTAACCCTTTCCCTCCCACTCGCGACCCTGGAGAAAGCGGGGGAAAGAAACGCTGGGAATTTCAGGTGTGCCCTGAACCTCGCGCCGACGGAGAAGCAAAAGCAGAAACCCAGCGGACACTCCCCCCTCTCCGGGTTCGTGGGCGCTTTCCAGGATGGTCCAAGGCTCCAGCCCGCCTTAGCGCATCCCGGGTGGAGAAAAGACCTTCCTCGCTCGGCTGGTGGCAAAGACCCTACTTTCCAAAACCAGCTGCGAGCTTGGATCCGGTGACTCCCGCGTCCACCCCACGCTCCCGGCTCAGCTGCCTGGAGATTTCCGAGCCTCCCGGAGAAACCCAGTCCGGAGGGTCCCCCTTTTGTTCGCGGGAGAGAGCGTCGCAGCGCTGCGCATTCCCGCTCCAGCGACTGAAGCCCCGCTGCGGGGGCGCTCCCCTCGGTCCGCTCCGTACCAACCCGGCGCTCCTGCGACCACCGGCTCCGGCGCACCGATCCCCAACTGTCCCACCCACCCCGCCCGAGTACTCACTTCTCCCCAGTCCCTCCGCTTTCCACGCCGTCTCCTCCACCGCCCCATAGCGCCTCAGAGGCTTCTCCGCTTCCAGATGGACGGACAAAGATTGCTTCAACTCCATCGCTGATCCCCGCGGGCAGGTCGACCGGTCTCCCTCTACTCCATCCCTGCCGCGGGCTGCAGGGAGGGAGGCGGCTCCAGCCAGCAGCGTTTTAAGGGGCCGGGCGCTCGTGACGCGGTTCCATCTCTTCCGCCGCCAGAGCCGGGGAGCGCCGACTGGTACCCGGGGAGGGTGGAGGGAGGGGCGTGGAAAGGATGAGGGCGCATGAGCAGTGGAGGCTTGGGAGGGGAGCTTGGGGGCTGGGTAGACAGAAAAGGGGGCAGATAATAACTCGAAGAACAACAAAAACAACAACTAAAATAGAACCAACCTAAAGGAAGTAAAAACAAGGCAGCAGCCCCCTACTGGAGCAGGTGGTGATGCTTTGCATGGGGCTGGCGCTGCGAGTGGCTTGTGGTATGTCAGCGTGCTGCTAGGCTTTGAGTGGGATTTGTGAGAGCACTTCTGTCTGTGGGCGATGGATCCATCTTTGTGGCGAGTGCGCGGAAGCGTGAGTGTGGACCTGGATCTGTGTGTTCTGTGCCTGTGAGAACCTCTGTAGTTTGCATTTATGTGCATTTTGAATTTGAATGTTAAATGGGACAGTCTTCTCTCCCAGTGCCTGTGTCCACCCTGCAGGTGTTTGCGTGAACTTGAGAGGCATAAAAATATTTTGGACATCAGTATAACAAAGCTATTTAGAACATGAGTCTTTACTGCCCAGAAACCCAGGGGTTGATATTAGCATGGCAGCATTAAAAGTACAAAGTAAAATCCACAGCTAGATGGATTTTTTAAATAGTAATATTTATTGAATGATGGCTAAGGGCTGAACACTCCCCAATAACTCTGTGAAACAGATACTGTTTTGTTAGCTTTGTTTTATAGAGGATGAAACTGAGCTGCAGAAAGATTAATTTAGTTGCCCAAATTCCCACACTTACCAAGTGGTCTGGTCAGCACTTGAATCTAGACTTAGCCCCTTTATTGTCCTGACCTTCTTAACTGCACAGGTATGTAGCTTTGTATGGGGAAGAGGGAAGACCTATAGGACACAGGTTGATTATCTATTGTTTGTTCTTATTTTTAAGATGTAATAGGGGATGATTTTCGGGATCCACATGGCTCATGGAGGAATGAAAAGGCCCAGCCTTTTAAGAAAATGATTTATCAACTGGTAACAAGAGTCATTAAAAATTTATAATCAATGAAAGAACTTCTAAATAGCTCATGAGAGAAAAAGGAAATAACAATAAAAATCATAAAATATTTAGACCTGGATGAGCATGAGAATATCGCATATCAAAACTTGTAAGTTTTGATGTAAGTAAATGTATAGCCTTAAATGCATGCATTTAAAAATGTAAGACTAAAAATAAATGGGTTAGGATGAATAGGTAAGCAAAACATGGCCTTTCCATACAGTGGAATACTATTCAGCCTTTAAAAAGGAAAGGAATTCTGTAATAGGCTACAACATGGATGAAACTTGAGGATATAATGCTAAGTGAAATAAGCCAGTCAAAAAAAGAAAAGCACTGTATGATTCCATTTATGTGAGGTGCCTAGAGTAGTCTAAATCATGGGAACAGAAAGGAGAATAGAGGTTGCCAGAGGCTGGGAGGAGGGAAGAATGGGGTGTTTTATTTACTGGGTATAGATTTGCAGTATTACAGATGAAAAGAGTTATAAATTAAATTTAAAAGAATGGGGGTGATGCACAACAATGTGAAAATAGTTAATACCACTGACTTTATATGTTTAAAACTGGTTGAACTGGTTTTAAAAAATGGTTAAATGTTAGATGTGCATCGACAGATGAATGGATAAAGAAGTTGTGGTACATATACACAATGGAATATTATTCAGCCATAAAAAGGAATGCATTTGAGTCAGTTCTAATGGTGTGGATGAACCTAAAACCTAATACAGAGTGAAGTGAGTCGGAAAGAGAAAGATAAATATCATATTCTAAAGCATATATATGGAACCCAGAAAAATGGTACTGAAGAATTTATTTACGGGGCAGCAATGGAGAAACAGACATAGGGAATAGACATGGACATGGGGAGAAGGGAGGAGAGGGTGAGGTGTATGGAAAGAGTAATGTGGAAACTTGCATTCAGTTCAGTTCAGTCACTCAGTCGTGTCCAACTCTTTGCGACCCCATGAATCACAGCACGCCAGGCCCCCATGTCCATCACCAACTCCCGGCGTTCATCCAAACTCTTGTCCATCGAGTCAGTGATGCCATCCAGCCATCTCATCCTCTGTCGTCTCCTTTTCCTCCTGTCCCCAATCCCTCCCAGCATCAGAGTCTTTTCCAATGAGTCAACTCTTCACATGAGGTGGCCAAAGTACTGGAGTTTCAGCTTTAGCATCATTCCTTCCAAAGAACACCCAGGACTAATCTCCTTTAGAATGGAAACTTGCATTACCATATGTAAAATAGATAGCCAACAGGAGTTTGCTATGTGGCTCAGGAAACTCAAACAAGGGCTCTGTATCAACCTAGAGGGGTGGGATGGGGAGGGATGTGGGAGGGAGGTTCAAAAGGGAGGGGATATATGTACACCTATGGCTGATTCATGTTGAGGTTTGACAGAAAACAAAATTCTGTAAAGCAATTATCCTTCAATAAAATAAAATAAATTTTTTTAAATGGTTAAATGTTAAACTGAAAAGACTGTAAGAAAAAAGAACAAATAAAACCTAAGTAGAGTAGAAAAAATAATAATGATAAAAACATAAATTAAGGAAGTATTACTTTGGTGCGAAAGTAATTGTAGTTTTGCATTGTTGAATTTCACTGTTTGATATTGGAAAACATTCTTAAATAAATGTGGTTCTATTATACATTATTTTAATGTGCATTTCTAGTTTTATTTTTTTTTTTGCTAATGACTTATTACCTGTCTATTTTATATTTATTTTAGACTAGGGAAATGATGTTAGACACAAAGCAGACTGGAGCGATTTTCTTATTCAAGTTCAAAATGGGTCATACGTAAAGCAATGGAGACAAGTCGCAACATCAGTAACACATTTGGCCCAGGAATGGCTAAGGTACAGTGCTATGGTGGTTCAAGTTTTGCAAAAGAGACAAGAGCCTTGAAGATGAGGAGTGCAGTGACTGGCCCTCGGAAGTTCCAGTGACCAACTGAGAGGATCATCAAAGCTCATCCTCTTACAACTACAAGAGAAATTGCTGAAGAACGCAACGTGGACCATTCTATGGTCTTTTGGCATTTGGAGCAAATTGGAAAGGTGAAACAACTCAAGTGGGTGCCTCATGAGCTGACCTCAAATTTAAAAAAATCGTTTTGAAGTGTTGTCTTTTCTTATTCTACATAACAACAATAAACCATTTCTTGATCAGATTGGACGTGCAGCGAAAAGTGAATTTTATACAACAACCAGCAATGACCAGCTCAGTGGTTGGACCAAGAAGAAGCTCCAAAGCACTCCTCAAAGCCAAACACACCAAAAAAAGGTCATGGTCACTGTTTGGTGGTCTGCTGCCCGTCTGATCCACTGCAGCTTTCTGAATCCCAGTGAAACGATTACATGTGAGGAATATGCTCAGCAAATTGATGAGATGCACCCAAAACTGCAACATCTGCAGCTGACATCAGTCCACAGAAAGGGCCCAATTCTTCCCCATGACAATGCCCGACCACACATCACACTACCAACGCTTCAAAAGTTGAACAAATTGGGCTATAAAGTGTTGCCTCATCCGTCGTATTCACCTGAGGCCTTGCAAACCAACTGCAACTTCTTCAACCATCTCAACAACTTTTAGCAGGGAAAATGCTTCCACAACCAACCAGAGGCAGAAAATGTTTTCCAAGAGTTCTTCGAATCCCAAAGCACAGATTTTTATGCTACAGGAATGGACAAATTTATTTCTCATTGGCAAAAATGTGTTGATTGTAATGATATCCATTTTGATTAATAAAGACGTGTTTGAGCCTAGTTATAATGATTTAAAATTCACCATCCAAAACCACAATTACTTTTGTACCAACCTAGTAGAAAATCAAGGAGTAGTAGAGAGGATGTCTAACTGAAAAGCTGATTCCTTTGGGGGAAAGAACTATTAAAGAAGGTAAACCATCTGAGACTCATCAAACAAAGCACTCATGAGTAATAAGAAGAAAAGAGAGGTATAATGTGAATACAGGGAGATTTTGAAAACTTAGTGGAAATGGGTGATTCTCAGGTATTCCCCAGCAGTCCAGTGGTTAGGACTCCATGGATTCACTGCTGAGGGCCGGGCTTCAGCCCCTGCTCAGGGAACTAAGATCCCACATTCCGTGGGGCAACTCAGCCCATGTGCCTGGGCGCCACGACTAGAGAGCCCGTGCATGGCAATGAAAGATCCACGTGAAACAACTAAGGCCCGACACAGTCCAATAAATTCTCTCTCAAAAAGTAAACCATCAAAGTGCAGTTAGGAAATAAAATGCAAACCGATAACCACTGATAACCGATAACCTGAATTGTTAATGTAGAAATTAATTTTTCTCCTCAGTCCCACAAAGGCAACAGGATCAAATAATTTACTGGTGAGTTTTACCAAATAACAGGTCATCTTTATTTTATAAAAATTGTTTCAGAGCTCATCTTATGAGGACAGTATGACCTTGATATTAAAGCCAGATTAAATGCTACGCTAAAAAATCCCAAAGTGATCTCACCTAGCTACAAGAATTCTAAGTAAAATACATCATGAACAAATAGGGTTTATTCCCAAAATGGAGTAATGACCTGATAGAAAAGATCTATTGATATGATATATCATATTAACAGATCAAAGGAGAAAGCTGTTTGATCATCTGAATGAATATAGGAAAAGTATCTGAAAAATTAGCAGTCACATGCTTGTTCTTATGCTTAGCAAATGAAGAATAGAAGACCATTTCCTTAAGTTTCTAAAAAATAATTATCATAAATTAATAGCAACCATCACAATTACTGTTGAACCCCTAATAGCATCCTTATTAAGGTCAGGGGCAAAAGAAGGATGCTGATAATCCCCACTTCTGAGAGGTCCTAACTTGGCACAAAATAAGAAAATAAATGAGGTATAAGAACTGAAACAGGAAACAAAGCTGCTTTTTCAGACAGTATAATTATCTATATAAAAACCCAAGCAAATCCACAAATAAGCTATTAAAATGAATAACAACAGGTTTGGGGGACTCAGGACAAACATGAAAGCATAGTCGTTTTCTGTAATTATTAATCAACCTTAAAATATAATCATAATGCCAAAAAAATCATTGAGAAGAAAATTACTATTTCATGTCACCAGGGACAATTAATTAACTTTTTATCCGGTACCATTAAGCAAAATAAAAATGAACTGAAAAGAAATGAAGAGATAGGTATGCCATGTTCAAGGTTACAAAAGATTAGGTATCAAAGAGATAACAATTCTCTTCTGTGCCATTCCGTTGAAATCTCAACAGGGAATAGGATTTTAAAATAAACTTTGACTTCTAGATTGGCTACAATGCCCTAGGAACAATATAATAGAAAGCAACTTTTATTTTAATCCTTATCACTTCGTAATTGTGGCCCCATCCTTTTCTGGCCATCTTTGTTAATAAATATCACAGTGTAAAAAATAAAACATAAAGTTTGACAAGCTGACCCTAAAATTATGTGAAAAAATGAAGGGCGAAGAATAGGCAAGGCAATGGCAAAGAACATAAGACAGGGAGCACTTAATTCCCAGGTAGTTAAACCTTTTTAAAAAAAAAATAATTTACTTGTTTGGCTATGCCCGGTCTCCATTGCTGCACTCAGGCTTGCTCTAGTTGCGGTGAGCAGGGGCTACTCTCTAATAGCACTGTCTGGGCTTCTCTTGTTGCGGAGCACGGGGTAGGTGGTTGTGGTGCACAGGCTGAGTTGCCCTGTGTCATGCGGGATCTTCCCGGACCAGTGATTGAACCCATGTTCCCTGCATTGGCAGGCAGATTCTTAACCACTGAACCATCAGGGAAGTCCCAGTTAAACTTAAATTATTGTCTTAAGGCCTAAGAAGAAAATTGAGAGCCCCCATTTGGACCCACACGTATTTGGAAAGTTGATATATGACAGAGGAGGCATTACAAATCAGTACAAAAAGGATGAACTATTCAATAAACGGTGCTGAGATATTTGCCTACGCAAACGGAAAACTAAAATAAATATCACACCTTTATGATTCCTATCACATTTCTTCCCTGGTGGCTCAGATTGTAAAGAATCTGCCTGCAATGCAGGAGATCTGGGTAGGATCCCTGGGTGGGGAAGATCCCCTGGAGAAGGAAATGGCAGCCCACTCCAGTATTCTTGCATGGGGAATCCCATGGACAGAGGAGCCTGGCGGAATACTGTCCATGGGGTCACAAAGAGTCAAACACGTCTGAGCGATTAACACTTTCATATTTCCCATCATACATACACACACAGAAATTCCAGGTTGATTAAAGACCTAAATGAGAAAAGCAAAATTTTTTTAAATTTATAATGTAGAATACCTTGATTGTTTTGCAACGGAAGAATATATTAAGACTCCCCCCCCCAAAAAAAAACACAAACCTTAAAGAAAAATATTAATAATTTGACTATGTTAAAAGTTTTTGAGGTGAAATTCACAAAACATAAAATGAACCATTTTAAAGCAACCAAGTCCAGTTATTATACCTTCACAATGTGGTATAACCACCACCTCTGTCTAGTTATAAAACAGCACATGGCCTTGAAGGAAACCACCATGTCCTTTAAGCAGCTTCCCCACTTTCCCCACTCCCTTCAGTCTCTGAAAGTACCAGTCCTTTCTTTTTGCATGAACTTTCTTTTTCTGGGTATTTCACATAGCATCACACGTGTGACCTTTTGTATCTGGCTTCTTTTACTTATCCTGCTACTTTTGAGGTTCATCCAAGTTGTAGTCAGTATCAGTGCTTCACTCCTTTTCATGGCTGAATAATATACCATTGTGTGAATGTATCTTAATTTGTTTATCCATTCATCCATTGATGGATGTTTGGGTTTTTCCACCTTTTGGCTACTGTGAACAGTATCCATATGAACATTTGTGTACAAGTATCTGTTTTCAATTCTTTGGGGTATATACTGAAGAGTGGAATTGCTGTGCCATGTGGTAAATTGCATGTTTAACTTGTTAAGTACCCTTCAAACTGTTTGCCATGGTGGTTGAACTCTTTTACATTCCCACCAACAATGTATGAGGGATCCTACATCTCCACATTCTCACTAACACCTTTATATTTTGTTTCTGAGATTATAGCCACAACAGTGGGAAAGGTCAAACTGCTGCTGCTGCTGCTAAGTCGCTTCAGTCGTGTCCGACGCTGTGCGACCCCATAGACGGCAGCCCACCAGGCTCCCCGTCCCTGGGATTCTCCAGGCAAGAACACTGGAATGGGTTGCCATTGCCTTCTCCAATGCATGAAAGTGAAAACTGAAAGGGAAGTCTCTTAGTCGTGTCCAACTCTTCACGACCCCATGGACTGCAGCCCACCAGGCTCCTCCATCCATGGGATTTGCCAGGCAACAGTACTGGAGTGGGGTGCCAGCTCCTTCTCCGAAAGGTCAACCACTTTGACCTAACTACTACCAACAAAATGGATGAATCTTACAGGCTTAACATTAAAAAAAAGAAGTCAGATGCAGAAGAATTCATACTAAATGATTCCATTCCTATAAAGTTCAGAAACAGGTGAAATTTATCTACAGTGATAAATGTCACAATAGTGCTTACTTTTGGGGTGGTACTGAATGGGAAACTAAATGAGGGGGAGCTTATTGAAACGTTAGAAATGTATCATCTGGTTGATGATGTACTGTGATGTGTGTATGAATACATAGACTTGGGGGAGGGTGAGGAAGAGATGACATTTAAGATATATGCCCTTTACTGTGTGAAAATTATAACTTAATACAAAAAACTAAATAAAAGTTTTGGGGAACTTTGTCATGTTATGCTCTTTACTCTTCTGTAGGTTGAAATAGTTCATAATTTTTTAAAAAACAGCAAGAAGAAAAGAAAAGCTAGCCAGACCTATTGGACTCAATAATTCAACCCCTGAGAATCTAACCTAAGAAATATATGATTTTTCCAGTAGTCATGTATGGTTGTGAGAGTTGGACCATAAAGAAAGCTGAGTACTGAAGAATGGATGCTTTTGAACTGTGGTGTTGAAGAAGACTCTTGAGAGTCTCTTGGACTGAAAGGAGATCAAACCAGTCAATCCTAAAGGAAATCAACCCCGAATCCTCATTGGAAGGACTGATGCTGAGGTTGAAGCTCCAATACTTTGGCCACCTGATGCAAAGAGCCAGCTCTTTGGAAAAGACCCTGATGCTGGGAAAGATTGAAGGCAGGAGGAGAAGGAGATGACAGAGAATGAGACGGTTGGATGGCATCACCGACTCAATGGACATGAGTTTGAGCAAGCTCTGGGAGATGATGAAGGACAGGGAAGCCTGGCGTGCTGCAGTCCATGAGGTCACAAAGAGTATGAAACGACTGAGTGACTGAACAACAACAGCAACAAAAAATACTTACCAATAAGATATTTCTTACAATTTATGTAAAATGTGGGAAAACTAGGAGAAGTCTAATATCCTACAAAAGGGCATGGCTAAATAAATTATGGAATGCCTGCAATGGAACATGGTATACCTTAAAAAATGATCTTCACAGAGAGTTTGAAATGTCATGGCAAAAAACCATTATAACACAATGTTAATCAGAGCATCAGAGGAAAAGTAGAATACAAATTGTAGTAGAAAAGATACACTGTTATTCTTGATCCTTGGTTAAGGCTAAGTGTGCACTGTGATCTTGATCATACTAGTATTTCATAAAAATGGTAGAAATAAAATGAAACAAATGCTTTGATCCCAGTTTTTTAATGTGTTCATATACACATGTATCCAATAAAACACTGAAATGACATATGCTAAATTGTTGATACTACCTATGAACATCCAGGTAATAAATAATGTTTTCTTTGAATTCTCCAATATCCCTACAAGATATATGTATTACTTTTATAATCAGGGGGAAAAATCAATATGTTTCTAATTCATGAAAAATAAAAAGACAAGGAATAAATGCATGAAAATGTTAACAGGGGTTGTTTCTAAGAGTTGAGATTTGTGGGAGATGTCTTCCTTCTTAATTTTTTGAATTTTCCAACAACCATACACTTAGTTAGTGTATAGGCAGTTGGAAAATTCAGAAAACTCATACTGTGCATTTTGTCATTCAAAAAGGAATAAATTCCATTCCTAAGACTGTGTGAGTAATGCAGTTCTGTAATCTTAGAGGACAAAACCATTTGTGCCACAGCGGTGCCTAGAAGCCTGTCTGTTTGCATTAGTTCAGGGTGATAATGCTTCAAGTTCAATAACTGGCTGAAGTAACCATCTGCATGGAATTAAGTGGCTATTCCAGCCCTGGCTTCTCATCCTGGCTCTGTGCCTTGCTCTGCTGGGAATGCCAAAGACTCAGAGGGATGCTAGATGATTACAAAGAGCCAGGGCAGCAGGGCCAATGCAGCACACTTTTACGACTGTCATTTAGGTTGATTGAAAGAGAAAATAATGCAATATCATCTTGATAATTTGATACTTTATCCAGCATGTTGACAGTTTCAAATGTTCATGACACTGAGCTTATCAGAATAGCATGGTTTTCAAAAATACAGGCTTTGAAATCTGGAGGATCTCAGTTCAAGCCCTGGCTCAGCCACCTGCCAGCTGTGTGATCCTGTGTGACATGTCACAATCTCTCTAAGCTTCATTTTCTTCATCTTTAAAATTCTAATGACATTATCTAACCCATGATATTGTTGTGATGATAGTACAACGTGGTTGTTATTGTTATTATTATTGCATTGTGCTGGCTGATGTTTTGAGCCCTGATATCTTGCTGCTGCTGCTGCTGCTAAGTCGCTTCAATCGTGTCCGACTCTGTGTGACCCCATAGACGGCAGCCCACCAGGCTCCCCCGTCCCTGGGATTCTCCAGGCAAGAACACTGGAGTGGGTTGCCATTTCCTTCTCCAATGCATGAAAGTGAAAAGTGAAAGTCAAGTCGCTCAGTTGTGTCCGACTCTTCACGACCCCATGGACTGCAGCCTACCAGGCCCCTCCATCCATGGGATTTTCCAGGCAAGAGTACTGGAGTGGGGTGCCATTGCCTTCTCCGCCTGATATCTTGGGTATTTACCAGATGAAGTGTCCAAGCCCAAAGCAGAAACCTATCAACATGACACTTGAGTGGAGAAACTGGAACCCTCATATGTTGTTGGTGGGTATGTACAATGGTGCAGCCACTTTGGAAGACAGTCTGGCAGTTTCTCGAAAGGGTGAACACAGTTACCACATGACCCAGCAATTCCACTCCTGAATATAGACCCATGAGAAGTGAAAGATACATCCACACAAAAACTTGTTGGAGGGCTTTCCTGGTGGTCCAGTGGTAAAGAATCCATCTGTCAGTGTAGGAGACACAGGTTCGATCCCTGATTAGGGAAGATCTCCCATATGCTAAGCCCATGAGCCGCAACAACTGAGCCTGTGCTCTAGAGCCCAGGAGCCACGACTCAGCCCATGAGTCACGACCACTGAAGCCAGTGCACCTAGAGTCCGAGCTTCTCAATGAGAGAAGCCCCTGCAATGAGAGCCCATGCACCGCAGCTGGAGAGTAGCCCCCGCTTGCCACAACTAGAAAAAAGCCTGCAAAGCAATGAAGACCCAGCACAGCCAAAAGTAAATGAATGAATAAAATTATTTTTTTAAAAACTTTTTGAACAAATGTTCACAGCAGCATTATTTACAATACCCCCAAAACAGTGAAAACAACCCAAATGTCCATCAACTGATGAATGATCAGTAAAATGTGGTATATTCCTGCAGGTGGAATGATATTTGGCAATAAAAAGGGATGAAGCACTGATACATGCTGCAACATGGATAAATCTGGAAAACATTATGCTAAGTGAAGAAAGCAGCCATAATACACCGTAAATTATATAATGCCATTTATATAAGTTGTCTAGAATCTATTCCATGGATGGAGGAGCCTGGTAGGCTGCAGTCCATGGGGTCACTAAGAGTCAGACACGACTAAACGGCTTTACTTTCACATTTCACTTTCATGCATTGGAGAAGGAAATGGCAACCACTCCAGTGTTCTTGCCTGGAGAATCCCAGGGACAGTGGAGCCTGGTGGGCTGCCGTCTATGGGGTCACACAGAGTCGGACACGACTGAAGTGACTTAGCAGCAGAATCTATATCTACAGAGAAAACACTATCCATAGCAAATCTATAGAGAAATAAAGTAGGTTTGTGGTTGCTTAAGGCTGGGGGCAAGGGAGAATAGGTGAAGATAATGACTGCTGAAGAGTACAGGGTTTCTTTGTAGGTGAAAATATTCTAAAACTGTGATGTTGACAGGACTTTCCTAGCAGTCCAGTGGTTAAGATTCTGAGCTTCCAATGCAGGGGGCAAGGGTTCGACTCCCAAGGGTCAGGAAACTATGATTCCACATGCTGCCAAAAATAATTTAAAAAAAGTTTTTTTTAAAATAAACCTTATGGGATGGGGAAATCTGGAAGAAGAATAGGAGCCATCTGGTCTATTCTAAGCCCTGGAAGGTCGAGAGCGTGTTTTACCAAGGATGGCAGCATTTTAAAACAAACATTGCATTATTTCAAAGAAGTTCCACTTTTCACTGCATTCTAGTGTGCTAAGTTGCTTCAGTTGTATCCAACTCTTTGCAGCCCTATGGACTGTAGCCCACCAAGCGCCTCTGTCCATGGGGATTCTCCAGGCCAGAACACTGAAGTGGGTTGCCATGCTCTCCTCCAGGGGTCTTCCCCACTCAGGGATCGAACCCACACATCTTAGTCTCCTGCATTGGGAGGCAGGGGTCTTTACCACTAACACCACCCGGGAAGCCCTCCATTTCTCACACTAAAACACAAAAGTACTCTTGCATAAAAAATAGAAGGGTCTTATTTGCAAGAATTCAGAGAATACATGCTACATGTTTCATATAACTTGTAATACAAATTTACATGTCGTAAGTATATAACTTTTAAGTATATGATTTATTTGAATTTAATAGATATTAATGTATTTTACATTACTGGGGCAAGAGTAAGGAAATTTCTAGAGAGTTTAATTATAAATAACTGGGTTTTTGCATAGTTTTAAAGTAGTTCTACAACTGAAGAGCTATTTCACAACATATAAGACATGTTTTGTAATTTAAAAATGTATCCAGAGTACCTATAGTAAGGGCTACTTGGCAGTCTTCTAGATTAGCTTCAATATGACTTATGGTGGAAGAATAGTGTTTGAGAAAATATTTGAGAAAACAAACCTTGAAGGAAGAGA
>NW_011494707.1:6182014-6182234 GCF_000754665.1 Bison bison bison | reverse complement strand
TGTATCGCAGCACGCCAGGCCTCCCTGTCCATCACCAACTCCCAGAGTTCACTCAAACTCATATCCATCGAGTCAGTGATGCCATCCAGCCATCTCATCCTCTGTTGTCCCCTTTTCCTCCTGTCCCCAGTCCCTCCCAGAATCAGAGTCTTTTCCAATGAGTCAACTCTTCACATCAGGTGGCCACAGTACTGGAGTTTCAGCTTTAGCATGATTCCTT
>NW_011494707.1:6178049-6181914 GCF_000754665.1 Bison bison bison | reverse complement strand
CTAGGTTGGTCATAACTTTCCTTCCAAGGAGTAAGTGTCTTTTAATTTCATGGCTGCAGTCACAATTTGTAGTGATAAGGATATACTAAAAACCATTGAATTATGTAAGCTATTATCCAAAGAAATGACACTGAGTGGGATTTAACCATTTAAGTCAAAACACATTCAGTTCAGTTCAGTTTAGTCGCTCAGTCGTGTCCAACTCTTTGCAACCCCATGGACTGCAGCACACCAGGCTTCCCTGTCCATCACCAATTTCCAGAGCTTGCTCAAACTCATGTCCATTGACTTGGTGATGCCATCCAACCATCTCATCCTCTATCGTCCCCTTCTCCTCCTGCATTCAATCTTTCCCAGCATCAGGGTCTTTTCCAATGAGTCAGTTCTTCGCATCAGGTGGCCAAAGGATTGGAGTTTCAGCTTCAGCATCAGTCCTTCCAATGAATATTTGGGACTGATTTCCTCTGGGATTGATTGGTTTGATTTCCTTGCAGTCCAAGAGAGTCTCAAGAGTCTTCTCCACACCACAATTCAAAAGCATCAATTCTTTGGAGCTCAGCTTTCTTTATAGTCCAACTCTCACATCTGTACATGACTACTGGAAAATCCACAGCTTTAACTAGATGGACCTTTGTCGGCAAAGTAATGTCTCTGCTTTTTAATATGCTCTCTAGGTTGGTCATAGCTTTTCTTCCAAGGAGCAAGCATCTTTTAATTTCATGGCTGCAGTATTTTGGAGCCCAAGAAAATAAAGCCTGTCACTGTTTCCCTTGTTTCTGCATCTATTCGCCATGAACATACACATTGTCATGAGGTTAATGAAATGACTAAGGCCAGACTGTGCAGCCAACCAGTGGAGAATTCTGGGGATTTGGCCACACGATCCAGATCTGTCCTGGTCCTACTGGGGATTTGGCATTACCTGACAGTGTTTGCCCTTTCCGGCCTGTCTGGGTTTTCTTCATATTCTTTTCCATGATGTTACAGGACTGTGACTATAGTTCTGTGCTGTACACTATGACCTTGTTGTTTAGCCATCCTATACTTAATAGTTTGCATCTGCTACTCCAAGATGCTAACTCCCACTCCATCCATCCCCTATCAGCTTGTGTATTGATGGACATTACTTGAGGTCCTTTGGCAACTGGAGTTTCCAAAACAATGACATGATTGCCCCAGTTAGTGGCTTAATTACATGCGCCTGATTCAGAAAGGCTGGGGAAACACCTTCCCACCCTCAACATCCCACCCCTTCAACACTTCTGTGTCCCGCTTACTCTCTACTTTGGCCAGCATTATTCTGGGGTTTTAGTGAATTAGCCGTTTTGCTAGTAGCATACAGGTTATATGTCAGGAGGACAGTAGCTATACTTCTGCATCTGGCAGAGAGAAAAAGTTTCAATTGTACCAACGAATACATGAAAGAACATCAGGAGGATCATTTCCTGTTCCCATGATATGCCTTTCGTTCCATTTTAAATCATGGAGAAAGTGAGAAGACATGGGCATGGAGATGCTTTCATATTGTTTAAGCTCTTTTTATTCACACAAAATGGGTTCCCCCCCAGTAGCCCCAATTTCTCCTAATGGATCAGTCTTTATTAAAGCATATCATTTATCAGCCTTGTCTCTCTTTGATTCCTGGAAAACATTCATAAAATCAGAGATACTTCAAGGAGAGAAATTACTAGCCATTTACCATAACCGGTATGGCTCTAAGCCTTGTATTCCGGCTGAATCACATCCTGTTGGTCACACACTGTGATTATAGAATCAGTGGAAGAGCCAGAGAGGAACTGATCTGTGTTCCAGAGAAAAGCCCAATGCAGAGGCAGAAGAAAATCTCCCAGGATCTCAAAGAAATAAAGAGTTGCTTCTAGAATGTGAGAATTCTAGAAACTGTGATTTGCATGAGAAGAAATAAGATTCAGAAAAGAAAGTTCTAGAGGGCTTTCCTGGTGGTCCAGTGATTAAGAATCTACCTGCTAATGCAGGGGATACAGGTTTGATCCTTGATCCAGGAAGATTCCACATGCCACAGGGCAACTCAGCCCGTGAACCCCAACTACTGAAGCCCACACGTTGCAACCACTGAAGCCCGAGTGTCTAGAGCCCATGCTCTGCAACGAGAGAAGCCACCACAGTGAAAAGCCTGTGCACTGTAACAAAGACCTAGCACAGACAAAAATAAATTATTCTTTTTTAAAAAAAGAAAAGAAAGTTCTAGAGGTTAAGGCCATAGCTGGAAGTCAGGCTGCCTGAGTGAAGATCCTGACTCCAGGTTTGGTAGCCATTTACATTAAACCAACTACAGAAGCTCTCCAAGAGACTGTTTGCTTTCCTATAAACTAGGGTTAATTATGAAACATGCTTAGCACAGCACATGGCATGGAATAAATATTCAATGAATGTCATTTATTACTATTAATGTTACTGTTGTCATTCAGTTCAGTTCAGTCGCTCAGTCGTGTCCGACTCTTTGCGACCCCATGTATCGCAGCACGCCAGGCCTCCCTGTCCATCACCACTCCCGGAGTTCACTCAGACTCACGTCCATCGAGTCAGTGATGCCATCCAGCCATCTCATCCTCTGTCGTCCCCTCTTCCTCCTGTCCCCAATCCCTCCCAGCATCAGAGTCTTTTCCAATGAGTCAACTCTTCACATGAGGTGGCCAAAGTACTGGAGTTTCAGCTTTAGCATCATTCCTTCCAAAGAAATCCCAGGGCTGATCTCCTTCAGAATGGACTGGTTGGATCTCCTTGCAGTCCAAGGGACTCTCAAGAGTCTTCTCCAACACCACAGTTCAAAAGCATCAATTCTTCAGCGCTCAGCCTTCTTCACAGTCCAACTCTCACATCCATACATGACCACAGGAAAAACCATAGCCTTGACTAGACGGACCTTTGTTGGCAAAGTAATGTCTCTGCTTTTGAATATGCTATCTAGATCGGTCATAACTTTTCTTCCAAGGAGTAAGCGTCTTTTAATTTCATGACTGCAGTCACCATCTACAGTGATTTTGGAGCCCCCAAAAATAAAGTCTGACACTGTTTCCACTGTTTCCCCATCTATTTCCCATGAAGTGGTGGGACCAGATGCCATGATCTTCATTTTCTGAATGTTGAGCTTCAAGCCAACTTTTTCACTCTCCACTTTCACTTTCATCAAGAGACTTTTGAGTTCCTCTTCACTCTCTGCCATAAGGGTGGTGTCAGCTGCATATCTGAGGTTATTGATATTTCTCCCAGCGATCTTGATTCCAGCTTGTGTTTCTTCCAGTCCAGCATTTCTCATGATGTATTCTGCATAGAAGTTCAATAAACAGGGTGACAATATATAGCCTTGACGTACTCCTTTTCCTATTTGGAACCAGTCTGGTGTTCCATGTCCAGTTCTAACTGTTGCTTCCTGACCTATGTACAGATTTCTCAAGAGGCAGGTCAGGTAGTCTGGTATTCCCATCTCTTTCAGAATTTTCCACAGTTTATTGTGATCCACACAGTCAAAGCTTTGGCATAGTCAATAAAGCAGAAATAGATGTTTTTCTGGAACTCTCTTGCTTTTTCGATGATCCAGCGGATGTTGGCAATTTGGTCTATGGTTCCTCTGCCTTTTCTAAAACCAGCTTGAACATCAGGAAGTTCACAGTTCACATATTGCTGAAGCCTGGCTTGGAGAATTTTGAGCATTACTTTACTAGCATGTGAGATGAGTGCAATTGTGCGGTAGTTTGAGCATTCTTTGGCATTGCCTTTCTTTGGGATTGGAATGAAAACTGACCTTTTCCAGTCCTGTGGCCACTGCTGAGTTTTCCAAATTTGCTGGCATATTGAGTGCAGCACTTTCACAGCATCATCTTTCGGG
>NW_011494707.1:6167822-6177563 GCF_000754665.1 Bison bison bison | reverse complement strand
ATTCTTTGGAACTCTGCATTCAGATGCTTATATCTTTCCTTTTCTCCTTTTCTTTTCACTTCTCTTCTTTTCATAGCTATTTGTAAGGCCTCCCCAGACAGCCATTTTGCTTTTTTGCATTTCTTTTCCACGGGGATGGTCTTGATCCCTATCTCCTGTACAATGTCATGAACCTCATTCCATAGTTCATCAGGCACACTATCAGATCTAGGCCCTTAAATCTATTTCTCACTTCCACTATATAATCATAAGGATTTGATTTAGGTCATACCTGAATGGTCTAGTGGTTTTTCCTACTTACTTCAATTTAAGTCTGAATTTGGTAATAAGGAGTTCATGATCTGAGCCACAGTCAGCTCCTGGTCTTGTTTTTGCTGACTGTATAGAGCTTCTCCATCTTTGGCTGCAAAGAATATAACCAATCTGATTTTGGTGTTGACCATCTGGTGATGTCCATGTGTAGAGTCTTGTCATTACTTGAAGTTAAAAGTTGGCTTCCGTGTTGTGCTGTGTTCATTAAAATATCAAGATCATCCTTACATAAATCATAGAATATGCAGCTCTAGGTAGTCATTACATTTGTCATAATAATATTCCTAAGTTTACAGACTCCTTCCAGGGAGATCAGTGTTATTCAGTATTAACACTTTCCTAAACTGATGGCTGGGGCTTCCCCAGTGCTCATTGGTAAAGAATCCACCAGCCAATGCAAGTGGGTTCGATCTCTGGCTTGAGAAGATCCCCTGGAGAAGGAAATGGCAACCTACACCAGTGTTCTTACTGGGAAGATCCCATGGACAGAGGAGCCTGGTGGGCTATAGACCATCCATAGGGTCACACAACTAAGAGTTAGACATGACTAAGCAACTGAGCGTGCGTGCACACACACACACACACACACACACACACACAAATTGATGGCTAGCAAATAGCTTGGAGTTCCACAGATGAGGAGTCTCAGAAAGCACTAAAAGAAATTCACAAAGAAGGGCTGGAAAATGCAACAGTTAGACCACATTGCACAACTCCTGCACAGTCCAGGAGCCACCCCGTGCCAGCTGTTTGGCAAAGCAGCTGTCACACAAGCAAGGCAGATTCCCAGGCAGAATCAGACACCTCATCAAGCAGAGCTGGGAGTAGCACCTCTCCTTCTCTCATCAAAACTGGGGTATTTTATTGGCTTGTTCCATTTGTATATTTCTTTTCTATTTGATTGGTCCATTTGTAACGTCTGTGATCAGTATCTTAAGATGGCATCATCGGGACTTCTCTGGTGGTCTGAGATTCTGTGCTCCCAATGCTGGGGGCCCAGGTTTAAACCCTGGTTGGGGACCTGGATCCCACACGATGCAACTGAAGATCCTACATGCCACAACAAAGGTCAAAGATCCCACGTGTTGCAACTAAGAGCCAATGCAGCTAAATTAATTAACTAATTATGTTTTTTAAAAGAGGATATCACTTTCATAAAGCAAATCTGGGATTTTAGTGCTTCACTTCTATAACAAAATTATATGTCATGAATTTCTAATACACATAAACACAAGACACCCTTGGGACATGTTAGTGGGCATGTAAAGAATATTACCTGTAGGGTAGAGTGATGAGAAACATCAACAACCTCAGATATTCAGCTGATACCACTCTAATGGCAGAAAGTGAAGAGGAAGTAAAAAGCCTCTTGATGAGGGTGAAGAAGCAGAGTGAAAGAGCCAGCTTAAGACTAAATATTAAAAAACTAAGATCATGGCATCTGATGGCAAATAGATTTGCCATGGCAAACTTCATGGCAAATAGAAGCCAGCTTAAGACTAAATATTAAAAAACTAAGATCATGGCAAATAGAAGCCAGCTTAAGACTAAATATTAAAAAACTAAGATCATGGCATCTGATGGCAAATAGATTTGCCATGGCAAACTTCATGGCAAATAGAAGGGAAAAAGGTGGAAGTAGTGACAGATTTCCTCTTCTTGACCTCCAAAATCACTGTGGACGGTGACTGCAGCCATGAAATCAGAAGACGATTGCTTCTTGGCAGAAAAGCAATGACAAACCTAGACAGTGTGTTGAAAAGCAGAAACATTATTCTGCCAACAAAGGTCCATATGGTCAAGGCTATGGTCTTCCCAGGGGTCATGTATGGTTGTGAGAGCGGGACCATAAAGAAGGCAGAGAGCCAAAGAACTGATGTCTTCAAACTGTGGTGCTGGCGACGACTCCTTAAAGTCCCTTGGACAGCTAGGAGATCAAACCCCAGTCAATTTTAAGGGATATCAACCCTGAATTTTCACTGGAAGGACTGATGCTGAAGCTGAAGCTCCAGTATTTTGGTCATTTTATGCAAACAGATGACTCATTGGAAAAGTCCCTGATGCTGGGAAAGATTGAGGGCAGAAGAAGAAGAAGGCATCAGAGGATGAGATGACTGAATGGCAACACCAATGCAATGAACATGAACTTGGGCAAACCCCGGGAGACAGTGAGGGACATGGTAGCCTGGCGTACAGTCCATGGGGTCGCAAAGAGTTGGACATGACTGGGTAACTGAACAACAGAGTAATAAGAAACTTGAGTGCTGTCATCCTAGCTCCACCACTTAGTAGCTACATGACCCTGGGCAAGTGCTGCTAAGTCGCTTCAGTGCTGTGCGACTCTTTGCAACCCCATGGACTGTAGCCCACCAGGCTCCTCTGTCCATGGGATTCTCCAGGCAAGAATACTGGAGTGGGTTGCCATGCCCACCGTCAGGGGATCTTCCCGGCCCAGGGACTGAACCCACGTCTCTTGCGTCTCTTGCATGGACAGGCAGGTTCTTTACCACTAGAGCCACTTATTCCCTCTTTTTTCTGCTGGAAATGCTCTAAGATCCCCGACAGCTTTTTTTTGCTCATATCCAATAGCTTCTTTCTAGTTGTCACCCTGTTTAATCTCTCCAAAAATATATAACGTTGTGGAGCAGACCTACTCAAACTCTCTCCCCACCCAGCTTCCAGGACCTGCTCCCTCATGATCTCTCTGGTTCCCACTCCTGCTGTTCCGGCCCCCACTTGTGGTCTCCTTCACAGGCTGTTTCCCCATCCCAAACACCCTTAGTTATGGTGTTCCTTTTAAAGGAGGTTTGCTGTTGTTTAGTTGATAAGTCCTATCTGAATCCTTTGCAACCCCATGGACTGTAGCCCACTGGGGTCTTCTGTCCATGGGATTTCCCAGGAAAGAATACTAGAGTGGGTTGCCATTTCCTTCTCCAAGGGATCTTCCCGACCCAGGGATCAATCCCACATCTCCTGCATTGGCAGGAGGATTCTTTACTACTGAGCCACTAGCGAAGCTGTATTGGGGGAAGGAGGAGTCTGAAAAAAGTTTTCACTGAAGTCTGTGGGTACTCCCTCTCCACTTCTGTTTAGAGAGCAGACATTTATTGAGTGGTACTATGTATGAAATTAAAAGATGCTTGCTCCTTGGAATAAAAACTATGACCAACCTAGACAGCATATTAAAAAGCAGAGAGACATTACTTTGCTAACAAAGGTCCGTCTAGTCAAAGCTATGGTTTTTCCAGTAGTCATGTATGGATGTGAGAGTTGGACTATGAAGAAAGCTGAGCACCAAAGAATTGATGCTTTTGAACTGTGGTATTGGAGAAAACTCTTGAGTGTCCATTGGACAGCAAGGAGATCCAACCAGTCCATCCTAAAGGAAATCAGTCCTGAATATTCATTGGAAGGACTGATGCTCAAGCTGAAGCTCCAATACTTTGGCCAACCTGATGCAAAGAACTGACTTATCGGAAAAGACCCTGATGCTGGGAAAGATTGAAGGCAGGAGGAGAAGGGGATGACAGAGGATGAGATGGTTGGATGACATCATTGACTCAATGGACATGAGTTTGAGTAAGCTCCGGGAGTTGATGATGGACAGGGAAGCTGCAGTCCATGGGGTTGCAAAGAGTTGGACACAACTGAGCAACTGAACTAAACTGAACTGATGTACCAAGCACTTTAAAAGACTCACCCTTCTTAACTCTACACTCTGAACAGTGTTGTGTGAGATCAGAGCTTGCAGCTACTGAGAGGTTGTGGATTGCTAGTAAGTGATGGATCCTGCATTCAATCTCAGTCAGCCAGTCAGAGTCCAAGCACTTAATCACAATTCCACATCCCCTCTCAAAGCTTTCCTTTCTTTTCCAGGAATCACCATGGCAATAGCTGGGAGAGGGGATTTATAACCTCCACCCAGGAAGTTGGGAGTTCAAAACCAGACTCCCTGTATTTCCCCCCAAACCTGCTCCACCTCAATTAGAAATCTCAGATTTAGCCTCCATACCTTACTCTTGAGGGTTTTCTTGGTGGCTCAGACAGTAAAGAATCTGTCAGCAGTGCAAGAGACCTGAATTCAATCTCTGGGTCAGGAAGATCCCTTGCAGAAGGGAATGGCAACCCACTCCAGTATTCTTGCCTGGGAAATCCCACGGACAGAGGAGCCTGGCGGGCTACAGTCCACTGGGTTGCAAAGACTCAGACATGACTGAGCGACTAACACATACACCTTACCCTTGAATACTCTACACTCTTTCACACATAGTCAAACAAATCCTGAAGATTCTACCCCGGAAATCTCTCCCAAATCCAATTTCCCCTTCATCCTCACTGCCTTGCGCTAGCTCAAGGCTGCATTGCCTTTTTCCTAGACTATTGCAAAAAAACATCTTTTCTGGGTTTTTCCCCACTGGAGATCATTATCCACATTAGTTCTAAAATTATCTTTAAAACATACACACACACAATACCACTCTTATGCTTAAAAACCTCTACTGGATTTCTGCTGCCTGCAGAGTAATTTACATAGCAATCTCCTGGTTTTGAGGACAATCAGATTATTTCCAACTTCCTGAGATTATAAAGAAAACTGTGAGGAGAGACTTGCAGTTACAGTTCTATGTTGTTCTTCAGTCGCTCAGATGTGTCCGACTCTTGGCAACCCCATGGACTGCAGCACGCCAGGCTTCCCTGTCCCTCACCATCTCCTGGAGTTTGCACAAACTCATGGCCATTGAGTTGGTGATGCCGTTCAACCATCTCATCCTCTGTAGATGTCATTTATTCCCTTAGGATGAATTCCTTAAAGTGAAACTGCCAAATCAGAGGATATACACATTGTCAAAGGCATTTGATGCCTGTCATTAAGCTGCTCTCCAGAAATGTCATACTTAAGTTATACTCACCAGAAGTGTGTACTACAACTTACTAGAATTCACATGCTTTCACAGAGTAGAAATGTGCTCTGTTCATTTTCAAATCATCAGAGCTGGAATACTGAATGGCACATGGTACTCAGCAAATGTTTGCTGAATGAATGAATGAACTGAATAAACAGAAAAGTCCATTAAATGCTCCCTAATGTATGTCTCAGTTCAGTCGATCAGTCATGTCCGACTCTGTGCGACCCCATAGATGGCAGCCCACAAGGCTCCCCTGTCCCTGGGATTCTCCAGGCAAGAACACTGGAGTGGGTTGCCATTTCCTTCTCCAATGTATGTCTAGTTTAAACTAAATATATCACAACAACTGCTAGATACTATCTAAGCCTGTTTCATGTAGGATTGATCCAGTAGCATCCTTGTGCACATAGGACTGATATTTATGGGATGCTCCACAAACTTCATCCAAGAAACAAATCCTTCCACCCTATTCATATACATTTACATATATCCAGACTCGATCTTAACTTCTTCAATTTTCCATCATCACCTATGCAGATTAGATGCTATTTGGAAAGGAGTTACCCTAAATGGTAAAATGAGTTAAAAGAATGCTAAAAGTTCACAGGGGCATCCCTGGTGGCTCAGTGGTAAAGAATCCACCTGCCAATGCAGGAGACTTGGGTTTGATCCCTGGGTCAGAAGATCCTATGGAGAAGGGAATGGCAACACACTCCAGCATTCTTGCCTGGGAAATCCCATGGACAGTGGAGCCTGGCAGGCTATAGTCCGTAGGGTCACAAAGGAGTCAGATCCGACTTAGCAACTAAACAACAAACAAAATTTCACAAATTTGTAATTCCAAATGGGTACACTCAACCCTCTGTACCTGTGAGTTCTGCAGGTTCATCCAACTGTGGAATAAATATACTTGGGGGAAAAATTTCCCCAAGTTTCCAAAGAGCAAAATGTATACTTGCTGCTCAGTGGCAACTATTTACACTGTATTTACAGCTATTTCCATATTATTTATATTGTGTTAGGTATTAAAAGTAATCTAGAGATGATTTAAAGTATACAGGAGAGTGTGCATAGGTTATAAGGAAATCCTGCACCATTTTATATAGAGGACTTGAGCATCTGCAGATATTGGTTTCCAGGGGATCCTAGAACCAAATGCCCAGGGATAATGAGGGATGGGGCTTCCCAGGTGATGCTAATGGTAAAGAACCAGACTGCCAATACAGGAGACACCAGAAACATGGGTTTGATCCCTGGTTCAGGAAGATCCCCTGGAGAAGGGAATGGCAACCCACTCCAGTATTCTTGGCTGGAGAGTCCCTTGGACAGAGAAGCCTGGAAGGCTGCAATCTATGGGGTCACAAAGAGTCGGACATGACTGAAGCGACTGGACACACAGGCAGCACGGGATGCATTCCTCTGTTATACAGCTCCGCTAGAATAAATGTCTCCAAAGCACCTCAATTTAAATCCCTTCCACAGTGGGATTACAGTATGTAACAGTGGTTACAGTTTTGTTCCAGCCAGTCAGTCAAACCAGAAAATGTGTATTTTGTCCTATAGGTCTTGATGATATTACCTAGGAATATCTAAATTTATTAACCTAGACTATCCCTTCCTCTCTACTTCTACTCCCATTGAACTAATTTGGACCCAAATGATTGCTACCCTTGAACAATTATTTTCATCACTGATTTTTAGCAGGTTGAGATACAGTCAGTATTACTCCTAAAAGGCCGTTTGATGGTCCTGGGGAGAATGGAACAGAGGAGTGGAAAGTGAAAGTGTTAGTCACTCAGTCGTGTCCAGCTCTATGCAACCCTATGGACAATAGCCTGCCAGGCTCCTCTGTCCATGGAATTCTCCAGGAAAGAATACTGGAGTGCATAGCCATTCCCTTCTCAACCAAGGGATCTTCCCAACCAAGGGATCAAACTCGGGTCTCCTGCATTGCAGGGAGATTCTTTACTGTGTGAGCCACCAGGGAGGAGAGGAGGTGGCATAAAATTAGAGGTAGAGATATCAGTTGGGAAAGTCTAATTGTAAAATACATAAATACTTCCCAAATTTTAATGTGTTTAAAATCCAGATGGTCCGGGGTGAGGGTCTGAGAGTCTTAGATGTTCCCAAGTGATGTCAAGGTCCTGGGACCACACTTTGAGTAGCAAGACTTTACATGAGAGATAATGAGGGCTTGAAACAATGGCAGCAGAATCTACAGGAAGACACTGAAAAGCTAAGCTAAGTCACTTCAGTCATGTCCGACTCTGTGCAACCCCAGAGACGGCAGCCCACCAGGCTCCCCCATCCCTGGGATTCTCCAGGCAAGAACACTGGAGTGGGTTGCCATTTCCTTCTCCAATGCATGAAAGTGAAAAGTGAAAGTGGAGTCGCTCAGTCGTGTCCGACCCTCAGCGACCCCATGGACTGCAGCCTTCCAGGCTCCTCCGTCCATGGGATTTTCCAGGCAAGAGTACACTAAAGAGAGCTATTAAAGAGACAGGACTTGTTGACTGAGCTACCTAGGCAACTTGAGCATGAGGCAGCCACACTGAGTTGACATAGCTCCTGAGAATGGTACAGAGGGAGGTTTGAAGTAATCGGTGCAACTTTGCTTTAGAATGATAGCTTTTTGAAAATAACTCCCAGATAACTAACCCTTATGTTATCTTTAAGACGATGCATGGAGATACTGGAACCCTCCAGTTAAGATTCTCTGGCAATACAAATTTTTCTGAAGCACAAAGTAAGGCGAAATACAAAGCATTTCCTCAGCTTATACTATGCGCCAGTCACTGCATGCCTCTTCATGTTGTTCCCTCTCCTGAAATATCTCCATGCCCACACCACACACACACACATGAACTGACCATTTCTTCCTTTGTGTCACTGTCGTATCCTTCATATACTTCTTATCACACTGCTGAGGGTAATTCTATTCATACAATCCTAGAAAGAGTGTGGGTTTTGAAATGAATCAAACTACAGTTCAAATTTGGCTTCCCTGGTGGCTCAGCTGGTAAAGAGTCCATCTACAATGCCGGAGACTAGGGTTCGATCCTTGGGTTGGGAAGATCCCCTGGAGAAGGGAAAGGCTACCCACTCCAGTATTCTGTCCTGGAGAATCCCCTGGACTGTATAGTCCATGGGTCACAAAGAGTCAGACACAACTGAGCGATTTTCACTTCACAATTCAAATTATAGCTCTGCCATATATTGGGTTGATGGTGAAGACAAGTCCCTTCGTTTCCTCAGCTATAAAAATGGAGTTGCGGGGATTTCCGTGGTGGTGCAGTGGCTGAGATTCCGTGCTCCCAAAGCAGGGGGCCCAGGATTTGATCCCTGGTCAGGGAACCAGATCCCACATTCTGCAACTAAAAGACCCTGTATACTGCAATTAAAGATCCCATGTGGGCAAATAAATAGTTTTTGTTTAAAATGGAGTCGCTATCTACTGTGAGGTCACGTGTATCCTTTAAGATGCTTTCGTTCGAGTAATAGGAGTCCTAATTCACCATGGTTTGAATAATTAAGAGAATCTATCAGTTATTGAAACAGAAAAGCCCAGAGGTAAAGCAGGCTTTGAAACAGAATGGTGTAAAGATTAAGAAATCATCAGGGTTTTTCTGAGATTCTTTCAATGATACATGCCTCTTCCTGTGCCCTTGATGCTAGTAAAAATGGTTACAGCAGTTCTATGGTTCACATCTGTATTAATATCCCAACTGGAAAATGAGAGAATGCCTTTGTTTGCCTTTTCCAGCTAAGTGAGCAGTATCACTCTCCTAACACCAAATTGGGCCACTGCAGGTCACATGACCACCCCTGAACCAATCACTGTAATCAGAGGCAGGAAATGTGCTGATTGGCTTCCCCTTGATGAGGTGCTCCACCCTTTGGGCTGAGAGTGGAACCACCTTCCCTGAGGCTCTCCATTCATGTTGGGAGCTATGAGGAAGGAGAGTGGAGAATGGATGCTGGAGAGGCTGCCGAACTATTAATTACACCACACCCATTCAGTTCAGTTCAGTTCAGTTCAGTCGCTCAGTCATGTCCAACTCTTTGCGACCCCATGAATCACAGCACGCCAGGCCTCCCTGTCCATCACCACTCCCGGAGTTCACTCAGACTCACATCCATCGAGTCAGTGATGCCATCCAGCCATCTCATCCTTTGCCGTCCCCTTCTCTCCTGCCCCCAATCCCTCCCAGCATCAGAGTCTTTTCCAATGAGTCAACTCTTCACATGAGGTGGCCAAAGTACTGGAGTTTCAGCTTTAGCATCATTCCTTCCAAAGAAATCCCAGGGCTGATCTCCTTCAGAATGGATTGGTTGGATCTTCTTGTAGTCCAAGGAACTCTCAAGAGTCTTCTCCAACACCACAGTTCAAAAGCATCAATTCTTCGGCACTCAGCCTTCTTCACAGTCCAACTCTCACATCCATACATGACCACAGGAAAAACCATAGCCTTGACTAGACAGACCTTTGTTGGCAAAGTAATGTCTCTGCTTTTCAATATGC
>NW_011494707.1:6167094-6167722 GCF_000754665.1 Bison bison bison | reverse complement strand
AATGTCTCTGCTTTTCAATATGCTATCTAGGTTGGTCATAACTTTCCTTCCAAAGAGTAAGTGTCTTTTAATTTCATGGCTGCAGTCACCATCTGTAGTGATTTTGGAGCCCCAAAAATCAAGTCTGACACTGTTTCCACTGTTTCCCCATCTATTTCCCATGAAGTGATGGGACCAGATGCCATGATCTTCATTTTCTGTATGTTGAGCTTTAAGCCAACTTTTTCACTCTTCACTTTCACTTTCATCAAGAGGCTTTTGATTTCGTCTTCACTTTCTGCCATAAGGGTGGTGTCATCTGCATATCTGAGGTTATTGATATTTCTCCCAGCAATCTTGATTCCAGCTTGTGTTTCTTTCAGTCCAGCGTTTCTCATGATGTACTCTGCATATAAGTTAAATAAGCAGGGTGACAATATACAGCCTTGACATACTCCTTTTCCTATTTGGAACCAGTCTGTTGTTCCATGTCGAGTTCTGTTGCTTCCTGCCATGCATACAAATTTCTCAAGAGGCAGATCAGGTGGTCTGCTATTCCCATCTCTTTCAGAATTCTCCAGTTTATTGTGATCCACACAGTCAAAGGCTTTGGCATAGTCAATAAAACAGAAATAGATGTTTTTCTGGA
>NW_011494707.1:6161951-6166626 GCF_000754665.1 Bison bison bison | reverse complement strand
TGGTATCTCGAATTTTCTTGAAGAGATCTCTAGTCATTCCCATTCTGTTGTTTTCCTCTATTTCTTTGCATTGATCACTGAAGAAGGCTTTCTTATCTCTTCTTGCTATTCTTTGGAACTCTGCATTCAGATGCTTATATCTTTCCTTTTCTCCTTTGCTTTTCGCTTCTCTTCTTTTCAAGGACATGGTGCAGACCCATGTCTGCAGTTTGTGGGCACACAGTAAGTGGTAGCTGTAATTCACTTATAAGTCTGTCTACTGGACCATAAGCAAGCTGCAAATGAGGGCCTTCTCTCACCTCAGGCATCCCTCATACCTAGCACAGCACCTGGGACATAGCATAAATACTTGTTGAATAAATGTTAATGGTTGGAATGGGAAATACAAAGTGATAAATTATAGACATTATAGAAATTATAGAAATGATTTCAACAAGGGGAAAAGGATTACATGACTTCAGGAAATATGAAAACACACACTCTTGTTGTTTCATAGCATTAAGAAGATAACCAAGCTGGATATAGTTGAATTACAGACTAGAGTTAAAACTGGAATATATTCCAGTACATATTTTGTGCATGCATGCTCAATCGCTCAGCCATGTCCAAATCTTTTGTGACCCTATAGACTGTAGCCCGCCAGGCTTCTCTGTCCATGGGACTTCCCAGGCAAGAATACTGGAGTGGGTTGCCATTTCCCTTTTACCCCTGAGCCACCTGGAGCACCGGTACATACTTTAGGGGCCTGCTGTAATTTTTGGTCAATTCAGAAAAGAAATGCTAAGTAAAAGGTCATTATCTGATTACAGGAAAACAAGTTTCAAGAGGATGGCTGATCTATTTTATTATTTTGCAGATCTTCAGAATCAATGTCAATTAAACAGATACTAACATTGATTAATCCCACTATGTGCCAGGAGCTATCCTTCAAGCTTTCACAAATGTGATCTCATTTAATCCTGAGTAAATTGAGGTGGTAAAAGGTAATCTCCTAACCCAGGATCACACAACTAGTAAATGAAGACCCAGGTGCTGAGAGGCACATGCCTCAAAAAATCACTCTACTCATTACCAGAAAAGATTTCCTTGTATAGACCTCAGGGGCTTTACAAAGGAAATATTGGATTACAGCAATGTGACTCATCAGCCCAATTTAATATTACCTATTCATTATAATGCAATGATGCTTGCATAACAGAGAATGCTGTTGTATTTCTGCTTGTGGCTCTGTAGAAGCCATACGTAGATCACAGGACCCCTGAGCATAGGCTAATTCCATGACCCACAAACACAATCAATATTAAAAGCAGTTTTAATTATTCATATTTATGTGTTGCAAATACACAGTCTAATTTTGGTCAGTGGTAGCATCTAGGTAATGCTGACTCAGAAGGGACACATTTGTTGTTGCCATGAGAAGTGGAAAAGCTGAATCACAGTGTACCACAGAAAATGTTACCACTATTAATATAACATGTGCTGAACAGTGAGCAAGATGGAATCAGACCATCTCCGAGCAACAGGTTCATCCTTCTACCGGGAGACAGATCCAAGAAATGTCATGGTCCTATGTCCCTACGTTGTATTATGTTCTCTATCAGCTAAGCTAGTTATTAGTGTGTGGTTATCTGGTCAGTGGGGCTTCCCAGGTGGTGCTGGTGGTAAACCTGGCAACGCAGGAGACATCACATGCTGAGCGACTGAGCATTCATGCACAAAATATGTACTGGAATGCATTTCAATTTTAATCCCAGACTGTAATTCAGTCTGGTTCGATCCCTAGGTCAGGAAGATCCCCTGGAGGAGGGCACGGCAATAACCCACTCCAGGATTCTTGTCTGGAGAACCCATGGACAGAGGAGTCTGGTGGGCTGCAGTCCATGAGGCCACAAAGATGCAGACACGACTGAAGCGACTTAGCACACACAGCACATTGGTCAACATCACCAGTGTGGTGTACCATCTAAACAAAGATTGCAAACTCAGGGCCTTCAAGGGCCCGCATTGGGCAGGTTGTAGGAGAGTAGAGAATGAAGTCTATAGAGAACTATCTAATGGAAGCAGATAGTGTAATACAGTGCTCAATAGAGGACTATAGCAAAAAGAGGACCACATCTTCCAGGAGATGCCAGAGACCCAGATTTTTAACATGAAATTTCCGAAGTCTCCAAATCTTGTGATTGCCATAAAAAGCATCCCTGTGGGCCAGATTTGTCCGTTCTCTGCTGCATGCCTCTGTCAAAAGACTTCTCGTTCATCTCTCCTTTCTTCTATCTTGTGGAAGGCTGAACTTGCTTGGGTTCCAGTTTTTATTTATCTACTTATTATTTGTTGCCTACATTGGGTCTTTGTTGCTGCCGGTGGGCATCTCATTGCAGTGGCTTCTCTTGGTGTGGATCACGGGCTTCAGTAGTTGTGACTCCTGGGTTTAGTTACCCTGCAGCTCATGGGATCTTCCTGCAGGAAGGATCAAACCCATGTCCCCTGCATTGGCAGATGGATTCTTAACCACTGGACCCCCAGGAAATTCCCCAGTTTTCTTTTTGAGATAAGAGTATCTAATATATACTGTAGTTGTGTATTTGCCAACATCTGTTGAATCATAGAAAAAGCAAGAGAGTTCCAGAAAAACATCTACTTCTGCTTTATTGACTATGCCAAAGCCTTTGGCTGTGTGGATCACAACAAACTGTGGGAAATTCTGAAAGAGATGGGAGTACCAGACCACTTGACCTGCCTCCTCAGAAATCTGTATGCAGATCAAGAAGCAACAGTTAGAACTGGACATGGAACAATAGACTGGTTCCAAATTGGGAAAGGAGTACGTCAAGGCTGTATATTGTCACCCTGCTTATTTAACTTATATGCAGAGCACATCATGCGAAATGCCAGGCTGAATGATGCACAAGCTAAAATCAAGATTGCTGGGAGAAATATCAATAACCTCAGATACTAAGATGACACCACTTTTATGGAAGAAAGCAAAGAAGAACTAAAGAGCCTCTTGATGAAAGTTAAAGAAGAGAGTGAAAAATTTGACTTAAAACTCAACATTCAAAAAACTAAGATCATGGCATCTGGTCCCATTATTTCATGGTGAATACATGGGGAAACAATGGAAACAGTGACAGACTTTATTTTTGGGGCCTCCAAAGTCACCGCAGATGGTGACTCCAGCCATGAAATTAAAAGACTTGGAAGACTTGCTTCTTGGAAGAAAAACTCTGACCAACCTAGACAGCATATTAAAAAGCAGAGACATTACTTTGCCAACAAAGGTCCATCTAGTCAAAGCTATAGTTTTCCAGTAGTCATGTATGGATGTGAGAGTTGGACCATAAAGAAAGCTGAGTGCTGAAGAATTGATGCTGTTGAATCGTGGTGTTGGAGAAGACTCTTGAGAGTCCCTTGGACTGCAAGGGGATCCAACCAGTCAATCCCAAAGGAAATCAGTCCTGAATATTCATTGGAAGGACTGATGCTGAAGCTGAAACTCCAATACATTGTCTGCCTGATGTGAAGAACTGACTTATTGGAAAAGACCCTGATTCTGGGAAAGATTGATGGCGGGAGGAGAAGGGGATGACAGAGGATGAGATGGTTGGATGGCATCACCAACTTGGATGGACATGAGTTTGAGTAAGCTCTGGGAGTTGGTGATGGACAGGGAAGCCTGGCGTGCTGCAGTCCATGGGGTCGCAGAGTCGGATACGACCTAGCGACTGAACTGTCTGAGATGTCGAGACATAAAATCAATTCATCTTATTATTTTTATACAATGTTAAAGGTTACACTCAATTTACAGTTATTACAAAGTATTGACCATATTCCCCATGTTGTACGAGGCATCCTTGTACTCTTCCTTACATCCAATACTTTGTGCCTCCCAGTCCCCAGCTCCTGTGTTGCACACCCCCCACCCCGGTAACCACTAGTTTGTTCCCTATATCTCCGAGTCTGCTTCTTTTTTGTTATATTCACTAGTTTGTTGTAGTGTTTAGACTCCACACATGAGTGACAGCATACAGTATTTGCCTTTCTCTATCTGACTGATTTCACTTAGCATAATGCCTTCCAAGGGCTTCCCAGGTGGCACTAGTGGTAAAGAACCCCCATCTGCCAGTGCAGGGGACACAAGAAACACAGGTTCACCCCTGAGTCAGGAAGATCCCCCGGAGGAGGGCATGGCAACCCGTTCCAGTATTCCTGCCTGGACAATCCCAGGGACAGAGGAACCTGGTGGGCTACAGTCCACAGGGTCATGAAGATTTGGAACATGACTGAAGCAACTGTGCAGGCACAAGGGCTTCCAAATCCATCCATGTTGCTGCAAATGTCAAAATTTCATTCTTTTTTTCTGGCTGAGTAGTTTCCATTGCATACCACACCTTCTTCATCCATCTGTAGATGGATGCTTAGGTTACTTCCCTATCTTGGCTATTATAAATAATGCAATTTTAAAATAAAGTATTTCTGTTTATGGTCTTCATTTATTTACTCAATTACAGTATCTATTGAGTACCCATTATAGTATATTTCTCGGAGAAGGCAATGGCACCCCACTCCAGTACTCCTGCCTGGAAAATCCCATGGATGGAGAAGTCTGGTGGGCTGCAGTCCATGGGGTCGCTAAGAGTCAGACATGACTGAGCGACTTCACTTTCACTTTTCACTT
>NW_011494707.1:6148447-6161851 GCF_000754665.1 Bison bison bison | reverse complement strand
TCACTTTTCACTTTCATGCATTGGAGAAGGCAATGGCAACCCACTCCAGTGTTCTTGCCTGGAGAATCCCAGGGATGGGGGAGCCTGGTGGGCTGCCGTCCCTGGGGTCGCACAGAGTCGGACACGACTGAAGCAACTTAGCAGCAGCAGCAGCAGCATAGTATATTTCTGGGAGCTTAGGATACATCAGTCAGCAAGATAGACAAAGAAGTTTGCACTCCTGGAGCTTGGGGAAAGAGAAGGGTAGAAACATGCAATAAGCAACAAATGTAATAAATAAGTAAACTACATAAGAGAAGATACTACATGCTATGGAAAAATGAAGTAGAGCCAAGTCAGCAGGATTGGGTGGGGGTGGGAAATACAGAGGAAAGGGGGCGGGGGTTGATGACAATTTTAACCAGAGTGGTAGGGGTAAACCTTAATGAGAAGATGCATTTAAGCAAAGAATTGAAGGAGTTAGGGGGTTGGCCGTGAGATTATCATAGAGATGAGCCAGTGCAAGCGTCCTGCAGTCTCCAGCCTCCATAAGGGTGACGCCTGCCTCCTGGGGTTCACGCCCTTGAGGGCTGGATTTAGAAGACAGGAGAAGAGAGTGTGGGAGAAGTAAAAGTGTGTGACCTGAAAACTAAGTCAAAAAGGCCTGTGTTGGGGTTTTCTCAAATCCTTTCTGAGTTGGATCTCACTCGAGGGAAAGCCATGTTGGGAGCTTCCCAGTGGAGGGGTTCATGTGGTGATGAACCGAGGCCTCCAACCAATAGCCAGATGAATGTGTTTGGAAGCAGGTCCTCCAGCCCGTCAGGTCTTCTTTGCCGACGGCAGCCCCAGCTGCCATCTCAACTGTAATCTCGTGAGAGATCTGGAGCCCCCACTACTCAGCAAAGCCGCCCCCAGGTTCCTGAGCCATGGAAACTCTGTGAGATAATGCATGGTTTTTGTTCTAATTACTCTTTGGGGTATTATGTTACACAGCGGCAACTGAGTAATGTAGACCCTAAAGCAAGACTGTGCCTGGAGATTGTGAGGCAGAGGGAAGTGGCGGGAACTGAGCACAGAAGGTCAAAGTCAAGGTCAAGGTCTGGTAGGATCTCCAGAATCCTGATTGACCCCCAGAGTGGGATGGAAAGCCACTGATAGGGTCATTCTCAGAGGAGTGACATGAGATGACTAACTGGTTTGACCACTGAAAAAGAAGGTATGATTTTTTTTAGCACTGTATAATAAATTATTTCATATTCGTGATAATTCAGAAAAACTATTCTTTTTTTCTTCTCCCTTGCCTCCAATTTCTGACCTTGATTATCCCGTCAGCCCTGTGTTTTCACCCAGGTCTTCCTTGGATTTTTCAAGTCAGTCTTACATTCTAGCATCCTCCATGTCTGGAAACCGCATCCTTATCCCTTCAGGCATGCCTCCAGAAGCAATATTTTGGATCTTGCCTGACATCAGCAGAGCTATTTTTAAACCTTTGTAAAACCCAGACACTCTTTCTTTTAGAGGATTACCCTACAGTGTATCAAACATATTGAAATGCACCCACATCCCACATTTAATATAAATGATATACTTAGGAGAATAAGACATTTAAACTTATTCATTTTGATTTTCTAAGATTCTTTTTTGTATTTTGAAGCCTTATCTATGTATTTATAGACATATATGTATATAAACATGCATGTATTTGTGTATACATACACACACACACGTTTCAAAGATCTTTATAGACCCTTAAAGGTCAAAGACCCTAATTGCTGTACTTGTGTGTGTGTGTGTGTGTGTGTGTGTGTGTGTGTACACACCAAGTCATACTTCAGTCGTGTCCAACTCTTTGCAACCCTATGAACTACAGCCCGCCAGGCTCCTCGGTCCATGGGATTTTCTCAAGAATATTGAAGTGGGTTGCCATGCCCTCCTCCAGGGAATCTTTCCGACCCAGGGATCGAATCTGCATCTCCTGCATCTCCTGCATTGGTAGGCAGATTCTTTACCACTGAGCCAACTGAGAAGCCCTAAGTTGTATGATACCGACTATAAATCCTCTGAGAGTCAGGGAGAAAAAAAAAGCATAATAAAAGCCAGAACTGGCAGAGATGGCTTTATGGCAAGGTGGCTTTGAAAACCAACTTTAAAATAGAGTAGGTGCTCAGTTCAACATTTGTTGAATAAATGGATAAATGAATGAATGAGCAGTAAGTACTATCATGAATTTTCAGTTCCCTACCACCATTTATTGTATCCATGGCTCTACCCTGTCCCAGCAGCTCTGAGGAAGTAAAATACAGTTTTTAAAAAATGCTGATAATCCAGAAGTCAGTCAATTATTAGCTTTTGGATTTCAAAACAGTCTTTGGAAACCAATCATAGAAGGATTTTCAAAAGCTCTTACAGTCCAAAAACTAACTTCTGAGTATCAAAAGTCAAGTCCCTAAGAGCTCACAGCATAGTTTCTGCAATGATTGATAGATTTGTGAAGAACAAATGAAGAGTCAGATGACCTTGCCCTGGGAGATAGATTCCTTAACAGAGGGAGGGCTGCAGGGGGCCCTAGGAGAGGAGTCCCTCAGGTTGGAGAGACGGTTTGGAGGGTTGAGTCAGCATGGAAAGGCCTCCAGCCTCTCTGGGGCAAGCACTGGACCTCATCGGCAAAGGGGCGCCAGGTCAAGGCTCACAAATCGCCCAAGTTACTGCCTAAGCCAAGTCCAGCCTGGGTCCATACCCAGGAGCTCTGCGGTAGCCCTCCCCAAGGCCTGCTTGTTCATTTTCCAGCCAGACAGACTCATCTGTGGCTCAGACGGGATCCAGCCCTCTAAATTATCCTGTGTGTAGGAATTCCTTGGCAGTCCAGTGGTTAGGACTCCACGCTTCACTGTAGAGGTCAGGGGTTCGATCCCTGGCTGGGGAACTAGGATCCCACAACACACCAGCATGGCCAAAATAAGTAAATGAATTGTTTTGTGTGCATAAGCCTGTTTTCCTTAATCCTGGGTAGAGAACGGAAGGGAAAGCCTTGCCATTCTGATCGAAGCCAGGATGGGGATGAATATGAACCTAGGAAATAGACAAAAAAACTTTTTTTCAACTTTGATTAACAAGTAGAATTTGGATAAGAAGAAGGCAAGGACACAGCATCCTAGGATATGACACATAAGCAAACGGGACAACATAAAAACCAGTCTGTAGCAGGGAAAGCACTGTGGGGAGTAACAGATAAATTGGTTTTCGCTTTTACCATTTGTCTGTATTGCTCATCATTCTTTCTACACATTTGCATTTGGGACTTATCCAGTAGTCCAGTGGCTAAGACGAAAGGCCTGCAATGCAGGGGGCCCAGGTTTGATCCCTGGTTGGGGAACTAGATCTCACATGCCACAGCTAAAGATCCTGAGTGCTGCACCTAAGACTCAGTGCAGCCAAGCAAATAAATATAAATAAAATTTGCCTCCTCTAGCTTTTGCCTTACAATGGACTATTTTATACACCTTTTTTCTTCTTTTTACTTTTTACAGAGTAAAATCATTTTCGTTTCTTCAGAGAAAAACATAATTGCTCCAAACTATTGAGAAATTACTCTAGATGTATATACTGCTCCTTAAAATTTCTTCCAGAGGGTAAAATAAATTACTTTTGTTCATTAACTCTTTTCAGAGATTTCACACATCACCTGCAGGAGAGTCTCTAATACTGTTCTCACAGACTCGTTATTGGCCAAAAGCCTGGAAATCGCGGTTCACTTTAGTAATACTTTTCATTATAGAGCAAAAACAGTCTGCAAAAACTTGGCATGTGACAATTGTTGCCTAGTGGGTTTATATCTTACTGTTCAGTATATTAATACTTCTTGTCCCTTTATTAAGTCCTCTAAATATTATAAAGCATTTTTTCAGGTATTCAACCCATGTATAAACTGACTTTTTCCCACTTCCCTTTAGTAGCAAAAAATTAAAGTAAAATTGGCCAAAATGTGCAAGAACCTTTAATGACACACCATTTTCCCCCCTAAGAACATTCTTCTAATCTTCCATTTAGAGACCTGTGAATGAAGAAGTCAAGTGAACAGGGAATATTACTTTGGTTCAGTAGTTTCTGTTTCAACTTTCCAGTTTATTAATATAACCCTTCTGCAGAAGACATTCAGAATGACCCGTGAAAATTTAACAAAGCTGAACTTTACATGTAACTTGATTTCATCTGTTCCATAGCTATTCAAATTCTAGAACTAAAAGCTAAATGCTGGGTACAAGGAAGGAAACTCCCACCCTCCAAGTTACCTTCCTATATTTTAGGAATCTAAAATATATAATACAGTCTGTTTATATTAATTTTTATATAAAATTAATTTATAGTATTATATATATGCTGCTGCTGCTGCTGCTAAGTCGCTTCAGTTGTGTCCGATTCTGTGCGACCCCATAGACGGCAGCCCACCAGGCTCCCCCGTCCCTGGGATTCTCCAGGCAAGAACACTGGAGTGGGTTGCCATTGCCTTCTCCAATGCATGAAAGTGAAGAGTGAAAGTGAAGTCGCTCAGTCCTGTCTGACTCTTAGCAACACCATGGACTGCAGCCTACCAGGCTCCTCCATCCATGGGATTTTCCAGGCAAGAGTACTGGAGTGGGGTGCCATCGCCTTCTCTTATTATATATATAATACAATATAATTCCCATTATATTCACAACAGTTTGATTATAATATTGAAAAACCTAAAGGGTTTTGATGGGAATATAAATCAGTACAGTCACTGTGGAAAACAGTATAAAGTTCCTCAAAAAAAAAAAAACTAAAAATAGAGTTACTGTATGATCCAGCAATCCCACTCCTGGATATATATCTGGAGAAAATTTAATTTGAAAAGATACATGCACCCCAGTGTTCACAGCAGGACTGTTTCCAACAGCCAAAACACGGAAGTGCCCATCGACAGAGGAAAGGATAAAGAAGATGTGGTATATATGTATTTTTGTTGTTGTTGCTCAGTTGCTAAGTCATGTCTGACTCTTTGTGACCCCCATGGACTGTAGCCCACCAAGCTCTGTTCATCTCCAGGCAAGAATACTGGAGTGAGTAGCCATTCCCTTCTCCAGGGGATCTTCTTGATGCAAGGATCAAACGGGGGTCTCCTCCATTGCAGACAGATTCTTTACCGTCTAAGCCATCAGGGAGTTTGCTCAAATTCACGTCCATTCCACTGTGTATGGGATACCACTCAGGCATAAAAAAAGAATTAAATAATACCATTTTCAGCAACATGGATGGACCTAGATATTATCACACTAAGTGAAATAAGTCAGAGAAAAAACATCACATGATATCACTTATATGTGGAATCTAAAATATAATACAAATGAATGTATTTACAAAACAGAAATAGACTCACAGACATAGAAAACAAACTCATGGTTACCAAAGGGGAAGGGGTGGGAGGGATAAATTAGGAGTTTGACATTAGCAGAAGCATACTGTGCTGTGCGTGCTTGGTCACTCAATCACATCCAACACTTTTCAACCCATTCATTGGACTGCAGCCCACCAGGTTCCTCTGTCCATGGCGATTCTCCAGGCAAGAATACTGCAGTGGGTTGCCATGCCCTCCTCCAGGAGATCTTCCCAACCCAGGGATCGAACCCAAGTCTCCCACATTGCAGAGATACACACTACTATATATAAAATAGATAACCAACGAGGAGCTACGACATCACACTGACTACATAGTACAGGAAACTATTCAATCAGTTCAGTTCAGTTCAGTTCAGTCGCTCAGTCGTGTCTGACTCTTTGCAACCCCATGAATCACAGCACACCAGGCCTCCCTGTCCATCACCAACTCCCAGAGTTCACCCAGACTCATGTCCATTGAGTCAGTGATGCCATCCAGCCATCTCATCCTCTGTCATCCTCTTCTCCTCCTGCCCCCAATCCCTCCCAGCATCAGGGTCTTTTCCAATGAGTCAACTCTTCGCATGAGGTGGCCAAAGTACTGGAGTTTCAGCTTTAGCATCATTCCTTCCAAAGAAATCCCAGGGCTGATCTCCTTCAGAATGGACTGGTTGGATCTCCTTGCAGTCCAAGGGACTCTCAAGAGTCTTCTCCAACACCACAGTTCAAAGGCATCAATTCTTTGGCACTCAGCCTTCTTCACAGTCCAACTCTCACATCCATAAATCATAATGGAAAGAATATGAAAAAGAACATACATATATGTGTGTGTGTGTGTGTATATATATATACATATATGTATATAAATGGAATCACTTTGCTGTACATGAGAAACTAACACAGCATTGTAAATCAACTGTACTTCAATGAAAAAATACATGTTTTAAAACAAAAGCAGGATACAAATTCTGTTCAAGTTCCCATAGATTATAAACCAAGAGACACTGGAACATATCCAGGGATATAAAACAAGGTGCAAAAATTTCTTGATCTAAAGGTATTGAAACCATATAGAATATGTTCTTTTATCAATGTGGAATTATGTTAGAAATCAATATCAAAAGATAATTTAAAATAACCTACATATTTTCAAGTGCAATGTGACATTTACCAAGAGAAATCTTTGACTTAGCTATAGTAGAACTGTTAGTCACTCAGTCATGTCCAACTCTTTGCAGCCCCACAGACTGTAACCTGCCAGGATCCTCTGTTCATGGGATTCTCCAGGCAAGAATACTGGAGTGGGTTGTCATTCCCTTCTCCAGTGGATCTTCCTTATACAGGCATCAAACCCAGGTCTCCTGCATTGCAGGAAGATTCTTTACCATCTGAGCTACCAGGAAGCTCTGTAGCTTAGCCATGGAAAGCCTCAGTAAAGTTAAGACTGGAAAACCAGAGGGTGATTGCAGAGAAGAAAGCATTTAAATGAGAAATTAATATCAAAGACACTTTAAAAACCCCACATATTTGGAAATTAAATGTCCACTTTTAAATGGTGGTTGTATCTAAGAAGTCATAACAAGGAAAATTAAAAAATATTTATAACAATAAATATGAAAAGAGCATTTATCAGAATTTGTTGTATATGGCTGAACTGCTCAATGCTGCTAAATACAATGTGGCATCTTGAATGAGGTATGAAAACAAATAATGGATACTAGCATAAAATTTTGTGAAATTTGAACAAAATCGGTACTTTAGTTAGTAATACTATACCATGTTAATTTCCTGGTTTTTTTTCTTTTTAACAACATAGCCATTTCTTTATATTCTCAGAATTGGATCAGAAGTTTCAAGCTTCATTCAAAATCTTTTAAAATCTTTAAGATAATAATCTTTCTAGACTTTTAGCAATAATACTAGATACCAGAATAAATGGAACTATATCAAAGTGAATATAGTTTATATTTTGAGTGAATATAAACTAGAAATCTAGCAATCTATTTTTCTGAAATATATATTCTATTATACATGCTATTTATATATGATAAAATCTTGAGAAAGAAAAAAAAGAGACGGGGAAATTGGAAAACAAGGACCTACGCCATAGCACAGGGAACTATGTTCAATATTCCGTAATAAACCATAATGGAAAGAATATGAAAAAAATATGTGCATATATATATATAAACTGAATCACTTTTCTGTACACCAGAAACTAATACAGCATTGTAAATCAACTATACTTCAATAAAAAAGTTTCAATAAAGAATAAAGTTTAAAAATAAAACAATAAGGTAAAGAAAGGGACCTGAAAGGAAGATGCAGCGATACAGAAAGGGGAGCCATGGAAAAATCTAATGTGCCCCCTAGGCATACACATGTTCACAAATAGCATAAATGTATACATTTACTGAAGTCAACTCCAGAACAAAGCAACATATTTTTCAGATACATACTTGTAGTTCCTTCAGGGACTGTGTTCAGAGAAATCTATTTCAGTCAACACAGTAGGAAAGGATTTAAATCAGGAAAAAAGAAATGAATGGGAAAAAAAAAAAAAGAAATGAGTGGACTCCAGGCCAAAGGAGCCACAAGAACATGGGGTGGTGGAAAAAGCAGTTTCAGTAATTTTCCAGCTGAAGCTCAAGTTGGCCTCCACAGTATTAATAAGGGGAATCTTAATAACGCGTTTTCCCCTATTTAATACTCAAAAAGAATAGCTCTTGAGAAGTCAGTTGGGAACGACACCAATTCTAAACTTTCAGCTCTATCAGAGTACATACATTCATAGGATGTAGACCAAACATTTGGAAGAATTCAGTAAGTGACAAACAGCACACACTACATAAGGACAACCTGGATCTCAATCCAGAGTAAAGACATAAATCTTATATTTGCAATAAAGATGATTAGGAAGGATTACAGGATGTAAATCTCATTTCCTTTACATATTTCCCAGAATATACATACCACCAATAACACAAAACAGTAATTTTCTGTATTTAACTAAAATTCATTTATTTTTCATATACATTAAATCACATCACCCTAAAAATTTAATATACATAAAATTTAAATTTAGAAATGAAGCAACCGGTGTTGTTTGTGCAACCCGTTCCACACAAAATATGAAGAGTACTCTGGCTCCATGGTTCAGAGGGGTAAGACACTGACGCAAGTGTGAGAAGATGGACAAATAGCTCTTCCTTATGAATATTAAAAAGGCAATATTCAGACACAGCAGGTGTCTGCCCCACTGTCTGGTCTTAGTACTGAGGTAGGTTATCCATCATACTGACTGAGTCCTTCCCTAGGAAGCATCATCAAACACTGTGACACTCAACTCTGAAATGGCTTTTAATCCAACGGCAATCAATTCTCAGTCCCCAAAATTCACAGAATTCACAACGTACATACTCCATCCACTGTCAACCTAAAGTGAAAATATAGTCAGTTCTGTTCTTTGGCAGTTATTTGGTTACCTGACTGAATTTCCATTTCCAGGTCATATATGGAGGCTGGGGAATAGGTGTGTATAGCCACCTGTCTATGCTTAGTCACTCAGTCATGTCTGACTCTCTGCAACCCCACAGACTGCAGCCCACCAGGCTCCTCCTGTCCATGGGAATCTTCAGGTAAGAATACTGGAGTGGGTTGCCATGCCTTCCTCCAGGGAATCTTCCCAACCCAGGGATCAAATCTAGGTCTCCCACATTGTGGGCAGATTCTTTACCACCAGAGCCATCAGGAAAGTCCAAGAATACTGGAGTGGGTAGCCTATCCCTTCTCCAGGGGATCTTCCCAACTCAGGGATTGAACTGGGGTCTCCCACATTGCAGGCAGATTCTTTACCAGCTGAGCTACCAGGGAAGCCCCTATATAACCACCTACATATTATGATTTCAGGGGCCCCAGAAATTAATGTCCAGAGTAAATCTGTAACAGTTGTGAGCTGGGTGTCACCACCCAGATAACCATACGCCACAAACTGCATAAGCCACAAACTATGAAATATTCACATAAATATTCATATACATAAACAGGAAGCATTATGCAGGGTTCTCCAGAGAAACAGAACCAATAGGATTGTGTATAGAGAGAGAAAAGGAGATTTATGATAAGGAATCGGCTCACATGATGATGGAGACAGGTCCCAGACTGCAGGGTGAGTGAGCAAGCTGGAAACCCAGGAGAGGCCACACTTTAGTTCCAGCCTGAGTCTGAAGGCCTGAAAACAAGGCAAGCTGATGTGTAGCTCTATCTGAAAGCTGACAGGCTCCAGACACAGGAAGAGCCAATGTTTTGAGTCCAAAGGGAAAAGGTCAATGCCCCAGTTTGAAGGCAGTTGGGCAGTAAAAATGCTATTACTCAGGATGAGGCCAGGCTTTTTGTTCTATTCAGGCCTTCAACTGATTGGACGAGGCCCACCCACATTAGGGAGAGCAATCTGCTTGACTTAGTCTACAATATACATGTCACTCTCACCCAAAAACACCTTCAGAGAAACACCTAGAATAATATTTGACCAAATATCTGTGCACCTCATGGCCCAGTCAAGTTGACGCATAAAATTAACCATCACAAAAGGGTTTCTCTCATAGCTCAGCTGGTAAAGAATCCGCCTGCAATGCAGGAGACCCTGATTCAATTCCTCGATTGAGAAGATCCACTAGAGAAGGCATAGGCTAGCCACTCTAGTATTCTTGCACTTCCCTTGTGGCTCTGCTGATGAAGAATCCGCCCGCAATGCAGGAGACCTGGGTTCAATCCCTGGGTTGGAAAGATCCCCTGGAGAAGGGAAAGGCTATCCACTCCAGTATTCTGGCCTGGAGAATTCCATGGAGTGTATAGTCCATGGGGTTGCAAAGAGTTGGACACGACTGAGTGACTTTCACTTTCTTTCAATGGTAGTTTACTGGTTTGAAGGAGGCCCAACTACCTTGATTCTACCCAATTCTTTTTCTTTTTATTGTTTTCTTTATTTTTGGCTGTGTTGGGTCTTTGTTGCTGTGCAGGCTTTCTCTAGTTGCAGTAAGTGGGGGCTACTTTCCAGTTGCTGTGCACGGGTTTCGCACTGTGGTGGCTTCTCTTGTGGAACATGGGCTCTAGGGCATGGGCTCAGTAGTTGTGGCACATGGGCTTAGTTACTCCAGGGCATGTGGAATCTTCCCAGACCAGGGACTGAATCCATATCTCCCGCACTGGCAGGTGGATTCTTAACCACTGGACAACCAGGGAAGTCCTACGCATTTCTTAAAGACAAACAATCCAATCTTTAGAGAATTAGAGGTATGAAGAGATGGTTTTCAGAGGGTGTGTGCAAGTTGGACCAGGGGCATCAAAGCCTTTAAGTCCTCACCATCTCTAAGAAAACACAATTTTCTGGGCCTGGGACCAAAGTAGGTGAAGGTCTGAGCTGTATCCAGCTTAAGACAGGACAGCTACCTGCACACAGGGATGAAAATGAAAGGGTCATCCATCCAGACCGCTCAGCAGCAGTCTAGAGGCAAAAAACAGGAGAAATCCACAAATTACATTCATTCATTCAATAGTGTTACAGAGCTTCTGCTCCATGCCAGACACTGTGCTAGACATTTCAGAAACAAGTATAAATAAGAACTATATCCTTCCTTTCAGAAGTTCATTCCAGTAGGGATTATAAATATGCAAACAGATAATGATCATACATTGTGGAAAGTTCACAATAAATTGCAATGATCTCTGCCCAGCTGGTTTTAATTCAATGGGAAGTAGACCACATAATGTAAAGTATATCAGAAATCTTCTGCCAAAACATACCTTCTTCTCTCCACCTCCACCCACCCAGCAATAGCTGCCTAAAACTCCATCCAGAGATTCACTTGCATTAGTAATTTAAAAAGCAAAGCAAAACTCAACTAGAAAGGCTGTCATCCACATCTTAGTAAATTAGTTTAATAAACCTACTCTTCTAAACGTAGCTGAAATCAGTCACATAAAGAGAATGGGAGATTTGAAAAGTGAGGAAAAGAAATGAGAACTGATTTGGAAGATACAGCACTAAGCCAGAGAGAATGTGGGCTTCCCTGGTGGCTCAGCGATAAAGAATCCTCCTGCAGTGCAGGAGCCACAGGAGATTTGGGCTCAATCCTTGGGTCAGGAAGATCCCCTGGAGAAGGGCATGGCAACCCACTCCAGTATTCTTGCCTGGAGAATCCCGTGAACAGAGGATGCTAGAGGGCTACAGTCTATAGTGTCACAAAGAGTTGGACATGACTGAATCAACAGCATGCACACACAGACAGAATGCAGAGAACAGGCATTCAGAGACAGAAAAGGATTTTGGAAAAGAAAGGGGATGCTGCAAGGTCAAAGTCTTTGGGCACAAGAACATATTAAGTTTCTAATACTTTCAGAAGATGAATCTAATTTTGGATGGAACCTGCCTCCAAAAATGTTTACTCACTTCAAAATTCTCCCAAAGGCTGAACCTCCTCCTTCCTCTTTCTCCAGAAGGAAGAAAAGACCCAAAGAGCAAGCTCTGCTTCCATCTCTCTAAATCATGGCTGTCGTGTCACTGAACTGTGTGGTCTCTAACTTCATCCCAGTTTCCTGTCCCCTAGGAGTGTCTGGATGGTCAGGTTTGTGGAGGAATGAAGGGCAGAAGAGGGCTTGTTATGGCCATTTAACAGACAGAGACAAAGGTATGGATAAATAAAGATTTAAGGAAAAACAGACTTACAACAGGGAAGTGAACTAAAAAAAGATAAGCTTCTGGTATATGCCCATAATGTTAATCAGTTATTAACTATACACTTGGTTGACTACAGTTTATAATAGCTTGAAAACCCAAGTACATCATTTATTGTTAAACCAGATTTCCCATTTCACTTATTCATCACTGACAATATTAAAAGAAAAATTTTCAAGCTAAGATGGCGGAGGAGTAGGACGGGGAGAACACTTTCTCCCCCACAAATTCATCAAAAGAACATTTAAACGCCAAGTAAATTCCACAAAACAACTTCTGAATGCCAGCAGAGGACATCAGGCACCCAGAAAAGCAACCCAAGTCTTTGAAAGGAGGTAGGAAAAAATATAAAAGACAAAAAAAGAGACAAAAGAGGGAGGGACGGAGTTCCATCCAGGGAAGGTAGTCTAAAAAAGAGAGAAGTTTCCAATCACCAGGAAACCTTCTCACTGCAGAATCTGTGCCGAGCCTTGGAAGCACAGAGGGCAACATAACAACGAGGAAAAATAAATAAACTATTAAAACCCACAGATTTCGAGCCCTACGGTAACTCCCCCAGCGGAGAAGCAGCGCAGACGCCTGCATCCGCCATTAGCAAGCGGGGGCTGGGCAGGGAGGCGTGGCGCGGGCTGCATCGCTTAGAGTAAGGATCTGGCCTGAATACCCCGAGCACTATCTGAGCGAAATAATTTGGGCTAGCAAACCAGACTGTGGGATATCTACCACGCGAAAAGCCAGCCCTAACCTAAGACACTGCCAGGCCCGTGCACGGAACAAAGGACTGAACAGAGATAGCCGGCTACAGACCATCCCCTTCTGGTGACAGGCAGCCAGAGCCAGAAGGGGGCATTCGCAGCCCCAGAGAGACATTATCTATAAAACTGTAAGCAGGCTTCTTAGCTAACTAAGACTTCTTGGGGGTCTGGACGGTCAACATCCGCCTGAGAAGGTGCGCTGGTTGTACACCTAGATAACTGAGCGGTGGGGAGGCGATAAGTCGCAGCAATTGCGCTCGCCAAACACCTCATCACCTGAGCTGCTCGGACCTGGAAAGGGCACAAAACGCAGGCCCAACGGAGTCTGTGCCTCTGAGGACTACCCAAGTGCCTGAACCTGAGCAGCTTGGACCTGGGAGGTGCAAGCAGCCCAGGGCGAGACACAGATGGTTCCCGGCGGAGCAACCTAGAGCCTAAGCAGTGTGGGCAGGGAGGCTATACGCGCCGTGAGCGGGAGCAGACCCAGTGTGGCTGAGGCACTGCGAGCACACGCCAGTGTTAATTGTTGGCAGCATCCCTCCC
>NW_011494707.1:6146698-6148347 GCF_000754665.1 Bison bison bison | reverse complement strand
AAAAAAAAAGTGTCCTCCACCATCCCCTTTGTGTCAGGGCAGAAACCAGACACTGAAGAGACCAGCAAACAGAAGAATCTATAACAGAGGGAACCGTCTTGGAAGCTACAGGCAATAGATTAAAACCCTGTGGTTAGTACCAACTACATAGGAAGGGGCCTATAGATCTTGAGAAAAATAAGTCGGACCAAGGAACTAGCTGAAAATGAACTGAACCCACAATACCCACAACAAAACTAGAGAAAGTCCTAGATATATTTTAACTATTTTTACGATCATTCCTTCTTTCTTTTTTTTTAAATTTTTTAAAGAATTTTCAGTCCTCTATTATTCCTTTAATTTTCATTTTTTAACCTACCATTACTTAGCAAAAAAAAAAAAAAAAAAAGACCCTGTTTTTTTTTTAAGCAAACTTCATATATATATTTTTTATAATTTTTTTGACTTTTTTTTCTTCTTTTCTTTAACATTGCATTTTTGAAATTCCAAACTCTGCTCTAGATTTTTAATTTTAGCTTTTTGGTATTTGTTATCAATTTTGTACCTATATTTTGTTTATATAATTTTTGTGACTTTTTTTTCTCTCTCTTTCTTTCTCTTCTTTTATATAACATTGTGTATCTGAAATTCCAAACTCTACTCTAGATTTTTAATTTATGCTTTTTGGTATTTGTTATCAATTTTGTACCTATACTTTCTTTATAACTTTTGTGACTTTGTTTCTTTTTGTTTGTTTGTTTTTTCTCTTTCTTTTCCTTCTTCTTTTCTTTAACATTGTATATCTGAAATTCCAAACTCTACTCTAGATTTTTAATTTATGCTTTTATGTATTTGTTACCAATTTTGTACCTTTAAGAACCCAATCTTCAGTACTCATTTTTCACTAGGGAGCGAGATTACTGGCTTGACTGCTCTATCCCTCTGGACTCTCCTTTTTCTCCACCAGGTCGCTTGTGTCTTCTCCCTAACCCCTCTCTACTCTACCCAACTTTGTGAATTTCTGTGTGTTACAGATGGTGGAGAACACTTAGGGAATTGATTACTGGCTGGATCTGTCTCCCTCCTTTTCATTCCCCCCTTTTATCCTCCTGGCCACCTCTGTCTCCTTCCTCCTTCTTCTCTTCTCTGTATAACTCCGTGAACATCTCTGAGCGGTCCAGTTGTGGAGTGCACATAAGGAAGTGATTACTGGCTAGCCCACTTTCTCCTCTATTGATTCCACCTCATCTCATTTGGGTCACCTCTAACTCCCTCCTCCCTCTTCTCTTCTCCGTGTAACGCTGTGAACCTCTCTGGGTGACCCTCACAGTGGAGAAACTTTTCATCTTTAATGTAGATGTTCTATCAGTGGTGCTGTATAGAAGGAGAAGTTTTGAAACGACTGTAAAAATAGGACCAATAACTGGAAGCAGGAGGCTTAAGTCCAAACCCTGACTCCAGGGAACTTCTGACTCCAGGGAACATTAATTGACAGGAGCTCATCAAATGCCTCCATACCTACACTGAAACCAAGCACCACACGAGGGCCAACAAGTTCCAGGGCAAGACATACCAAGCAAATTCTCCAGCAACAAAGGAACACAGCCCTGAGCTCCAAGATACAGGCTGCCCAAAGTCACCCCAAAACCATAGACATCTCATAACTCATT
>NW_011494707.1:6143802-6146426 GCF_000754665.1 Bison bison bison | reverse complement strand
ATTTAAACAAGATGAAGAGACAGAGGAATACCCAGCAGATAAAGGAACAGGATAAATGCCCACCAAGCCAAACAAAAGAGGAAGAGATAGGGAATCTATCTGATAAAGAATTCTGAATAATGATAGTGAAATTGATCCAAAATCTTGAAATCAAAATGGAATCACAGGTAAATAGCCTGGAAACAAGGATTGAGAAGATGCAAGAAAGGTTTAACAAGGACCTAGAAGAAATAAAAAAGAGTCAATATATAATGAATACTGCAATAAATGAAATTAAAAACACTCTGGAGGCAACAAATAGTAGAATAACAGAGGCAGAAGATAGGATTAGTGAATTAGAAGAGAGAATGGTAGAAATAAATGAATCAGAGAGAAAAAAAGAAAAACGAATTAAAAGAAATGAGGACAATCTCAGAGACCTCCAGGACAATATTAGACGCTACAACATTCAAACCATAGGGGTCCCAGAAGAAGAAGACAAAAAGAAAGACCATGAGAAAATACTTGAGGATATAATAGTTGAAAACTTCCCTAAAATGGGGAAGGAAATAATCACTCAAGTCCAAGAAACCCAGAGAGTCCCAAACAGAATAAACCCAAGGCGAAACACCCCAAGGCACATATTAATCAAATTAAAAAAGATCAAACACAAAGAACAAATATTAAAAGCAGCAAGGGAAAAACAACAAATAACACACAAGGGAATTCCCATAAGGATAACAGCTGATCTTTCAATAGAAACTCTTCAAGCCAGGAGGGAATGGCAAGACATACTTAAAGTGATGAAAGAAAATAACCTACGGCCCAGATTATTATACCCAGCAAAGATCTCATTCAAATATGAAGGAGAAATCAAAAGCTTTACAGACAAGCAAAAGCTGAGAGAATTCAGCACCACCAAACCAGCTCTCCAACAAATACTAAAGGATATTCTCTAGACAGGAAACACAAAAACGGTGTATAAATTTGAACCCAAAACAATAAAGTAAATGGCAACGGGATCATACTTATCAGTAATTACCTTAAACGTAAATGGGTTGAATGCCCCAACCAAAAGACAAAGACTGGCTGAATGGATACAAAAACAAGATCCCTACATATGTTGTCTACAAGAGACCCACCTCAAAACAGGGGACACATACAGACTGAAAGTGAAGGGTTGGAAAAAGATTTTCCATGCAAATAGAGACCAAAAGAAAGCAGGAGTAGCAATACTCATATCAGATAAAATAGACTTTAAAACAAAGGCTGTGAAAAGAGACAAAGACAGTCACTACTTAATGATCAAAGGATCAATCCAAGAAGAAGATATAACAATTATAAATATATATGCACCCAACACTGGAGCACTGCAATATGTAAGACAAATGCTAACAAGTATGAAAGGAGAAATTAACAATAACACAATAATAGTGGGAGACCTTAATACCCCACTCACACCTATGGATAGATCAACTAAACAGAAAATTAACAAGGAAACACAAACTTTAAATGATACAATAGACCAGTTAGACCTAATTGATATATATAGGACATTTCATCCCAAAACAATGAATTTCACCTTTTTCTCAAGCGCACATGGAACCTTCTCCAGGATAGATCACATCCGGGGCTATAAATCTAGCCTTGGTAAATTCAAAAAAATAGAAATCATTCCAAGCATCTTCTCTGACCATAATGCAGTAAGATTAGATCTCAATTACAGAAGAAAAACTATTAAAAATTCCAACATATGGAGGCTGAACAACACGCTGCTGAATAACCAACAAATCACAGAAGAAATCAAAAAAGAAATAAAAATATGCATAGAAACAAGTGAAAATGAAAACACAACAACCCAAAACCTGTGGGACATTGTAAAAGCAGTCCTAAGGGGAAAGTTCATAGCAATACAGGCATACCTCAAGAAATAAGAAAAAAGTCAAATAAATAACCTAACTCTACACGTAAAGCAACTAGAAAAGGAAGAAATGAAGAACCCCAGGGTTAGTAGAAGGAAAGAAATCTTAAAAATTAGGGCAGAAATAAATGAAAAAGAAACAAAAGAGACTATAGCAAAAATCAACAAAGCCAAAAGCTGGTTCTTTGAAAGGATGAATAAAACTGACAAACCATTAGCCAGACTCATCAAGAAACAAAGGGAGAAAAATCAAATCAATAAAATTAGAAATGAAAATGGAGAGATCACAACAGACAACACAGAAATACAAAGGATCATAAGAGACTACTATCAACAACTATATGCCAATAAAATGGACAATGTGGAAGAAATGGACAAATTCTTAGAAAAGTACAACTTTCCAAAACTGGACCAGGAAGAAATAGAAAATCTTAACAGACCCATCACAAGCACGGAAATTGAAACTGTAATCAAAAATCTTCCAGCAAACAAAAGCCCAGGTCCAGACGGCTTCACAGCTGAATTCTACCAAAAATTTAGAGAAGAGCTAACACCTATCCTACTCAAACTCTTCCAGAAAATTGCAGAGGAAGGTAAACTTCCAAACTCATTCTATGAGGCCACCATCACCCTAATACCAAAACCTGACAAAGATGCCACAAAAAAAGAAAACTACAGGCCAATATCACTGATGAACATAGATGCAAAAATCCTTAACAAAATT
>NW_011494707.1:6139965-6142868 GCF_000754665.1 Bison bison bison | reverse complement strand
AAAACACTCTCCGACATACATCACAGCAGGATCCTCTATGACCCACGTCCCAGAATATTGGAAATAAAAATAAACAAATGGGACCTAATTAAACTTAAAAGCTTCTGCACATCAAAGGAAACTATTAGCAAGGTGAAAAGACAGCCTTCAGAATGGGAGAAAATAATAGCAAATGAAGCAACTGACAAACAACTAATCTCAAAAATATATAAGCAACTCCTACAGTTCAATTCCAGAAAAATAAACAACCCAATCAAAAAATGGGCCAAAGAACTACATTTCTCCAAAGAAGACATACAGATGGCTAACAAACACATGAAAAGATGCTCAACATCACTCATTATCAGAGAAATGCAAATCAAAACCACAATGAGGAACCATTTCACGCCAGTCAGAATGGCTGCGATCCAAAAGTCTACAAGCAATAAATGCTGGAGAGGGTGTGGAGAAAAGGGAACCCTCTTACACTGTTGGTGGAATGCAAACAAGTACAGCCACTATGGAGAACAGTGTGGAGATTCCTTAAAAAACTAGAAATAGAACTGCCTTATGATCCAGCAATCCCACTGTTGGGCATACACACTGAGGAAACCAGAAGGGAAAGAGACACGTGTACCCCAATGTTCATCGCACACTGTTTATAATAGCCAGGACATGGAAGCAACCTAGATGTCCATCAGCATATGAATGGATAAGAAAGCTATGGTACATATACACAATGCAGTATTACTCAGCCATTAAAAAGAATACATTTGAATCAGTTCTAATGAGGTGGATGAAACTGGAGCCTATTATACAGAGTGAAGTAAGCCAGAAAGAAAAACACCAATACAGTATACTAACGCATATATATGGAATTTAGAAAGATGGTAACAATAACCCTGTCTACGAGACAGCAAAAGAGAGACTGATGTATAGAACAGTCTTATGGACTCTGTGGGAGAGGGAGAGGGTGGGAAGATCTGGGAGAATGACATTGAAACATGTATAATGTCATGTATGAAATGAGTCACCAGTCCAGGTTTGATGCACGATGCTGGATGCTTCGGGCTGGTGCACTGGGATGACCCAGAGGGATGGTATGGGGAGGGAGAAGGGAGGAGGGTTCAGGATGGGGAACACATGTATACCTGTGGCGGATTCATTTCAATATTTGGCAAAACCAATAAACTAAGTAAAAAAAAAAAAGAAAAATTTTCAATAGGTTTAAAATTGCATTTTCTATGACTTGGTTTCTTTAGATTCTAAGCATTGTAGGCAAAACTAGATTAAGTATAGCCAATGCAAGGTCAAGATCTTCAGGCACAAAAAATCCATTAATGTTCTAATACTTTCAGAAGATGAATCTAATGTCAGATAAAAGCTGTCTCCAGAATATATGGTTAAGTATGTTCTGGGTATAATTTGTTTTGGCAAACAGTGTAGAAATTCATATGAAACTCTACTGAACTAACAGCAAATTGCCCACCTAGAAAAAAATAAATTTTTAATAGCTTCAAAAGAATTCTAAAGGATGATAATCCTTGGAAAATAAATAAAACATGGATGAGTTAGAAATTGTAGTTCTGGGCTGTTATTTAGTTGCTAAGTCATGGCCAACTCTTTTTCGAGCCCATGGACTGTAGCCCATCAGGCTCCTCTGTCCATGAGATTCTCCAGGCAAGAATACTGGAATGGGTTGCCATTTTCTTCTCCAGGGCATCTTCCCAATCCAGGGATCGAACCTGTGTCTCCTGCACTTAGATACCACCTGAAATAGCAAAGTTAAATTTCTACATCTACATGTTTTATAGTGAAAGAAACAGAACAAAGTTTTATTAAAAGTATTAATAAATCTAAATTGCAATTATTAATGAAGTATTAGAATGTAAAAAACATTTTCGGCTTTGAGTTATCTTTTAGTAGCTCTAATTCCTTTCCTCTATTGGACAGTTTTCTTATTCTGGATCCCCAAAAAATCAGTGCCAATAAGATAAAGTTTTCCTAAAGCACCCTTCATTTTTATGAACCCCTAAGTGCCAAATTTCACTCACTGTATACTGGGAAAACCTATCACTTTGTCCACTGAATCTCCTTAGTGATAGATTGTGAGGAAAACATTTTTGCATGCCACTTTCACACATGGCTTCAGAAAATTTTCAATTCAGTGCAGTCACTCAGTCATGTCATAAGTATATGACTTTTAAGTACATGATTTACTTGAATTTAATAGATATTAATGCATTTTACATTACTGGGGCAAGAGCAAGGAAATTTCTAGACAGTTTAACTCTAAAATAATTGGTCTGCATAGTTTTAAAGTAGTTCATAACAACAGAAGAGCTATTTCACAACATGTAAGACATGTTTTGTCATTTAAAAATGTATCCAGAGTAACTATAGTAAGGCCTACTCGGCAGTCTTCTAGATTAGCTTCAATATTACTTATGGGGGAAGAACAGTGTTTGGGAAAATATTTGAGAAAACAAACCTTGAAGGAAGAGAGAAAAGCTTATTATTCATCAAAGTCTGATAACCTTTACTTAATGTGTTACTCTGTACTGTAGAGAATATACAGCATATATTCTCTGAATATTTGCAAATAATACCCTTTTAATTTTTATGCAAACCAAACAATAATAATAAAATAAAATTGTACAAAGTACTATTGTAAAACTGTAAAATAAATGTAAAATTGTAAAATAAAATTATACAATGGTTGCATAACTCCATACTAAAAACCACTGAATTATTTAAACTATTATCCAAAGAAATGACATTGAGTGGTATTTAACCATTTAAATCACAACACATTCAGTTCAGTTCAATTGCTCAGTCGTGTCTGACTCTTTGGGACCCCAAGACTGCAGCACGCCAGGCTTCCCTGTCCATCACCAACTCCTGGAGCTTGCTCAAACTCATGT
>NW_011494707.1:6131559-6139865 GCF_000754665.1 Bison bison bison | reverse complement strand
CAACCATCTCATCTTCTGTTGTCCCCTTCTCCTCCTGCCCTCAATCTTGCCCAGCATCAGGGTCTTTTCCAATGAGTCAGTTCCTCGAAGCAGGTGGACGAAGGATTGGAGCTTCAGCTTCAGCATCAGTCCTTCCAATGAATATTCAGGACCGATTTCCTTTAGGATTGACTGGTTGAATCTCCTTGCTATCCAAGGGACTCTCAAGAGTCTTCTCCAACACCACAGTTCAAAAGCATCAATTCTTTGGTGCTCAGCTTTCTTTATGGTCCAACTCTCACATCCATATATGACTACTGGAAAAAACCATAGCTTTGACTAGATGGACTTTTGTCAGCAGAAAATTGTAAACACGTGCAAACTCTCACATTGCCTAATTCTTTCTCACCAAACCAACTATGATATAGATAAAATGGAGTAACTTTCATTAATTTTCCTACAAATGAAAGAGTGATAGGTTGCAAATTATACATGATTTTCAATTACAAGTAAGCTAGACAGAAGTATCTACATTATTCAAAGTTGAGGAATGGTTATGGATATTTCTCTCTATGTTAGAAGCTACATGCCGTTTTGTTTTGTTTGTTTGTTTGTTTTTTTCTTTGCTCTCTCCTTCAAGATCGCATCTCATCCTGGGACTTCCCCAGTGGTCCAGGGACTAGGACTCCATGCACTCAATGCAGGGGGCCCAAGTTCAATCCCTGGGCAGGGAACCAGATCCCACATGCTGCAACTAAGAGTCTGCACACTGCAACTAAGGATTCCATATGCCCCAACTAAACAACCCAAGTGCTACAACCAAGACCAGTGCAGCCAAATAAAAAATATTAAAAAAAAAAAAAGATCTCATCTGATCCTACCATCACCACTCCAATTCACAGACCCTCAGTCTTTTGAATCCATCTCTCAACATCTAGCTGTGGCATCTCCTCCATGGAGCTTCTCCAGATTGCTCAGGCACCATGATTTTAAAAGCTTATGTGCTTCCCTGGTGGTTCAAACGGTAGAGTCTGCCTGCAATGCTGGAGACCCGGATTTGATCCATGGGTCAGAAAGACCCCCTGGAGAAGGAAATGGCAACCCGCTCCAGTATTCTTGCCTGGAGAATCCTATAGACAGAGGAGCCTGGTGGGCTACAGTCCATGGGACAGTAAAGAGTTGGACATGACTGAGCAACTTCACTTTCACTTTTCACTGCTTATGTCACCAGCCTGTGTCTGGGTGGCATTACTACAGCAACAGTCAAGCTTTCTATCGACCACTTGTCATGGATGCTGCTCAGGTACTGAGTGGTGAACTGGATTAGATCTCCTGAGAACCTGATTGTCATTTTTTTTATACTTATACTTGCAACTAGATCAAGGACTTCTTTTTTAATTTTTAAGAGACACTGATGTATAGAACAGTCTTATGGACTCTGTGGGAGAGGGAGAGGGTGGGAAGATTTGGGAGAATGGCAATGAAACATGTAAAATATCATGTAGGAAACGAGTTGCCAGTCCAGGTTCGATGCATGACGCTGGATGCTTGGGGCTGGTGTACTGGGACGGCCCAGGAGGGATGGTATGGGGAGGGAGGAGGGAGGAGGGTTCGGGATGGGGAACACATGTATACCTGTGGTGGATTCATTTTGATATTTGGCAAAACTAATACAATTATGTAAAGTTTAAAAATAAAATAAAATTAGAGGAAAAAAAAAATATTTATTTACTTGGCTGCATTGGTCTTAGTTGTGGCACGTGGGACCTTTGTAGCATCATGAGGGATCTTTTGTTGTGGTGCATGGACTCTCTAATTGTGGCACGCAGACTCCATAGTTGCAGTGCTCAGGCTTAGTTGCTCTGTGGCTTGTGGGCTCTTTAGTTCCCCAGCCAGGGACTGAACCCAAGTCCCCTGCATTGGTAGGCGAATTCTTAACCACTGGACCACCAGGGAAGTCCCCAAGACCATGGACTTCTTTTAACAGTTGTCGCATGCTATTTATCCTCTTCATATCCCTACAGTGGCCATTTAATAACCTTTATTATTTACATGAGGGTTATGAATTTTTATCTACTACAGTTATCCTAGTGGACTATAAGACTGGTTGCATCCACTCGTGTAGAAGGAAAAGATCTCCCCTGATTTGAGAATTCATTTTTTAGTTATCTTAGTAAAAGGCCTACATCTGAAACTGGAAATGGAAACCAGGAAAGTCAAGACTGGGCACCCTTGATTTTAATGGTAGCAGGGCCAGGAAGACAGCTCCCTGGGGGTGATGGCCAATGGCCATCATAAGGCGACTATCAAAGGAGGAAAAGGAGGGAAACTGGCTAGGTGCCATTACAGCTACAGGGCAAATGGACCCAGGGTCAGAAGGCAGCAGTCTGTAAGCTTTGAAAACAAATGTTTTGACATCCTCCAAATTTCCCTTTTGTTTTCTACGTGTATTAGGTGAAGTTGTTTTGAAAATCCAGTCTTCTTCAGCTCTGTCATGAAAAACGAATGAAAGGTTTTGCCTTTCCCTGAGCAACAGGGGGCCAGAAAAGAGGGCCAGGGGGCAACACACAAGCACGTTAAACAAACCTTATGGGGGACTTCCCTGACGGCCCGGTGGTCGGGACTCCGCACTTCCAAAGCAGAGGACCCTGGTTAGAGATCTAAGAGTCCGCACGCTGCGAGGCACGGCCAAAAATAATGATTAAAAAAAGAGAGGGAGAGAAGCCTTACGGAATGGAGAAATTTGGAAGAAGAATAGCATCCATCTGGTCTGTTCTAAATCCTGGAAGGTCAAGAGCATGTTTTACCAAGGATGGCAGCATTTTAAAACAAACATTGCATTATTTTGAATGAGTTCCATTTCTCACACGAAGACACAAAAAGACTTTTGAGAAAAATTAAAACAGTATTATTTGCAAAAATTCAGAGAATACATGCTACATACCTCTGCAGTACAGAGTAACACATTATTGAGTCAAGATTATCAAACTTTTATGAATAATAAGCTTTTCGCCCTTCCCCCGAGGTTTGTCTTCTCAAACGTTTTCCCAAACACTACTCTTCCACCATAAGTAGTGCTGAATCTGGTCTAGAACACTGTCAAGCAGTCCTTACTATAGTTACTCTGGATATGCTTTTCTTTTTGATAGATAAATTGATTGATTGATCTCTAGTTGTGGCGTGTGGGCTCCAGAGCGTGGGCTCAGTAATTGCAGCCCAAGGTAGGGCTTAGCTGCCCTTCAGCATGTGGTATGTTCCCAGACCAGGGATGGAACCTATGTCCCCTGCATTGGCAGGTGGATTCTTAACTACTAGAGCACCAGGGAAGTCCTGGATATACTTTTTAAATGATAAAACATGTCTTACATGTTGTGAAATAGCTCTTCTGTTATATGAACTACTTTTAAAACTTTACGAAAAACCAATTATTTTAGAATTAAACTCTCTAGAAATGTCCTTACTCTTGCCCCAATAATGTAAAATATATTAATATCTGTTAGATTCAAATAACTCATATACTTAAAAGTCATATATTTATGACATATAAATTTAAATTACAAGTTATATAAATTATGTGCTTAAATATTTTGGCAAACAAGCTTAAATTAATCTTATATATAAAGTCTCAAGATAAATTTTAACATCGCAATGTTCAACATCTTTAAATTTGTGAAACACTCCATTGGAAACAACAGAATAATGATGCAATTCTTGGGTGAAAATTGCTAAAACTTCTTAAAATAATCACATTTTTAAATCCATTTTTAATTTTTAAATCCACTGACTTTGAAGATAGAAATGAAAAACTGGATTGAATTTCTCACGTCAACCTTAAAAATTACCTATAAAGACAGTTAAAGCAGTAATTTAAAAAATATATATCATCAGTGTGAATTTTGGGATAAATATTTTCCCTGAAACTTTATGGAATTGAGTTCTTTCTTCCAGAACAAAACTTATTAATTTTTTTTTTCAGAAACTTCATTCAATATATTTCTTTTTAAAAACAAATATTTTGTATATTTCATATATCTAGGAAATGGGATATTTAACCAAGTGAATATACTAAAAACTAAAAAACATTAACCAAAAAAAAGAAAAACAAAACCTTAAAAACTATAAAAAGAGAAAACATCAGTAAAATATACTCTATTCAGGACCACTGAAGATACACTATTTTTTAATATATAAAATGTACTTGCAGAGCCTTCATGTTAGCATAACAATAAATTATTATACAATATTTGGGGGGTAATCTGTTTATTCAAACTTTCTGATTGAATGTGGTATAAACAAAAATTTACTGTAAGGACTATTTTTGGTATAAAAAATAATCTGATCCAAAAGTGTTTAGGAGACAACCTGAGATTTTAGAAGAGATGTATACCATCAAAATGGCGGTTTTCTACATTAACTGGCAATAAAATATTAGACCAGAAATAGTAATGATTATAAAATGCCACTTTGCCATTATCACTGATATTAACCAAGGTAGTAGAGGAGTCAAAGTGGAGTAGGAAATGGCAACCCACTCCAGTATTCTTGCCTGGAAACTTCCATGGAGAAAGGAGCCCGGCAGGCTACAGTCCATGGGGTCGCAAAGAGCGGACCCAACTGAACACCACCACCATTAGAGAGGTGAAAATATTAGAGAATTAATAGCTCCAGATTAGAATGGGGGGAAAAAGGATATGTGGATAAAATTGAAAGTTATCATTGCTAATTAAAAAGCAGTCAGGTCTATAGGAAAGTAAATCTTCAAAAGGGAGCACGTAACTGGTAAGCAGAGTATTTTATCTGCAGGCAATTCACTGTGCTTACTTAAGGGGACAAAATGAGTCCCTTTAAGGGAGTTCTTGACTTGTCATTTCTCTGAGGGCTTTTCAACTTCATTTGTCCCCTTGATACGACGGAAAGTAAAAGCTGATTTGAAGGTGCCATCACCTTCCTGTTGAGAAAAACAGAGGAAGGTGGCCCACAGAAAACCACAGAGTCCAGTGTAAGCTGTTCGCCAGCGAATGGGAATGAGGCTGAAGTTGGTCAGCTGTAACAGAGAGAACATATCTGTGAGTGCTCCGTATAAACCAAACCCACAAATTAGCATTCTCAGTAGTTTGAAACTCACCTGTACAAAAGGCCAGTACATCAGACCACTCTGGAATAAAGGAAAACTTTATTAGGATGCTTTTAAATTGCACAAACTAATCAGACAGTTTGTTCTATAAAGCATTAAAAAAAAAACAGACAACAAAATAAATAAATAAAAACAAACATGAAACAATGGTTTAAAAAAGAAATACCAGACAGGAAGAATGTGGAGGTGGGAGTATATTTCAGACTAAGCAGATTAAATTAGATTACTTATGGTCTCTCGAGTGGAAGAGGGTGGGAAGTTGTACAGAAAGCTGTTAGGCACAGGCATAAAGATTGTTATTAGTTATAGTCATCTAGACTATAGAAAAGTCTACCTGAATGAGGACCAATTCTGGAAGACAACTACTTTCAAATCATTGTTAACAACATATATTTATATATTGCAGTTTTCCTGTGTGCTCACGCAAATGATTCAGGGAAATACTGATAAAACACAGGATCATCAATGAATTTTTGAAACTATAGACCAAACCTACTTTATGGTGATTTTCTAATAATGTATTCTAGCTACTTCATGCTAGAGAATAAGTTTAGCTTTTAAGATAGATTTATTTTAACAGGCTTTAACCTGTTGGTTGGGGTTTCCCAGGTAATAGTGGTAAAGAATCCGCCTTCCAACGTAGGAAAGACAGGTTTGATCCCTGAGTTGGGAAGATTCCTTCAGAAGGAAAAGGCAACCCACTCCAGTATTCTTGCCTGGGAAATCCCATGGACAGAGGAGGCCGGTGGGCTACAGTCCATGGAGTGGCAAAACAGTCAGACATGACTTAGCGGTTAAACAACTACTGAGTACAAGAGGTGACTTGTTTCGAGCCCTGAGAAACATTTTCCTTTTCTGTAAATACCGTTGTGATGTTAAGAAGGTTCATTTCACGGGGACCCAGCAGAATGCATACCTGGAAACATCAGCTCTAAAAGTGGCAATGATTCCATTAAGCCACTCACATTCTACAATTCCTATTTTTCAATAACCTCTTTGACTCCAAAAATCACTGTAATCACTAACAAGAATAAATACAAGAATGGCAGAAATCATTGTGAGCATTGAATAAAATTCAGAGACACATATAGACATTCTTAAAGCTTCTCCTTTAACCGTTACAACAAATTTAAGATCTGTCAAAACACTGTATCCTTGTGTCAACCATCTGGAGCCCTAATTTAAGAATATTTTTATTTAAATGTATTTTATGTTAAAAAAGGGCTTCCCTGGTGGCTCAGAGGTTAAAGCATCTGCCTGCAATGCAGGAGACCTGGGTTCGATCCCTGGGTTGGGAAGATCCCCTGGAGAAGGGAATGGCAACCCACTCCAGTATTCTTGCCTGGAGAATCACATGGACAGAGGAGCCTGGTGGGCTACAGTCCATGGGATCGCAAAGAGTCGGACAGGACTGAGTGACTTTACTTTCACTTTCACTTTATGTTAAAAAGATACAAAAAAGGACTTCCCTGGTGGTCCAGTGGTTAAGAATCTGCCTTCCAGTTCAGGGAGGAAGTCCCTAATGGGGAACTAAAATCTCACATGCCTCGAGGCAACTAAGCTTGCAAACCACAGAGAAAGATCCCCTGTGGAAACTAAGACCCGACACAGCCAAATAAATAAATAAATATTAAAAAAAAAAAAAGATACAGAAAGATCATGGTTGTCTTTTTCAAAAGTCTGTCTTACCTTATACGTATTCCAGAATTTCTGTCTCATGTCCAGAAATATGTCATCCTTTCCTTCGAGAATACTCATACCTATTTTTAATAAGATTCAATAGGAAGAATACTGTGTAACAGTTCACATTCAAGTTTTCTATTCCAATATCACTCACTCAGTATGTCCCATCTGACCCAACAGTGAAAACAGAAGACAATCTGCATTCTAAAACTGGGTACATTTTAAAGTGATGATTAATATGAAGTGACAATAGCAGGGTATGAGGTTATAGCGGAATTATTTAGGAAAAAAAACTGTAAGAGAATTCACAAAAACCTCAATATAATCATAGTGGGACTATTAGTGACATTTTCCTCTCCTTTCAAAAGATTTTTTGAAATTCTTAAATTTTTTAAAATTAATTTCTTACTTTTACAGAAAGGCTGCCAGACCCTGGGTGTTCTAGCAACTTCAGATTTCCCATCTAAAGAGGCTTTCGAATTGGAATTTGAAAGCGGCACATCAATTCAGTGCTCCTAAAAACATGTGGAAAACTCTGATGTTCAGCAACCCTGAAAAGGAAGTCTGGGGAAAAGAATAAAACCCTCTTATTTTAGGAAGGATGTAAACATAAGAGTGCTTTAAAAATTCTCCCCCAACTCTGATTGGGAGGAAGGGGAAATAAAGTATTTTAAGTCAATTGCGGGGGATTCTTAGAACAGGACTTACAAGAAAACTGAGCCCAATATTGGTAATACCATACTCAACTTACACGGCAGTAACTAAGGCCTAAGCATTTTATGTCCTTTCTTTCATAACCCTGGGCTGAGGATGGTCAAGTTACACAGGAGGAAAAGCGCTCAGGGATCAACCCAGGTGTGGATTCTGAACCAGATCTCATAATCATAGCTATTCTAGCTTCTAAGGGAGGCCCAGCACAAAGGATCATCTAAGACAGGCAATTTCCAAGTCTAAAGAGCCTTGAACAGACATCCAACCTACCCCCCTCCTACCTCCCCGACTTCATGTTTACAGAAATCTGTGCCTTATCCCCGGGAGTGATGTCCAGGCCAGGTCATCACTCCCGGGGATAAGGCACAGATTTCTGATAAACCAGGCAGCTCCTGCTCTCAGGTCCTCTAGGCCCTGACCTCACGGACCCTGTCAACCGTGTGGTTGGCACTGTATCAGGAATGATTCCTGTGCAATTTGTGAGCGACTCTGGTCCTCAAAATGAGATCCATGGGGTGGTGTAAGTTCCTTCAAAGTGGTAACTTGATCACTTCGACCCGTTTAGAAGAAAGTACCAACAGGCACTGACATGACCCCTTGGGGGGAATCTGTGATTCCCCAATGCCAAGGCCAGGCCCAGGATTCTTGAATTTTCTTAATGGATGGGTGCCCCTCCCATGCTCACTCCTTTCCAGGTGATAGAAAACGCTATGAAGATGAAGGCCACAGAGCCCTCTCCACTGTTTTAGAATTTTAGGGCGCTAAGGAAGGTTCCCAAAGGTAGGCCCTCAGGCCCCAG
>NW_011494707.1:6131115-6131459 GCF_000754665.1 Bison bison bison | reverse complement strand
TTCTGAAGAGGGGGGCTCCCTGCACCCTCACAGGTACAGAATCCTCTCATAACAGGGGTCCAAGGTCTTCTCACATTATCTGTGGGTTTTGAAGTGGGAGTGGGACTCCCTTCAGGTAACCTTGTTACAAAAGCAGGAGAATGGCCCTGAGCACACATTCTGGGGGGAAACAGGTGGGACCCGGAGGTTCAGATGGTAAAGAATCTGCCTGCAATACAGGAGACCTGGGTTCGATCCCTGCGTTTGGACAGATCCCCTGGAGAAGGAATTGGCAACCCACTCCAATATTCTTGCCTGGAGAATCCCATGGACAGAAGAGCCTGGGGAGGCTACAGTGCATGGGG
>NW_011494707.1:6125190-6130869 GCF_000754665.1 Bison bison bison | reverse complement strand
CACCCCCCGCCCCACCCGCCGCCCCACAACCTAGTCACAGGGGTCGCAGCGGCTATGCTAACGAGCTGGGGGTCTCCTTGATATTCCCGTGGATCTTTTTTTTTTTTTTCAGGGGAAAAATGGATCTCCATTCCTGCCTCCCCCAGTTCCGGCCTACGTACACCCCAGGGCCCCCTGAAACTTCTAGCCCCAGACTATTTGCAACCTCAGCGTCCCAAATGCGCCTCTGGCGCCCTAATCCCAGGCCTCTCCAGCAACCACGCTTCAATTTCTTTCCCCTCAATCCCCTTAATCCACGGTCCCCAGACTTCCCGGTCCTCACACCTCGATCTCCCGCTCTCGCCCCGACCCTCCCAGTCTCCTAACCCTTGGCCCCCACGGGAGGGTTTCCAGCCCCGGCCCCGTCCCCACAGAGCCCCAGGATCCTGCTCCGTCCCAGCCCCAGGAAGCCCCTGCCTCCAGTCCCCCAATTCCAGATCCGAGCCCGTCCCCTAGCTCCGCCTCCAGGTCCCCGCCCGTCTCCTCACCCGCGTAGAAGGTAGAGACGTACACCGGCCCGCCCAGAGCCTGGTCGCACAGCACCTTGGCCAGGATGGTTCGCGGCGCGCGCCCAGGCAGCGCGCGCTCCAGCAGGCTCAGCCACACATAGTTTAAGTTCGCGTGGAAGGCCACGGCCACGGTAGCCACGTGCCGCGTATGTTGCCAGTCGGCCGGGCCGCCCCGCAGCACCTGCTGCAGCGCGTCGCCGCCCGAGAAGAACCCGGCGTAAAGCAGTACGTTCGCTGGCCAAGGGTAACGCCCGGCGGCGCGCGTGAGCGCCTGCCACCAGCTCACCATGCCGGTTCCCAGGGCGCCCCACGAACGCAGGCCGCTGGCTCCTCGGCCTCCGCCCTCCGCCGGGGCAGCCGGCGCGCCGCCTCCAGCCACTTGCACCTACCTCCTTCCGATGCTCGAAGGCGATTGGGCGCCCCGCGCACACCCAACCCCCGCCGGCCAATCCCGTGGCCTCTAGCGATCCTGGGGCTGAGCTTTTGATGTGCGGTGGGTCCTCAAATGCTTGATCCCCTTGCAAGAAATGCCCAGAACAGGGAAATCCATTCGGACGGTAGACTAGTCAGGGGCTGGGCGATGGCGCGGGGCGGTGGGGGTGGGAAGTGACTGCTAACCGGGTGTGGGGTTCTTCTGTGGCGTGATGAAATATCTAGTAATTAGGTAATGGTAGCGATTGCATGGTAACGAAAACCTTTGAATAAATTGTGAACTGTGTGGTATGTGAATTATACCTCAAAAACAAACCAAAAAAACAAAAAAAGTTTAAAAAAGGAAAAACTTTCTCGGAAAAAAAAGTTTTGGAAAAAACTTTTTTTAAAAAAGTGGGCATACCAAAACTCGATTACCAAGGTGGCGGTGTATTTTAAATGTTTTTACATGCAAGAGATTCACAGTTTCAACACATACAGTGCACTGACTATGTACCAGTCTTTGGAGACAATGTCAGAAATTAGCCTCTGAGGCCTTTTCTGAATGTGAGGTCGATTCAATCCTCTTCAGATTCCTCAATGAATATTACCTCCCAAAAGATACGCTGAGTTCCCAGAAGCAGGGGGTCATTGGAAACCCAAACAGCAGGTGTAACCTCTGACCTCATGGAAGTCACTTTCTCTTTGCTTCTTTTTCTCCATTTTTCCTTCCTCCGTGGTCACATCCAATTCCATTCTCATTTTCTCTCTTTCTCTCTTCTGTTTACCCTATTTCGGTTAATTATTAATTTTTGATTTTTAACTTTTCATTTTGAAATAATGCCAGACTTTTTGAAATGTTGCAAAAGTAGTACAGAGTTCCCCTATACTCTTCACCCAAGCTTCCCCAGATATTGACATCTTACATAACCATAGTACAATCATCAGAACAAGGAAACAGGCACTGATGTAATAACCTGCTAGAGACCTTATTCAAATTACTGCCAATTGTCCCACTAAAGTCCTTTTACAAGGACTAGCATTCAATCCTGGATCACTTTGCTTTGCATTGAATTGTCACAGAGCACCTTAGTCGCCAGTTAGGAGCATTAACCACTTCCCTGGTGGCTCAGATGGTAAAGCATCTGCCTACAATGTGGGAGACCTGGGTTCAATCCCTGGGTTGGGAAGATCCCCTGGAGAAGGAAATGGCAACCCACTCCAGTATTCTTGTCTGGAAAACCCCATGGACGGAAGAGCCTGGTAGGCTACAGTCCATGGGGTCGCAAAGAGTCCCACACAACTGAGTGACTTTTTTTCTTTTCCTCAATTTGTCAGCCCTACCTTATGGGCTGAACTGTGTCCCCATAAAATTCAAAAGCAGAGACATTACTTTGCCAACAAAGGTTCATCTAGTGAAGGCTATGGTTTTTCCTGTGGTCATGTATGGATGTGAGAGTTGGACTGTGAAGAAGGCTGAGCGCCGAAGAATTGATGCTTTTGAACTGTGGTGTTGGAGAAGACTCTTGAGAGTCCCTTGGACTGCAAAGAGATCCAACCAGTCCATTCTGAAGGAGACCAGCCCTGGGATTTCTTTGGAAGGAATGATGCTAAAGCTGAAACTCCAGTACTTTGGCCACCTCATGTGAAGAGTTGACTCTTTGGAAAAGACTCTGATGCTGGGAGGGATTGGGGGCAGGAAGAGAAGGGGACGACAGAGGATGAGATGGCTGGATGGCATCACTGACTCGATGGACGTGAGTCTGAGTGAACTCCGGGAGTCAGTGATGGACAGGGAGGCCTGGCGTGCTGCGATTCATGGGGTCGCAAAGAGTCGGACACAACTGAGTAACTGAATTGAACTGAACTGAAAATTCATAGGTTGAGGCCCTAACCCCTAGTATCTCAGAATGTGGCTGTCTTTGGAGAAAGGGCTTTAAAAGAGGTCGTGAAGTTGTGAAGTCGCTCAGTAGTGTCCAACTCTTTGTGACTCCGTGGACTGTAGCCCACCAGGCTCCTCCATCCATGGAATTTTCTAGGCAAGAGTACTGGAGTGGATTGCCATTTCCTTCTGCAGGGGATCCTCCCAACCCAGGGATTGAACCCAGGTCTCCCACATTGTGGGCAGATGCTTTACCGTCTGAGCCACCAGGGAATTGCTACTTAAAAGAGGTGGTTAAGTTGAAATGAGGCCCTTAGGCTAGGCCCCAATCCAATCTGACTGGTGTCCTAGTAAGAGGAGGGAATTTGGACATAGGAAGAGACATGAGAGCAGTGCATGCACAGAGAAAAGGTCATGAAAGGACAGAGTGACAAGGGGGCCACCTACAAGCAAAGGAGACAGGCTTCAGAGAAAACTAAGACAGCTGACACTTTGACCTTGGACTTCCAGCCTCCGGAACTGTGAGAAAATAAATTGTTTAACCCACCTGGTCTGTGGTATTTTGTTCTGGCAGCCCTAGCTGACTAATCCACCCATTCTCCTCAGTTTTGGGGATTCTGCCAATTTCCGTGTCCTTTGACCTTTGCTATCTGCTCATGTACTGATCTTCATCCCTTCACACTCCTCCTCCTTGTTACTGGTTCCAAGTAAATCTTCTGTCAGACTTGTCTCCACTAGGCAGGTTCCTGGCACACAGCTTTGTTTATTACTTAAATTCCCCTTGTATTATTCTTTTCCTATTGTTGCTGTGACAAGTTACCACAGATCTGTTGTCTTAGAGGTTTGGAGGTCAGAAGTCTAAAATGAACTCATGGACTGCCTTCCCTTCAGAGGCCCTAGAAGAGAATCCATCTCCTTGCCTTTTCCAGCTTCTAGAGGCCCTCTGCATTCCTGGATGGCTCCTTCCTCTGTCTTCAAAGTCAGTTTTGAAGCATCTTCCAGTCTCTCTCTCTGTCATTCTATCATCACATAGTCTTTTCTGACTCCAACTCATCTGTTCTTCCTCTTAGAAGGACCCCTGTGATCACATTCATCCTACCTGGATAATGCAGTTTAACCTCCACATCTTGAGATCTTACCTGTTTGACTCTTTGCAACCTTAGAGACTGTAGCCTGCCAGGCTCCTCTGTCCATTGGATTTCCCAGGCAAGAATACTAAAGTGGGTTGCTATTTCCTACTCCAGGGAATCTTACTGATCCAGGGATCAAACCCTTGTCTCTTTTGTCCTGAATTGGCAGGCAGATGTTTTACCACTGCAACCCCTGGGACATCTTTGGAGGGCTATTATTCATGTCTTACTTCTCTGTAATCCTTTCAATTGCTAACAGCAATTGATCACATCAGCTGAAATCAAAGGACCCATATCTCAACAAACTGCGACAGGACCAGCTGTTAACCCAGGCAATTTTTCATTCATTCATTCAGTTGATCAGTATTTATTGAGCACAGTTATGGGCCAGGCACTAAACTATGTGCTTGTGGCATGGATCTGTGTTCACAATGATTTTTTTCTGGAAAAAAAAAAATCTAATTCCTGCCTAAATTAGAGGAAATTGTGGTCTTCATTAAGGAAAAAAAAGGAAATCATCCTAATGACTCTTACATAATTCCCTTAACCAAATTTGTTAGAGAAAAAATAGAGCAAAATTGGGCAAATTTTCTGAAAAGTAGGGTAGGGGAGGGATTAGGGTTTCCAGGTAGAATGTCCAGTTCAGTTCAGTCACTCAGTCGTGTCCGACTCTTTGCGACCCCATGAATTGCAGCACGCCAGGCCTCCCTGTCCATCACCAACTCCCGGAGTTCACTCAGACTCACATTCATTGAGTCAGTAATGCCATCCAGCCATCTCATCCTCTGTCGTCCCTTTATCCTCCTGCCCCCAATCCCTCCCAGCATCAGAGTCTTTTCCAATGAGTCAACTCTTCGCATGAGGTGGCCAAAGTACTGGAGTTTCAGCTTTAGCATCATTCCTTCCAAAGAAATCCCAGGGCTGATCTCCTTCAGAATGGACTGGTTGGATCTCCTTGCAGTCCAAGGGACTCTCAAGAGTCTTCTCCAACACCACAGTTCAAAAGCATCAATTTTTGGCCCTCAGCTTTCTTCACAGTACAACTCTCACATCCACACATGACCACAGGAAAAACCATAACCTTGAGTAGACGGACCTTTGTTGACAAAGTAATGTCTCTGCTTTTCAATATGCTATCTAGGTTGGTCACAACTTTCCTTCCAAGAAGTAAGCATCTTTTCATTTCATGGCTGCAATCACTATCTGCAGTGATTTTGGACCCCCCAAAAATTAAGTCTGACACTGTTTCCACTGTTTCCCCATCTATTTCCCATAAAGTGATGGGACCAGATGCCATGATCTTAGTTTCTGAATGTTGAGCTTTAAGCCAACTTTTTCACGCTCCTCTTTCACTTTCAAGAGGCTTTTGAGTTCCTCTTCACTTTTTGCCATAAGGGTGGTGTCATCTGCATATCTGAGGTTATTGATATTTCTCCCGGCAATCTTGATTCCAGCTTGTGCTTCCTCCAGCCCAGCATTTCTCATGATGTACTCTCCATGTAAATTAAATAAGCAGGGTGACAATATACAGCCTCAATGTACTCCTTTTCCTATTTGGAACCAGTCTGTTGTTCCATGTCTAGTTCTAACTGTTGCTTCCTGACCTGCATACAAATTTCTCAAGAGGCAGGTCAGGTGGTCTGGTATTCTCATCTCTTTCAGAATTTTCCACAGTTTATTGTGATCCACACAGTCAAAGGCTTTGGCA
>NW_011494707.1:6123643-6124376 GCF_000754665.1 Bison bison bison | reverse complement strand
ATTTCAAATTTGGAAAACTCAGCAGTGGCCACAGGACTGGAAAAGGTCAGTTTTCATTCCAATCCCAAAGAAAGGCAATGCCAAAGAATGCTCAAACTACCGCACAGTTGCTCTCATCTCACACGCTAGTAAAGTAATGCTCAAAATTCTCCAAGCCAGGCTTCAGCAATATGTGAACCGTGAACTTCCTGATGTTCAAGCTGGTTTTAGAAAAGGCAGAGGAACCAGAGACCAAATTGCCAACATCCGCTGGATCATCGAAAAAGCAAGAGAGTTCCAGAAAAACATCTATTTCTGCTTTATTGACTATGCCAAAGCCTTTGACTGTGTGGATCACAATAAACTGTGGAAAATTCTGAAAGAGATGGGAATACCAGACCACCTGACCTGCCTCTTGAGAAATTTGTATGCAGGTCAGGAAGCAACAGTTAGAACTGGACATGGAACAACAGACTGGCTCCAAATAGGAAAAGCAGTTTGTCAAGGCTGTATATTGTCACCCTGCTTATTTAACTTATATGCAGAGTACATCATGAGAAACACTGGGCTGGAAGAAGCACAAGCTGGGATCAAGATTGCCGGGAGAAATATCAATAACCTCAGATATGCAGATGACACCACCCTTATGGCAGAAAGTGAAGAGGAACTCAAAAGCCTCTTGATGAAAGTGAAAGTGGAGAGTGAAAAAGTTGGCTTTAAGTTCAACATTCAGAAAACAAAGATCATGGCATCC
>NW_011494707.1:6123056-6123543 GCF_000754665.1 Bison bison bison | reverse complement strand
CTAAAACCAGCTTGAACATCTGGAAGTTCATGACTCACGTATTGCTGAAGCCTGGCTTGGAGAATTTTGAGCATTACTTTACTAGCGTGTGAGATGAGAGCAACTGTGCAGTAGTTTGAGCATTCTTTGGCATTGCCTTTCTTTGGGATTGGAATGAAAACTGACCTTTTCCAGTCCTGTGGCCACTGCTGAGTTTTCCAAATTTGCTGGCATATTGAGTGCAGCACTTTCACAGCATCATCTTTCAGGATTTGAAATAGCTCAACTGGAATTCCATCACCTCCACTAGCTTTGTTCCTAGTGATGCTTTCTAAGGCCCACTTGACTTCACATTCCAGGATATCTGGCTCTAGGTCAGTGATCACACCATCGTGATTATCTTGGTCATGAAGATATTTCAAATTTGGAAAACTCAGCAGTGGCCACAGGACTGGAAAAGGTCAGTTTTCATTCCAATCCCAAAGAAAGGCAATGCCAAAGAATGCTC
>NW_011494707.1:6119976-6122349 GCF_000754665.1 Bison bison bison | reverse complement strand
TCTGATGCTGGGAGGGATTGGGGGCAGGAGGATAAAGGGACGACAGAGGATGAGATGGCTGGATGGCATTACTGACTCAATGAATGTGAGTCTGAGTGAACTCCGGGAGTTGGTGATGGACAGGGAGGCCTGGCGTGCTGCAATTCATGGGGTCGCAAAGAGTCGGACACGACTGAGTGACTGATCTGATCTGATCTGTGCAGGATGCAGATTTAATTTTGAATTTCATATGAACAATGAATAATTTTTAGTGTATGTATACCCTGGTGCAGTATTTGGGCATGCTTACACTAAAAAGTTTTAACTGTTCATCTGAAATTTGAAGTGAGTTGAGCAGCCCGTATCTTTATTTTTAATTTTTTTTTTTTGGCCACACCCTGTGGCTTATGGGATCTTAGTTCCCTGCCCAGGGATTGAACCCAGGCCTGGGAAGTGAAAGTGCTGAGTCCTAACCACTGGACCTCCAGGGAACTCCCAAGGGTATCCTGCTTTGTTTTTTAAAATATTTATTTGACTGTGCTTAGTCGTGGTATGTGGGATCCGGTTCCCTGAGCAGGGATTGAACGTGGGCCCCCTGCACTGGGAGTGGAGAGTCTTAGCCATCGGACCAGCAGGGAAGTCCAGGCATCCTAAATTTTTAAAACACAGCTATTGGGATTGACATTCTTGGAGAGCTCGCTGCATGTGTCAATTTTCTACTAACAACTTTAATACATGAATTCTTTTTCTCCTCACAGAAAGCCAGTGAGGCTGAGAATTGGTAACAACCTATATAGACCGAGGCAAATACCCTCAAAAATCTATGGTGATGTTTATGAAAGAGCTCAACATATTTACTTAATGGGAGTTGAAAGGAAGAGCAATGAATATTTTGAAAGTTGAGATGGTTTTATGTAGATCGGTATATACTTGTCTCTTCTTAAAAGCAATAAAAAAAATGCAGCAGTTAAAGACAATCTAATTAGGTAAAAATGCTAAAGAACTTGCCTGGCCTTCAAAGGAGAAGAGATGCTGTGAGATAAATTCATTCATTTCATTGATGCTTCATCATCTGTGCAAGCTGTGATTCCGAGCCCTCTGGCAATAATGAATTAACAGGTTTACGGGACATTAATATCCCTGAACAGTGGAGGATAACCAGGGAATGTAGTGCTGAGTTAAAATGGAAAAGAGTTTTGTTAGGAGTTCTTTCGGCAGGGAGTAAAGTACTGATGTGGGAACTGAGCTTCAATTCACAACTAAGGATCACATTAAATACACATTAAGATGATTACAGGGAAGCGTATTATAACCATTATTATTTCATTTTATTTAAATGAATGAGGACTAAATAAGAACCATCAAGTGGGCTGCAGTGTCTAAAATCTTCTATCTTGTTTCACTAATCTGGAAATTTCTACTGACAAAAGTTTACTGTGCTGAATAGGCTCCAAGACCAACAGGTCTGTTTTCCAACAAACGAAGGAAGCAATCAGCTTCAAAAAAAAACCAAAAAACCCATGACCTTCAGAAAAGGTCATGGAAGCTCCTCCAGTCCCTTCAATATCACCTCTGAGACATCTTTTGTTTCTGAGGGTGTGGGTACTAAGCCAGAGACTGACTCCTTGTCACCTGAAATGAGGTTGGCAACAAAAACTCTAATCTAATCCTCTTTGTCTCAACATTTTCTCACCCACCCACCCCTTCAGCCCAGACCCCTTCATTCTTAAAAATTATTATTTATCTATTTTTGGCTGCACTGGGTCTTCATTGCTTCGGGCTTTCTCCAGTCGTGGCAAGCAGGGGCTACGCTCTAGTCGCCATACGAGGGCTTCTTCTTGCAGTGACTTTTGTTGCGCTGCAAGGGCTCTAGGGTGGGTGGGCTTCATTGGTTGTGGCTCGAGGGGTTAGTTACTGGAGGCACGTGGCATCTCCCCAGATCAGGGATGGAGCACATGTCCCCTACATTGGCAGGTGAGTTCTTAACCACTGGACCACCAGAGAAGTCCATTCTTTTTTCTTTAATATTTTTTTTTTTTTATTTCTTTGGCTGCAACAAGTCTTAGTTGCGGCACACGGGATCATCGATCCTCCTTGTGTTGCACGGTATCTTTTAGCTGAGGCATGTAGGGTCTAGTTCCCCGACCAGGGATTGAACCCAGGCCCCCTGCATTGGGAGCACAGAGTCTTACCACCGGACCACCAGGGAAGTACCCCCAGAGGCCTTCTTTCTTAATGGAATTTCTCCAGCCTTGATCTGAATGGAAGGGGGTGCTTTGATTTGAAGCTGGGTATGCCCAGTAACGGAGAAGGTGATGGCACCCCACTCCAGTACTCTTGCCTGGAAAATCCCATGGACAGAGGAGCCTGGTAGGCTGCAGTCTATGGGGTCGC
>NW_011494707.1:6101524-6119876 GCF_000754665.1 Bison bison bison | reverse complement strand
TGAAGCAACTTAGCTGCAGCATGCCCAGTAAACACAAGGTTTTTGTTTAGTGTGATTACAGATGAATAAAAAGAGCTATGCTTTATGTAAATGTTAATATCATTTTCTTTTCTAAAAATTACTTTTCTTTGGATGGGTTCCAGTGGGTGGGGTTGAAATGATGGAGATGGGGGTAGGAGGTACCACCACTGCTGATGCCCTACTATTACCGAAAGGTATGCATGGGGGTCTGGTTGCTGACCACTCAAAAGCCAGTAAACAGGCCAGGTTGATGGAAAGGAAATTTTGTTTTATTTCAGATGCTGGCAATTGGGGTGGGGGAGGAGGAGGGGGAGAGTGGCAGACATCTGTCCAAAGGCTGATTCCCCCATCAACCCCAACAAGCAGAGGGTAAGAGCTTTCACAGACAGATTTGGTGGGTGGGGCGGAGGTTATATGCAGAAACAGCACAGTCATGCCTAGCAGTCATGTTCAGTTGGTCATCAGTGGCCTGACTAGCATCACCTTGGTTGCTTTAGGTACAGTTAATCTTCAGTTTTGGGGTGCACTTGTTCCCATTTCTCTCTGGCTAGTTCTCAGAATTGTGCAGCTCAAGTCCTGGGTACAGTCTGGTCATCATGTAGTTAACTTCTCCACCTGGTATTCTTGTATCTGTAAGACAGCTCACAGGATATGGCTCAGAATATTATCTATAGCCCTTGAGAAAGAACTAAAGGTCCTTGACTATACTTAATGACAACGTTATTATTACTTAGTCTCCTTTGACTGTTTTTGTTTCAGCATTTCTCACTTCTCTGATTAAACTTGTTCTTTGATTCAAGTTTTCCACAGGCAAAAGGCAGGCAGAAGACAGGGTGGGGGGCAAGGATCATAGAGTCCTGCTCTGTTTCACTACATGAATGTCCATAGGAGAGAAAGAATGGGTACTCTAGCTGAAAAAGTTCCAGAGAGGAGGTTAGAAGGAAGAAGACACAAGCCTAGTTCCAACCAGAGCCTTAATTTCTCCTCTTAGCAGAAATGATATGAAGAAATCCCACCATGAAATCATCGCATGTCAGCTCTAATGTGGAAAAACCACACCTAAGAAATCTGTCTTGTACTTCCTGGGTGGTCCGGTGGTTAAGAATCCGCTTACCAATGCAGGGGATGTGGGTTCAATACCTGGTCTGGGAAAATTCCACATGCCTTGGGGCAACTAAGCCCAGCACTCCACAACTACTGAGCCCATGCACTCCAACTACTGAAACCCATGCATTCTAAAGTCTATGCCCCACAACAAGAGAAGCTACTGCAATGAGAAGCCCATGTACCACAAAGGAGAGTTGCCCCTGCTTGCCGCAACTAGAGAAACCCCATATGCAGCAACGAAGACCCAAAACAGCCAAAAATAAATAAATTCATATATGCATAAAAAGAATTCTGTCTCTATGACCTAGGCAACTCTTACTCCTTTAACATTGGCACCAGTTATCTGAAAGTGCTTGGTTCCATATGCTTGTTTTCAGACCCTCTTAGCGTTGTTGTACGGATGGATGTGAGAGTTGGACTATAAAGAAAACTGAGTGCCTAAGAATTGATGCTTTTGAACTGTGGTGTTGGAGAAGACTCTTGAGAGTCCCTTGGACTGCAAAGAGATCCAGCCAGTCCATCCTAAAGGAGATCAGTCCTGAATATTCTTTAAGGATGGATGCTGAAGCTGAAGCTCCAAAACTTTGGCCACCTCATGCGAAGAACTGACTCATTAGAAAAGACCCGATGCTGGGAAAGACTGAAGGCGAGAGGAGAAGGACAGAGGATGAGATGGTTGGATGGCATCACCAACTCAACGGACATGAGTTTGAGTAAACTCCAGGAGTTGGTGATGGACAGGGAGGCCTGGCGTGCTGCAGCCTGTGGGGTTGCAAAGAGTCGGACACGACTGAGCGACTGAACTGAACGTTGCTGGTGTTGTTCAGTTGCTCAGTCGTGTGTAACTCTTTTGCGTCCCCATGGACGGTAGCCTGCCAGGCTCCTCTGTCCATAGAATTCTCCACACAAGAATACTAGCCATTTCCTTCTCCAGGGAATCTTCCTGACCCAGGAATCGAACCCATGTCTCCTGCATTGGCAGGGGGATTCTTTACCACTGAGCCACCAGGGAAGCTGGTGGGCTTAGTTTGGGCTGGAAGTAAAACAAAATGCTAAGGTGAGAGTTGTATCCATTCCTTGCTCTTTTTGAGAAGTTTGGAACACTTTCCACTTTCCATCCTGCCCTCAAGAGAATACGAAAATGGGGCCATGGATTTCTTAATAGGGATGGTGGACATCAGAGAGTTCACCTGAGACTTGGTACTTTGTGCCATTTGAAAGAAATATTTGAAATAGAGGGTTTCTCTGGCACAGGAATTGTTCTCACCAGCTTTGTTTTCAGTGACTATTCTGCCCACGTTGGTGTGGAATAATAGGCCAGCCAATTACATTTGTATCATTAATTTTTCATTGTTAAGCTTTGGGGAAAGAAATACCTTTTTAGTTCTCCTAAAATATGTCAAGAAGAGATTTTTAAAAATCTGAAATTATGAAAAACCCAACACTAGAGGCAGCTTTAATGATAGTGCATATTCAAATATGCAATTAAGAATTTCCACATAAAAGGTGGAATTCATTTCAGAGAGTTCTCTTCTCCAATTATGCTTTTTTGAACCTCTGAAACTTCAATTACTTTCAAAAGAAAGGTATGACTCTACTAATATGTGGAAGAAATAATTAATTAGTGGAATAACGGTTTAAAGGTGATGTTAGTGTTATGAATGATCCAATCAGGAGAGAGAAATCACATTGTAATTAGAACAGGGAAAGTTTGATACAATCGATTTTTATTACTCGAATTAGTTACATTCTATAAAGTTGCTATAAGCACTAAACTAGCAAATGCTAACCCTTCCTTCTAGAGGAATTACAGGGATAGGTTCCTTTCAGCCTCTGGTCACATTTCACCAATTGATCAATACAAAGCCTTGCTTTGTGTTTCTGTTGAAACACAAAGGACACTTTATTGAATATGCATTGTGGATGTGTTAACACTGAACTCTCAACCCAACAGCTTTATAACTCCTGCCCGAACAAAACTAGGTATTCTCTACAGAAGGCACATCATGGCCTTTTTGCATTTAGGAGTACTAGACAGCACTGTAGAATTAAGCTCAGCCATTTAAAACAGTGAAATTCCTAACAAAAAGCATAAAAATGTAGGAATCACTGTGAAAAGGACACTTGCAGTAGGAGAGACAACAAAAAGGTCAAGCATCGCCTTGTTTGACTGTAGCTGGGAACATGCAAGTTAGAGGATTCAAAGTTTTTGCTTCTCTGAGCACATGCATGTCTTCAAATGATAGCAAAAGCATCAAGGGTATTGGTTGTGGGGCTTCCAAACAAATTTTAGCAAATAGGTGAATTTGCAAATACAGAATCACCAAATAATGACTATCGACTGTATAAAGAATTGTTATATGGTAAATTCAAATGATGAGGGATTGAATACAAGAGAACCCTAAAGAATACAGAAATAGCAGATGTAAGGACCAGCCACTACTCCTAGGACTGAGATAAAACACCCAAGAAGAACCCTTCCTACCCTTTAGGGCTGAAATCCAATGGCAGAGAAATCAGTTGTTCTAAGGACCTGCCAGCCAGTGGAATTTGCTGGAGATCTGCCTTCTAGGGTAAACTGTTGTGGGACCTCATTGGAGGTTTGTTGTTTAGCTGCTCAGTTGTGTCTCAATCTTTGCAACCCCGTGGACTGTAGACTGCCAGGCTCCTCTGTCCATGGGATTTTCCAGGAGAGAATATTGGAGTGGGTTGCCATTTCCTTCTCCAGAGGATCTTCCTGACCCAGGGATGGAACCCACATCTCCTACATTGCAGGCAGATTCTTTACTGCTGAGCCACCAGGAAAACCACCAGAGTGAGTACCAGGGTGTGATACAGTGATTTTCTTAAGCATTAAAAAAAAATTATTTATGTAATTTGGCTGTGCAGCATATGGGATCTTAGTTCCCCAACGAGAGATTGAACCCCACCCCCCTTCACTGGATGAGCGGAGTCTTAATCACAGACCTCCAGGGAAGTCCCAACGATTTTGTGATTTATAATAAGAAATATTTATTAGATCTGTGTCCAATTTCTGGCACAGAGTTCCTAAAATGCTTGGATTTTCTGAGTGATAAGAGCAATGGGAGCATCACTTTGTTATAATATTTGGTCTACAGTTTTGTACTTTGTGCCTGAAATAGCTTCCGAGTCCTCAAACTGAAAGGAAGAGTGTCTAGTTATTTGCAACAAGTGTGTTAGTCGCTCAGACTCTTTGTGACCCCATGGACTGCAGCCCACCAGGCTCCTCTGTCCAGGCGCCTCTGTCTGAGATTTTCCAGGCAAGGATACTGGAGTGGGTTGCCATTTCCTTGCAACAAGCCCCTTTCAACTACAACTGAGTTTATGTTAATGAGGCAACTTTTGGACTGCCTTTAAGGCCGGACTTGTTGCCAGGGGAAACCAATTGCAACATTAGAGGGTTGGGACTTTTAGTCCCACCTCACCTCCAGGGAGGGGGGCTGAGGGCTGGAGACTGAAGCAATCACCAGTGATTTAATCAACCGTGCCTTTGTAATGATGCTTCCATAGAACCCTGAGAGGATGGGATTCAGAGAGCTTTTGGGTGGTGGACATGTGGCGATCTGGGGAAGAGTGCGCCCCTTCCCAGGAAATGGAAGCTTCAAGCCCCATCCCACATACCCTGCCCTATGAACCTTTTCCATCCAGCTCTTCCTGAGCTATGACAAACCTACATGGCATATTAAAAAGCAGAGACATTACTTTGCCGACCAAGGTCCATCTACTCAAAGATATGGTTTTTCCAGTAGTCATGTATGGATGTGAGAGTTGGACCATAAAGAAAGGTGAGCACCGAAAAATTGATGCTTTTGAACTGTGGTGTTGGAGAAGACTCTTGAGAGTCCCTTGGACAGTAAGGAGATCCAACCAGTCCATCCTAAAGGAAATCGGTCCTGAATATTCATTGGAAGGACTGATGCTGAAGCTGAAGCTCCAATCCTTTGTTTGAAAAGACCCTGATGCTGGGCAAGACTGAAGGCAGGTGGAGAAGGGGACGACAGAGGATAAGATGGTTGAATGACATCACCAACTTGGTGGACATGAATTTGAGTAGGCTCCAGGAATTGGTGATGGACAGGGAAGCCTGGCATGTTGCAGTCCATGGGGTCACAAAGAGTCAGATGCGACTGAGCAACTGAGCGACTGAACTGATTTCTGAATTATATCCTTTTATAATAAACTGGTAACCTAGTAAGTAAAATGTTTCTCTGAGTTCTATAAATCACTCTAGCAAATTAATCAGATCCAAGGAGGAGGTTGTGAGAAAATCTGATTTATATTCGGCTGGTCAGGAACTTATGGAAACAACCTACATTTGTGGTTGGCATCTGAAGTGGGAAGAAGTCTTGTGGGACTGAGGCCTTAACCTACGGGATCTGATACTCACCAGGTAGTGTCAGAATTAAATTATTGGACATCACACCCAGCTGATGTCACAGAACTGCTAGGTGAGTGGAAAACCCTCACATCTGTTAGAAGTGGAGTCGTGTTGTATCAACAGTAAAGTATCAACAGTGGAGGAGACATAGGAGTGAGTTTTTCCTTACATCTAAGGAAAGCTGTGGAGAAGGCGATGGCACCCCACTCCAGTACTCTTGCCTGGAAAATCCCATGGACAAAGGAGCCTGGTAGGCTGAAGTCCATGGGGTTGCGAAGAGTCAGACACGACTGAGCGACTTCACTTTCACTTTTCACTTTCATGCATTGGAGAAGGAAATGGCAACCCTCTCCAGTGTTCTTGCCTGGAGAATCCCAGGGACGGGGGAGCCTGGTGGGCTGCCGTCTACGGGGTCGCACAGAGTCGGACACGACTGAAGTGACTTAGCAGCAGCAGCAGCAAGAAAAGATGCTCCCAGCACTGGAGAGGCCACCAGTACAAACCTAAAAGCAAAACTCTTTCCTCCTGTAATGTCTCTCTGGCGCCCTCTACTGACAAAATGTAACATAACATCGTGCCAAGCTGTCAAAGGACACATATTTATAAAGGGCCCAGATCCATCTTTGCAAACCAGGCAAAAAGAATGGATTTGGAGCAAGGAGATTATAAATTAACAAATAGCACAAATATTTGGGCTTCCCTCATAGCTCAGTCGGTAAGGAATCTGCCTTCAATGCAGGAGACCAGGGTTCGATTCCTGGGTCGGGAAGATCCTCTGGAGAAGGAAATGGCAACCCAATCCTGTAGTCTTGCCTGAAGAATTCCATGGACAGAAGAGCCTGGCGGGCTACAGTCCATGAAATCGAAAGAGTCGGACACAACTTAGCGATTAAACCGCCACCACCACCACAAGTACTATTTAATGTTCTCCTTTTAAGTGACTCTACAACATGTGTGGAAAAAAAATCAAATTAAGAAAATTAACATTCTACAGCTAAGCAGTTTCCAATTTTAATTGATTTTAATAACCTTTTCCATGTATTCATTTGTTGCTGCTGTTGTTTAGTTGCTAAGTCATGTCCAAGTCTTTTTCAACCCCATGGACTGTAGCCCACCAGGCTCCTCTGTCCATGGGATTTCCCAGGCAAGAATCCTGGAGTGGGTTGCCATCTCCTTCTCCAGGGGATCTGCACAACCCAGGGATCGAACCCACATCTCTTACGTCTCCTGCATTGGCAAGTGGGTTTTCTTCCACTGAGCCACCAGGGAAGCCCATGTATTCGTATACTTTTCCTTAAAAAAATAGGTTTATAATATACATGATATTTTCTTAGATATCTTTTTGAGTCAACATATCATCTCTCCATGTCAATAAGTAGGTTTTCTACATCATTGTTTGGAAAGGTGTGTTTCGACCAAGTTTACCATAACGACCAATCTTTCATTATATTATCGAATATATAGATTGTTTAAAATATTTCATCATTATAAACAATGCTGATATGACATTCTTATAGCTAAACCTTTAACTTAAAGATTTTTTAGTTTAAATTTCTGGGAGCAGAATTTGGGGGACAAAAGATATGTATATTTTAGGTTTTTCTGTTATTACTACTACTACTACTAAGTCGCTTCAGTCGTGTCCGACTCTGTGCGACCCCATAGACGGCAGCCCACCAGGCTCTGCTGTCCCTGGAGAATCCCAGGGACACTAGAGTGGGTTGCCATTTCCTTCTCCAATGCATGAAAGAGAAAAGTGAAAGTGAAGTCGCTCAGTCGTGTCCAACTCTTCGTGACCCCATGGACTGCAGCCCACCAGGCTCCTCTGTCCATGGAATTTTCCAGGCAAGAGTACTGGAGTGGGTTGCCATTGCCTTCTCCGTTTTCTGTTATTACTGAATTGCAAACTGCACTCAGTTGAATGTAACTGAAATCTATAAAAGGTGTCATAAAAATTTGAAATTCAACCAGCAATGCATGAGAGTATTTCTTCTACTCTAAGTAACAGCAGATTAACATTATTAGCAAAAAAAAAAAACCCACTTAATTTGACAGGAAAAATCTCACTTGATTTTTGCACTCTTTAATCACTAGTAATGTTGACACTTTTTCATGTGTATCATCATCTACACACGTTTTTCTGTTTTTATATTGTCTGTTAATGTCATTGTTCATTATTCTTTTGGGGCATACAATGAAAGAGTCAGACATGACTTAGCGAGTGAACAGCAATAACAAATGTTAGAGAAGACTGAATTCTTTCATAAAATATAAATCTGAGACACATGAAAGGTAAAATTACCATTTTATACTATTTCACCTTTTTACAATGTCACCTAAAATTTCAATATACTCTAAAATCCTACTTAGAACATCTTAAACAAAAAGAAAAGAACATCTTAAATGTTCTTTTAACATAGTTTAAAATCTTAGTAAAGGGACTTCCCTGGTGGTCCAGTGGCTAAAATTGCATGCTCCCAATGCAGGGGACCCAGGCTGGATCCCTGATCAGGGAACTAGACCCCACATGCTCCAATTAAAGAGTTCGAATGCTGCAACTGAAGATCCCAAGTGCTGCAACCAAGACCCGGCATAGTCAAAATAAATAAATAAATATTTAAAAAAAGATTAAATACAATGTTAGTAAATTTTTTTTCTTATGGCTGCATCAGTGTTAAAATATCTGCTTCAAATTTTCTAAGACTTCATGCCCAATGCTTCTCCAGTGATAATTAGCTGATGGTCAAATGTGAATTTCCAGAGACGCTCAAACATCAAAGAAAAGTCCTTTAAGTAACAGAAACACTTGGAAACATCTTCCTCAGGGTCTTAACAATTAGTAAACTGTTGGTAGTAGTAAGTTGGTTTTGCTTAATTTTCTTTTATTTCCAGCTAGTTATCACTGAATAGATATTTCCAACGTTTTAGAACAAAGATTTCAAATTCAAAGCCTGAGGCATGAATTCATTCATAATTTACTTTTATGATACCTAAAACAAATATATTATAGAACCATTTGTTATTATCCCATTCCTAAGGAATGTTAAGATCCGCAAATGCAGAGGCTTAATCTCTTTTAAGGACTTCCTGGTGGTACAGTGGATAAGAATCTACCCACAATGCAGGGGACACCGGTTTGATCCCTGGCCCAGGAAGATTCCACATGCCCCAGAACAACTACACCCGTGCTCCACAACTACAAAGCCCGAGAGCCACAACTACTGAAGCCCCTGTGCCTGCAGCCTGTGCTCCACAAGAGAGGCCCCCGCTTGCTGCAACCATAGAAAGCTCACTCACAGCAACGAAGACGGAGTGCAACCCAAAATAAAGAAATACATTAAAAAAAATCTCTTTCAATCATTGTATTCCTGACTCCTGAAATACTGTCTGGCATATAGTGGACTCTCAGAAAATATTTGTTGAATCAAGGCATTCAGTAACTACTCATTGAACACCCACTCCATCCTAGACATTGGCCTGCCCAGACTTGGGAGGTAAAAATCGCCACTTGGAAGATGAAGTGTCTTTAAGCTCCAGGGGACAGTGAAGGACAGAGGAGCCTGGCATTCTGCAATCCATGGGGTGCAAAGAGTTGGACACAACTTAGCAACTGAGCAATAAATAAACCCATTAAAACCAGATTGAAAATAATGGAAATGTCTAGAAATAAAATCCGCACATCATGCCATATAGATTCATCATTCATTCATTGATCCATTCATTCCACAAATTTTTTTTAGAGCTTATCTGCTAGTCCTTAGGGACAAAATAAGATTAAGACAGACTCCATCTTTACAGAAATTGCATTCGCAGTTTATCAGGGGAGACAGGCATTAAATAACTAATTAATTACAGTTATGCTAAGTACATTGAAGGAAACACATAGGTGCCTATAAGTACTGACGACATTGCCCAAAGAATCACAGCTGAGACCAAAGAGGTTGAAAAGGGTAATACCACACCTTTGGGCAATGTGAAGGACATACGCTTTATTCTAGCAGCAAGGAAGGCTTATAAGCAGAGGATCCAGTTTCTCTGTTTAACAGAGAACAGAGTTGTTAACAGAGAACTTGATTGTTCCTGATGGCAAGTTTGAGTACCTGCTGCATGGTGAGGCCAAACAAACATCAACTTCAGAGTTTAGATCAGAGAAAAGTCTACTGCAGGGCCAAGCTTGGAGACCGGGTGGCTCACGTCCTCCCTCAAAACCTCAGTTCCCCAAAGGGTTCAGGGAAGCCCCCACCCCTACTCCCCTCACCCCACTCACCCACCCCATCCACCCCACCCCACCCCACCCAACACCATTCAGCTTACAGGATCTTAGTTTCCAGATCAAGGATTGAACCCTGGCCCTCAGCAGTGAAACTGTGGAGTCCTAACCACTAGACCAACAGGAAAATCCCTCAGTAAAGCCTTTTTAAAGGCAAACTGAGGACTTCCCTGGTGGCCCATAGGCTAACACTCCTCACTACCAATGCAGAGGCCCAGGGTTTGATCTCTGGTCAGAGAACTAGATTCTGAATGCCACACTAATGATCCTGCAAGCTGCAAGTAAAAATATTCAGCATGCTGCAAGTGAAAATATTTGGAGTGCTGCAACTAAGACCTGGCACAGCCAAATAAATAAATATTTTTAAAATACAGAACATTTCTATCACCCTCAAAAGTCCCCTAGTACCCCATGCATTCAATTCCCTTTGACCCCATGTTGTTATTTAGTCGCTCAGTCATGTCTGATTCTTGTGACCCCATGGACTTAACCCCCTGGTTCTCTGTCTATGGGATTTCCCAGGCAAGAATACTGGAGTGGGTTGCCATTTCCATCTCCAGAGGATATTCCTGACCCAGGGATCAGACCTGAGTCTCCTGCACTGGCAGGCAGATTGTTTTACCCCTGAGCCACTGGGGAAACCCTTTGACCCTTGGCCCCAGACTTTCTGTCATTATAGATGAGTTTGCATTGTCTAGAATTTCATATAAATGAAATCACAAAGGATATATTCATAAATATATTTATTATATTATAAATAATAATATATTAATACAGATAAATCTGTATTAATTTGTGTTTAGCTTCTTTCACTCAGCTTCATGTTTTTGAGATTCATCTATGACAGTGATCAGCAAACTATACCCTATGGGCCAAATCTTGCCTACTGCCTGTTTATTTAAAGACCCAAAAGCTAAGAATGGCTTTATATTTTCAAACAACTTTAACAAATCAGAATAATTAAATTCAAAATTCAGTGCCTATAAATAAAGTTTTATTGGGACACTGTCATGACTCATTTCTTTATGTATTGTCTATGGCTACATTCATGCTACACAGAGTTGAGTAGCTGCAACAGAGACAAATGGTCCACAAAGCCTAAAATACTTTCTGTCTGGCACTTGACAGAAAAGTTTGCTGATTCCTACTATGTGCTATTCCATACACCAGTGCTTTATTCCCTTTTACTGTTGTATAATATTCCACTCCATTGTATGGCCAGACCACAATTTATTTCTGTTGATGGATATTTGGAGTTTCTCCTAACTATTCTTATTCCGTATACCATGTGTTCTGATGTTTTTTATTCCATTTGATTTTTTGCTAGATATGACCCAGTGAACTGATTTCACAACCCATTAATGAGGTGACTCTCAGTTTGAAAAACAAGATGCTGAGATGTTAAGTGAATGATGGAGGATGAGAATGTATAGAGTAAGAAAAGGACTTTAGGGATGAGTGCTGAGGAAATCCAATGATTATATGTTAGGTAGAGGAAGAAGGACTGAGAAAGGGCAGAGAGGAGAGGACAACCAAGAGTTTGATACTTTAGGAAGCAAGAAAAGTCTCAGTTGCGAAAGGAGGGTGATTATCTGGATCCGATGTAGCTGAGACATGAGGTAAAATGGATTGAGAAGATTCTATGGGTGGATGAGATTTGCTTGGGTGAAGGGAGCTGAAACTAGATTGAAATGAGTTGGTTGGACTTCCCTGGTAGTCCAGTGTTTAAGAATCCACCTGCCAATGCAGATGACATGGGTCCATCCCTGGTGCAGGAAGATTCCTCAGGCTGCAGGGCAAATAAGCCTGTGGGCCACAACTATCGAGTCCATGCTTTACGGCCCACAAGCCACAACAAGAGAAGCCACCGCAATGAGAAGCCCATGCACCGCAGTTAAAGCCCTCACGCAGCAACATAAGATCCCGTGCAGCCAAAAATAAATAAACAAACAAACAAAAAAAGAAATGAGTTGGTGGTGCTTGTGTCATGCAAACTGAGACCATGAGAGTAACTGGAAGGGATGGGGGTCCAAAGAGTTCTTGTTGATGTGCTTCTTTGATGAAAAGGAAAAAAGAAAAAGCATACAAATGTATGCTAAAGCACAACGAAAGGTTAAGTATAACCTGGATTTTACAGATCAGTAAACCAAAACATTATGAGCTTAAGCAACTTGTCCAAGGAGCTTTCACTTGCACAGCTTTAAGACCCCAGATTGACTTGGGTCTAGAATCTGAGCTGTGAAAATATACTATAGAACTAACCAAGAAAAAGCTGGTCTGGGCATAATTCAATATTTACACCTTTGATTTAAAAGTCTACCATTGAAAGAATAGTTTATAATCTTTTGCAAGCTTCTGGGGAAGAAAACATGATTATTCATTACCTGAGATTTGTGAATAATAAGACATTAATCTATTTTTATATCAGGTGAGGCTCTGGACATTTATATGAAGAAAGTCACTATGCATTTGAAATATCAACATAAGGACCTTCTAAAAGTAGATGGAAACCTCACATTGATGGACATTCTGCAAAGTATCTGGCCTGTACCCTTCACTGTTGTGAAACACAAAGTCGGAGGAACTATTCTAGAATGCATTATTCTAGTCTTCTGCCTTCCTGGACTTTACTGGAACAATTGTCAAGATCTGAATAGAGTTTATTGATTAGAAAATATTGTAGTATCAATGTTGATTTCCTAATTTTGGTGCTTGTATTGTGGTTGTGAAGGAGGATGTCCTTCATAAATATACATCAACTTGTTGAGAAACCAAGGGTAACATCTGCAACTGACTATGAAATGATTCAGGAAAAAAAAAATGTGTGGGTTTAAGAGAGAACAGTGAAGCAAGGATGGTAAAATGGGGGGATTTAGGTGAAGAGTTTTCAAAAATTCTTTGTACTCTTCTTGTACATAAGTCTGAAGTTATGTCAAAACAAACATGACAGATTTCCCTGGTGGTCCAGAGGTTAAGAATTCACCTGCCAATGCAGGGGACACAGGTTCAACCCCTGGTCCAGGAAGATCCCACATTTCTCAGGGCAACTAACCTCAGGCATCATAAGTCCTGAGCCTGCACTCTAGAGCTGGAGAAGTCCTCCAGCAAGCAAAGTCCTCACTCAACAACTAGAGTAGTCCCAGCTTGTGGCAACTACAGAAAGACCACGTGCGGCAATGAAGACCCAGTGCAGCCAAAAAATTAAATAAAATTTAAAAATCAAACAAAAAGGCAAGAATCTTAAAAATGGAAAGTACGGTGACATGAAATCAAAGCTTGGATTTATACTCTTGAAAAACCTTCCTCAGATGTAAAAATGTATATGGTATTTTAAAAATTCACAGCTCTTCTATTGAGGTCAGAATTAATGTAAGTTAAAGAATCGTGGCTCAGCCGGAAAAAATGTCTGCCTGCAATGCGGGAGAATCAGGTTCGATCCCTGTGTCAGGACAATCCCCTGGAGAAGGAAATGGCAACCCATTCCAGTACTCTTGCCTGGAAAATTCCATGGATGGAGGAGGTTCGAAGGCTACAGTCCATGGGGTCGCAAAGATTCGGACATGACTGAGAGCCTTCTAACAACACAAAAAGACAGAAAACCAGATATTGAGTGCCTCTTGGTGAAGAGAACAACACCATCTTTGAATTCTTTTCTGCAGATTTCAAATTTGAATCTGATTAAACCTACATTAAACAGCTAAGCTGCAGGAAATATACTGAACAGAGGAAAATCCAGGCTAAGGAAAATCTGGAACAATAATCTGGTGTCTTCAACAATTAAATTGCAAAGGAGGAAAAATATATAGGAAAACCTGTAGATTAAAAGAGATAAAAAGGTACAGATATGAATAGGTGTTTTTTGGTTTTGTTTTTAAAGATGAAGCTAAACTACAAGGGTTAGGAGTGCATCTTTGGGTGATAAAACTGCAAAGAAAATCTAAGTGAATGATTACTATAAATATGGGAAATGGTTATTTTTTCTTGGGAGGGAACTAGGATTATTTGAGAAGGTGTGATTGTTTATAGGGTGTCTGAGAAGGCTCCTTTCAATGGGGGTGAAGCTTACAGGGTATTCAGTTTAGTTCAGTTCAGTCACTCAGTCATGTCCGACTCTTTGCAACCCCATGAAGCGCAGCACGCCAGGCCTCCCTGTCCATCACCAACTCCCAGAGTTCACTCAGACTCATGTCCAGCGAGTCAGTGATGCCATCCAGCCATCTCATCCTCTGTCGTCCCCTCCTCCTCCTGCCCCCAATCCCTCCCAGCATCAGAGTCTTTTCCAATGAGTCAACTCTTCGCATGAGGTGGCCAAAGTACTGCAGTTTCAGCTTTAGCATCATTCCTTCCAAAGAAATCCCAGGGCTGATCTCCTTTAGAACGGACTGGTTGGATCTCCTTGCAGTCCAAGGGACTCTCAAGAGTCTTCTCCAACACCACAGTTCAAAAACATCAATTCTTTGGCGCTCAGCTTTCTTTATAGTCCAACTCTCACATCCACATATGACTACTGGGAAAACCATAGCCTTGACTAGATGGACCTTTGTTGGCAAAGTAATGTCTCTGATTTTGAATATGCTATCTAGGTTGGTCATAACTTTCAGTCAATGACAATTAATTTAAGTTGTTTTCTACATTTTAACAATAAGAGTTTTTAAAGAAGAACTTTGTTAGTGAACTTGGTATAACCAATGAAGTAAGTTAGGATACAAATAGTCTCAGGGTCGCCACCTCAAGTCACCTTTAGGGACTGCAGGCTTCTCTCAAATTTTTAAAGTAGTAAAAATGATTCGATCTATTTTTTGCAGGTAATTTCAGTTCAGTCAGTCAGTCATGTACGACTCTTTGCACCCCATGGACTCCTGCATGCTGGGCTTCCCTGTCCATCACCAACTCCTGGAGCCTACTCAAACTCATGTCCATCAAGTCAGTGGTGCCATCCAACCATCTCTCATCCTCTGTTGTCCCCTTCTCCTCCTGCCTTCAATTCCTAGGCCATTCAGGTATGATCTAGATCAAATCCCTTATGATTATACAGTGGAAGTGACAAATAGATTCAAGGGATTAGATCTGAAAGACAGAGTGCCTGAAGAACTATGGATGGACGTTTGTAACATGTACAGGAGGCAGTGACCAAAACCATCCCCAAGGAAAAAAAATGCAACAAGGCAAAATGGTTGTCTGAGGAAGCCCACAAATAGCTGAGAAAAGAAGAGAAGCTAAAGGAAAAGGAGAAAAGGAAAGATATACTCATCTGAATGCAGAGTTCCAAAGAATAATGAGAGATAAGAAAGTCTTCATAAGTGAACAGTGCAAAGAAGTAGAGGAAAATAGCATACAAAAGACTAGAGATCTCTTCAAGAAAATTAGAGATACCAAGGGAACATTTCATGCAAAGATGGGCACAATAAAGGACAGAAACCATATGGACCTAACAGAAGCAGAAGATATTAAGAGGTAGCAAGAATACACAGAAGAACAATACAAAAAAGGTCTTAATGACCTGAATAACCATGATGGTGTGATCCCTCACATAGACCCAGACACCCTAGAGTATGAAGTTGAGTGGGCCTTAGGAAGCATCACTATGAACAAAGCTAGTGGAGATGATGGAATTCCAGCTGAGCTTTCAAATCCTAAAAGATGATGCTGTTAAAGTGCCGCACTCAATATGCCAGCAAATTTGGAAAACTTAGCAGTGGCCAAAGGACTGGAAAAGATCAGTTTTCATTTCAATCCCAAAGAAGGGCAATGCCAAAGAATGTTCAAATTACTGTAAAATTGCACTTGTTTCATATGCTAGGAAGGTAATGCTCAAGATCCTTCAAGCTAGGCTTCAACAGTACGTCAGCCAAGAACTTCCAGATGTACAAGCTGGTTTTAGAAAAGGCAAAGGAACCAGAGATCAAATTGCCAACATCCGTTGGATCATAGAAAAAGCAAGGGAAATCCAGAGAAACATCTACTGCTTCATTGCCTATGCTATGCTATGCTATGCTAAGTCACTTCAGTCGTGTCTGACTCTGTGCGACCCCATAGACGGCAGCCCACCAGGCTCCCCTGTCCCTGGGATTCTCCAGGCAAGAACATTGGAGTGGGCTGCCATTTCCTTCTCCAATGCATGAAAGTGAAAAGTGAAAGTGAAGTCGCTCAATCGTGTCCGACTCTTAGCGACCCCATGGACTGCAGCCTAACAGGCTCCTCCGTCCATGGGATTTTCCAGGCAAGAGTACTGGAGTGGGGTGCCATTGCCTAGACTAAAGCCTTTGCCTGTGTGGATCACAATAAGCTGTGGAAAATTCTTCAAGAGATGGGAACACCAGACCATCTTACCTACATCCTGAGAAACCTGTACGCAGGTCAAGAAGCAACAGTTGGAACTGGATACGGAACAACAGACTGGTTCCAAATTGGGAAAGGAGTACATCAAGGCTGTATATTGTCATCCTGATTATTTAACTTAAATGCAGAGTACATCATGCAAAATGCCAGGCTGGATGAAGCACAGCTGGAATCAAGATTGTCGGGAGAAATATCAATAACCTCAGATACACAGATGACAGCACCCTAATGGCAGAAAGCAAAGAAGAACTAAAGAGCCTCTTGATGAAGGTGAAAGAGGAGAGTGAAAAAGTTGGCTTAAAACTCAACATTCAGAAAACAAAGATCATGGCATCCGGTCCCATCACTTCATGGCAAACAGATGGAGAAACAATGGAAACAGTGACAGACTGTATTTTCTTGGGCTCTGAAATCACTGCAGATGGTGATTGCAGCCATGAAATTAAAAGATGCCTGCTCCTTGGAAGAAAAGCTATGACCAACCTAGACAGCATGTTAAAAAGCAGAGATGTCATTTTTCCAACAAAGGTCCAAAGACAAGTCTATAGACAAAGGTCTATGACTTTTGACATATTCAAAGCTATGGTTTTTCCAGTAGTCATATATGGATGTGAGAGTTGGACCATAAAGAAGGCTAAGCTCTGAAGAATTGATGCTTTCGAACTGTGGTTCTGGAGAAGACTCTTGAGAGTCCCTTGGATTGCAGTCTTTGGATTGCAAGGAGACCAAACCAGTCAATCCTAAACAAAATCAACCATGAATGTTTATTGGAAGGACTGGTGCTGAAGCTGAAGCTCCAATACTTTGGACACCTGATGCAAAAAGCCGACTCACGGGAAAAGACCCTGATGCTGGGCAAGACTGAGGGCAGAATAAGAAGGGGGTGACAGAGGATGATATGGTTGGATGGCATCAATGACTCAACGGACAGGAGTTTGAGCAAACTCCAGGAGATGGTGAAGGACAGCGAAGTTTGGAGTGCTGGAGTCCATGGGGTCACAAAGAGCTGGACATGACTGAGCAACTGAACAACAATGATGAATAATAAATATATATTCCATATATGAAACTTGGTTGATTCTAAAACTACAGTATAATGTGTGTGTGTTAGTTGCTCAGTTCTTTCTATTTGCAACCCTTTGCAAATAGTCATGGACTTTATTGACAGTCATGGGCCTTTCAGGCTCTTCTGTCCATGGAATTCTCCAGGTCGTAATACTGGAGTGGGTTGCCATTCCCTTCTCCAGGGGATCTTCCCAACCCAGGGACTGAAACCCGGTCTCCTGTGTTGCAGGCAGATTCTTTACCATCTGAGCCACCAGGGAAACCCATATTGTGGGTATGTAAATATTATTCAGGGTATAACAAAAACCATATGAATGGATTCAAAGGGAAAAATAACCACAAACTTCTTTTATTTGGTTTGCTTTTTGTCTATCAGGAAAAGTCTATATCAGAACGTATAAGCTCAGTTTTCCACACAGTGAGTGGTTTCATGTTCTGACTTCCTACAATATTTTTCTCATTGTACCCTTTCTTCATACTAGCCCATAGATTGCTGTATTATAATTTATCTATCTATAGGCTAAATGGTTTTAATTTGTTTTTCCAGGTGTGTGTGTGTGTGTGTCTGTGTGTGTGTGTGACTTGAGTATAAAATGAAAGCTATGCTCATTCTCTCCAGAAAAATACACTGGTGCAAAATTTGGGGCATAGTTTCTGGAATTTCACAGACCTCCTCCTAGGTCCCAAAGTAAAAACCTCTGCCTTTGTATTTTCTTAACAGTAGGATCTTGCCTTATTCTTGTATGTCTAGCCCCTGACTGTCCAAGATGGTAGTCAATAAATATTTGGGTAAATATTGAATGAACCAATTATTCCCACTTTTTCATGTTGAGTTTTAAAGTCTACTTTTAAAATAGATAATGTATCAATAAATTTCACATCTCTCCATCAGCAGATGAATAGATAAGAAAGCTGTGGTACATATACACAATGGAGTATTACTCAGCCATTAAAAAGAATACATTTGAATCAGTTCTAATGAGGTGGATGAAACTGGAGCCTATTATACAGAGTGAAGTAAGCCAGAAAGAAAAACACCAATACAGTATACTAACGTATATATATGGAATTTAGAAAGATGGTAACAATAACCCTGTGTACGAGACAGCAAAAGAGACACTGATGTATAGAACAGTCTTATGGACTCTGTG
>NW_011494707.1:6099002-6101424 GCF_000754665.1 Bison bison bison | reverse complement strand
AAGAAAAACACCAATACAGTATACTAACGTATATATATGGAATTTAGAAAGATGGTAACAATAACCCTGTGTACGAGACAGCAAAAGAGACACTGATGTATAGAACAGTCTTATGGACTCTGTGGGAGAGGGAGAGGGTGGGAAGATTTGGGAGAATGGCATTGAAACATGTAAAATATCATGTATGAAACAAGTTGCCAGTCCAGGTTCAATGCACGATACTGGATGCTTGGGGCTAGTGCACTGGGACGACCCAGAGGGATGGTATGGGGAGGGAGGAGGGAGGAGGGTTCAGGATGGGGAACACATGTATACCTGTGGTGGATTCATTCTGATATTTGGCAAAACTAATACAATTCTGTAAAGTTTAAAAATAAAATTGTAGTTGGAAAAAAAAAAAGAAAAAAAATTTTCACATCTCTATTTGTTTTGTAGAATCTACTTTTTAATATAATCCAGATACTTGGAGGTGGCTTTAAAAATTAGGAGTTTTTAATGATATCCAAAGGATGAGGTGTTAAAGGGTGAAATGTATTGAGGTCTGCAACTTTGGAATGTATCAAAACATAAGACGTACTGATGGATAGAAAGATGAATTGCTTACTCAGTCTGTTTGCTTACTTCAGACTGCTTGAGACCGAGGCCAGCCAGGCTCATCTGTCCAGACAAGAATACTGGAGTGGGTTGCCATGCTCTCCTCCAGGGGAACTTTCCAATCCAGGGATCACTCCCATCTCCTGTGTCTCCAACACTGCAGGCAAATTCTTTACCACTGAGGCACTGGAGAAGCCCCAGATGGATACTGATGTAAATACAATATTTATAAAGCAAATATAGGTAAATGTTCACTGTAGAATAGGCATATAGGTGTTCATGGTATAACAACTTTTCTGTTTGATATCACGTTTGAAAAGGAGAATTGTTTAGCTCAAGCAGAGGTACATTCCACTTTTAAATCTTGGAAGACAGAAATCTATCGTTTTTTTGTTTGCAGAGCTGTCTGCTGCTGCTCCTGCTAAGTCACTTCAGTGTCCAACTCTGTGCGGCCCCATAGACAGCAGCCCACCAGGCTTCCCCGACCCAGGGATTCTCCAGGCAAGAACACTGGAGTGGGTTGCCATTTCCTTCTCCAATGCATGAAAGTGAAAAGTGTAAGTGAAGTCGCTCAGTCCTGTCCGACTTTTAGCGACCTCATGGACTGCAGCCTACCAGGCTCCTCCGTCCATGCATTTTCCAGGCAAGAGTACTGGAGTGGGTGCCATTGCCTTCTCAGGCAGAGCTGTCTAGAGAACCTTAATGGTTCCCACCGTACACTCTAAATCTACACACAAGCCTTCTTTTGGTAGAACATAATTTTATTAACATAACTGGGCAATTTATCTGATGCAAGTTAGAGAGCTCAAACAATGTAATTACTACACTGAATGCGACCCAGTCATTTACACATATTTCAGAAGAGGTGCACAAAACTAGAGAAAATGAATGTTTCTGTGGTCATAATATCATCGGTGTTCTAGTGTTGAATTGCTTTTCCGGACTGCAACAGCGATAGACTAGTTCATTTCAGTTTCTCTCGTTTACAGGGAAAAATAAGGACATTTATGTCCTCCATCACCCACTCCAGTGTTCTTGCCTGGAGAATCCCAGGGACGGGGGAGCCTGGTGGGCTGCCGTCTATGGGGTCGCACAGAGTCGGACATGACTGAAGCGACTTAGCAGCAGCAGCAGCATGTCCTCCATCATTCCTTGGAAATACCTTATGATTATACAGCAGGGGTGGGAGCGGTTATAGAGGCAGGATACGTGTAGCATACAGGCGCTGGGATCCTACCTAGATTGGCACTGTGAAACCGGGATAATGATGATCTCTACATCACAAGGCTGATGTAGCATAAAATGGAAGAGCAGCCGCTGGTCTATTATTATCATTATCTAACAAGTCATAATTGTGGCCCGACATGAAGAAAAAGACTGTGCCGGTTGTCTCAAAAGTCGTTCCCGTCTAAAATTCTACGGCAAGACCTGAGACAAATTCCACAGCTCTGACTAGGGAGGGCCTTTTCAGAGCAGCCGGCACTCTCGATGGAGTCCGATACTTGAAACCCGCGGAAGTCCTTAGCACCTAGGAAACCACCGATGCTGCGCCCAACTGTGGTGGAATGGCCTGTTCCATTCCTGAGGGATGATAGTGGGGGAGCTTGGAAGACTAAGCCCGGAAGTGCCGGTGAGTTTACTAGCATCTCCAGCATTTTACTACATGACTGATATCTTGTAATTATCACACTTCTACCCTGACGCCCCCGACAGGCTTTTTGAGGAGCGTTTGGAACGGCGCCACAGTCTCTCACCTGGGACCTTTTGGGCTAGCCGGCGTGACGGCCAGGAACGGAAGCCTGGAGGGCCCCGCCCCCACGCAGCCCCC
>NW_011494707.1:6086065-6098730 GCF_000754665.1 Bison bison bison | reverse complement strand
CGGTCAGCTCTGCCAGCGGGGAAACGGCGGCGGGGCGCGGGAGGCGGAAGTAGCGCCTGGGACTGCCGGGCCTCCTTCGGGCTCCACCGGCCGCCTCAGCCATGGACGCGTCCCTGGAGAAGAAGGTCCGTAGCTTGGGGGTGGACGTGGCGCGGCGGCCCGAGACCCCCTCCTCTGGGGCGACTGTTTGCCGCTCGGGAGCTGCCATTGTGACCCGGGAGGGGGCCGTGGGCTAACGGGCCCGCCTGAGGTGGCCTGGCTGCGAGGGCGTCCGTCTCGGCCCTCGCGGCTGGGGCCTGGTCACGTCACGGAGCCTGTGGGTCTCTAGGGTCCCCGTGGACCGGGAAGGGTCTTCGGGGCCGGGTTCTGTGCGGGGGCTGCGAGCGACCCGGAGCCCAGTCGGGGGCCTCGGGGCCGACCTTGGGGCCTGCCTCTGCTCGGCTCGCCCTCTCGAATGACAGAGCCAGCAGTCTGCGGCCCCAGAAACGCCTGGAATGAAGCCCCAGTTGTTTCGGAGCCAACTACAAACCTGTAGGTTGTCTGCGGTCTCCGAGTTTGCCTTCTTTAGCGTGCCTTGGAGTCACCTGGGGCCCTTGGTTAAGAAAAAAAAAAATCCAGATTTTCAGCCCCGAAGTCCGAACCTCAGGGGGGCGGGACTGGGATTTGTGGGTTAAACAAGGTCCCCACGTGATTCTGGTGCAGTAGTTTAAAGACCCCTGAGGTCTAGAAAGAGGTGGGGCTTCTGCAGATGGTGAATTTCGTTTGGGGCGATGCTGCTGCCGCGCAACTTTCTGGTTCCCCCTTTTTGTGGCCAAGGGAGACCCTGGGGTCAGTCGGAAAACCACTGGAAGGAGGGTTTTCCTTTGGTCTCCTCTTGGGAGAACAGCAGCGTGGTGTACCTGGCTGACCGCTCTGGCATGTGAAATGGATTCTAATTGTCCCGGATTTAGGGCGGGTAAACGAGAACCAGAGCTTGGGTTTCTTCACGGATCCCTACCTTCAGACCTTGACTTTCTCCCCGCCTCCGAAGTCCTTCTGTCTCCTAAGCTTGGGAGTCTGCTTGTCCTGACCGGGTTTTTCAGTTATGTGGGGTTCAGGGGCGATGTAGTGTTTTAAGACTGCTTTATTTTAATTTTGAACTGGCAAGTATTTGGTCATTTTTTTCAATGCAGCAGCTGCTGTAGATTTGTTCACTTGTCACTGTCGAGTTGAAGGGAGTTAACTACAAGTTGAGCCAGAGGTCTTCACGTGCCCACTGTGATTTACCCTACACCTTGGTTATTTCTCATAAATTGGGTGGAAGGAATCAAGAAAGGGCAAAGATAATATGTTTTTCTTCCACTGCCTCTGTGGTGAATGTTTCTGGCTAGGAACAAAGTCTTCCCAGGCTTTTGATGAACAGTGTCTTTTTTGGAGTTTTCAGTCTAAATCAGTGTTTCTCAACCACCAGGCAGTTTTCCCCACCCGGGGGGATATTTGGTCAACGTTTGGGTACATATTTTGGTTGTCACAACCAGGAATTAGGGAGGGGCTGCTGGTTCCTAGTGAGTAGAGGCCAGGGAATCCGCTAACATGCGACATTGCACCGGACAGACACCATGCGAGAGACCAACAGTAGTGCCGAGACCGAGAACCCCGGGTCTACAGCGTATGTGGACCAGTAGTTGAATACAAACGCCAGTGGTTGAATACCAAATGATGCTAACAGTGTCCCCTCAGTGTTGTTTCCTTTCCAGTTTCATAAAGAAGATGGGAGCAGCTTTGTGTCATTTCAGTTAGAAACCGAAAGAACTGGAGTGTTTTCCTCCAGGATTAGTTCATTACAGGCAAATCTAGGAAAGAGTGAGTTGGAATCCTGCTTTACGTACTACTCTTTTGGTATTTGATCAGTTTATTGCAGTGTTTGCTCCCTAAGTGTTAAATGATGATAAAAGATCTAAACTCTTCAAATGAATATCTGAAGAGGTACTGAAACTCCGACAGGCTTAAACTCCGACACTCTTAAGCCTGGCACATTCACAACAATTAAACAGTGATCTTTTAGGAATTCAGAATGTGTGGGCTGGAAGTCTCTGCCTTTGGCCAGTGTGGAAATTCTGAATGTAAGTTTTTCAGAACTAGTACTGTGTCTTATTTTTATATTCCTTGAAACGATAGAGGGCTTTCCTTGTAATGAACAATTTCTCTTGGTGCTAAGTGGGCAGAAAAGAAAAAGCATTGCTGTAATATGAATGTTGAGGATTTTGTGTTCTGAAAAATAGTTTGCATCAAAGTAAAACATTGCATTGTGCACATTATTCTGGTTTCTTTGAGGAACAGAGGATTCTGTGTTAAATTCTACATTGCTAGTATGTGTAAATTTAATAACTTTTTGAGCAGTTCTGAATGATCCCCTTTAAACTGATCCCTGCATAATTAATACTAGCTACAGAAACCACAATGTTATTTAATACCCATCCTCTAAAATTTCAAGTAATCTCTCTCACTGTACACTGTACTGTGCTATCATTGTTTAATGGGATCACTCAGTACATTTCCTTTGGTCCAAATGTAATTTTGTACCCTTGCTTTTTCTTTAAGTAATATTCAGACTGCAAACCTGTGATGACAGAGCCTTTTCCTTGCCTTGATTTTTCTTTCACAATATATCAGTTGTCTTTTTGTATTCGAAATTATCGATGTCTGGAAAAACTAGAGATAGGGTAATTAAAGTGAAAGTGAAAGCCGCTTAGTCGTGTCCAACTCTTCGCGACCCCATGGACTGTACGGTCCATGGAATTCTCCAGGCCAGAATACTGGAGTGGGTAGCCTTTCCGTTCTCCAGGGGATCTTCCCAACCCAGGATCAAACCCAGTTCTCCCGCATTGCAGGCGGATTCTTTACCAGCTGAGCCACAAGGGAAGCCCAGTGTAATTCAAGGGGCAAGAAATGCAAGCTAGAAGAGCAGGAGCCTCAAACCGTCAATACTGTATGTCGAACTCATAAGGAGCGAGTGTCACCGTGTTTACTTATGTTTAAGTAAAATGTTGATCTAAGTTTAAAAAATGGCACAGGAAGTAATAACACTGATGCTGAAGATCTTAATGAGGTATTCAGCACACCTACATACACCTGTTAGTAAAAACCTGCTACTTTAAACTTGTAGAACAGCCCAGACCTTTGCCTGTTGCTTGGGAAAAAAATCTCATTCTTCCTGGGTATTATGTTTAGACAAGGTGTATTGCAGTTTGTTTTGCATTTACTTTAGTTCCAGCCTTGAGTAAACTTAGAGCAGACGTCTCCTCCTCGACACCCCGACGTTGGGCTGGGTCACTGTCCACCGTGGGGGCCATCCTGTGCACTGTAGGGTGTTCAGCTGCATTCCTGGCCTCCACCCGCTCGATGCCAGGAGCATCTCCTCCCCCGCAGTGTGACAACCAAAAACATCTCAAATTGAGGCAGTTGTCCCCTGTGGGTGAGAGATCCCCTCTGGTTGAGAGTCACTGACTTAGAGAATCTAGAGCTGCACCGTCCATATTTGGCTATTTAAATTTAAATCTAATTAATTAAAATTGAGTAAGTTTAAAATTCAGTTCCTCAGTCACACGAGCCACATTTCAAGCGTTGAGCAGTCACAACGTGGTTTGTAGCGCAGCCCAGACAATAGCACATTTCCATCGCCACAGAAAAGTTCTGTTGGACAGTGGGGTAGAGTGGGGCCAATTTATTTATTGTATATCTAACTCTTGGTTCTAAGAGAGGCAACTTGGAGCCTGTTTCTAACCTAAATAATTACTACCAAGCCCATTTTTTATCGTTGTGCTCATCCAGAGCTAAGTGCCCTCTACCCCTTGGACTTGATTGTGGAAAATTCTGTTCCCGCTGCACTGTTTATGAGGAGCAGCAGGAGCTGCATGGTGGGAACATTGCTGATCATTACTGATAAGAACTATCGGAATTTTTATCCCTGCTCTTTACTTAAATGCTCACAGAAAGAGCCCCCCGTGACCCAAACTTGAAATGAGCAGTTTCTGTGATATGCCTTTGTGGATCCCACTCTTACAGAGAAAAGGAAGACTTCCGTGAGGAGATGATCACCTATAATGTTCATTTAAAGCTGACCTCCGCATTATTGTGATGGAGGGTTTTGCATGTAGGTGCATGGTGCCTAGGGCAGTAAATGATTATTAAGTTCTGGGTATCAGGGAAACATGGTGCAAAGTTCCTGATCCTAAACATTTGTGACATCTGTGGTTGTTGGCTTATTCAAGATTTCAGATGCAATTTATTCAAGATGTGCAATAGTTAGCAGTAGAGCTATTGATGGTCCCCAGGCCTGGGTATTCCACCTTATCTAGGATTTTGAGTTATAATTATAGATAGCAGTTGCTTGAGCTTAATGTCGTCTGTTTTCACCCAGAGCAGAAACCTACTTTGACTTCAGGTTTTTTATTGCTGGTCATCTACAGTCAAAGCCCTTTGCTGAGTTCAGAAAGAGACACAAGATGCATAAGATATGATCTCTGGAAGAGGTTACAGTAAGGGGCATACAAGTTTAGGCAAAGCCTTGTATAGCAAGTCAAAGTTTGCTCAGTCATGTCTGACTCTTTGTGACCCCATGGACTATACAGTCCATGGAATTCTCCATGCCAGAATACTGGAGTGGGTAGCCTTTCCCTCCTCCAGGGGATCTTCCCAACCCAGGGATCGAACCCAGGTATCCTGCATTGCAGGCAGATTCTTTACCAGCTGAGCCACAAGGGAAGCCCAAGAATCCTGGGGTGGGTAGCCTATCTCTTCTCCGGGGGATCTTCCTGACCCAGAAATCAAACTGGGGTCTCCTGCGTTGCAGGTGGATTCTTTACCAACTGATTTATCAGGGAAGCACTTTGTATAGCGAAGAGGGATGAAAAGAAGCACAGGAATTAAGAAACAAAGGGCACTGAGTGAGTGGCCGGAAAGTTTATATGGAAGAGATTCTTTAGGTAGAATACTTAGTTCAGAATCACGACTTTTCTAGGTTTGTTCTAAATGTAAATATAATGCATTTTTTTGCTTTATATTTGTGCCTAATGTTACTGCTTAAGTGTGTGTTAGTCACTCAGTTGTGTCTGACTGTTTGCAGTCCCACAGACTGTAGTCTGGCAGACTCTGTCCATGGGATTCTCCAGGCAAGAATACTGGAGTGGGTTGCCATTCCCTTCTCCAGGGGATCTTCCTTACCCAGGGATTGAACCCGGGTCTCCTGCTTTGCAGGCAGATTCTTTACCAGGGAAGCTCCCGATGTTAGTGCTGGTAGAATATAAATTAAGAGAAAAGAAGCCATTTTGTCTCTTGAAGTTAAATCAGATATTAAAAGATATATATATATATATATATATATATATATGCCTCCAATCACATTGAAAATATCCAGAACTTCCTTTCAGAAATTTATCTAGCTAAAATCAAATGCATTCTCTCCAAACAATATTTAAGGGCTGTAAAATTATTCTGAGTTTAATATTTGTTTAATTTCTGTTACTGTCACAGTAGTTTTTGTTTTTGTTGTTTCCTCTGTGGCAAATGTTAAGTGTTTAGCTGCCTTAATGTTAGATAGTTCTTGAGTCCAGCCTGGGGCCCTATCTACTTTTTAAAAAATGTTTTCTAATGCCTGTGGAAAAGGCATTGAGTTTCAAATGACTGAGGGGCAGTAAACTTTTCTAAGATCTTTTTGCTATATGCATAAAAAGTAGAAACAGCAAGCTAAACCCTTCAATTTGAAGGTGCAACTCAGTGACACTGAACATGTTGCTGCTCTAAGGCTTTCCATGACCTAGTGAGACTGAATTGCTTATTAGACTAGGCATGGTATTGGGTGGAGTCCTATGAAACTGCTGGTTTTGGCCCCTGGAAATAGCTGAATATTAGCAGATAAACAGAGTCACAGTTTTACTCAGTAAAGGCCTAAAGATACATAGAGGTTTCAAGAATTGATGGTTTCCTTTCCTGAGAATTCTTATTAAGATAAGGTTGACAACATTAAATCTGCATAATTCCAATTCAGTTTTGGAAGTAATTGTATTGATAAGGGCAGTGGATATCTTTATCTTTCTGAAGTGATCCCCCCACCAAGTCCTAGGAAACACCTTCTTAAAGAAGCATGTCTCAGTGACTTATTTTTTCGGGTGACTGTAGCATGCTTTTCTTCAGGTGGTTTTCTTTTTTGTTCTAGAGTTAAGTATGTGATTCTATGTGATTCCAAATAAACTAGTAAACTTTTTAGAACTAGAGCTTGCTTGTTGTGGTATTTTTCCTTCCTTGTAGTTATTGGCACTCATGATAAAATATCTAAGTGAATTGATTCTCCGGAAGTAGTAGTCTCATGGAATACAGTTTTTGAAATTTTTGGATCCCTGGTCTTCCCAGCATGTATCTTAAAAAAATTTTTTTTTTAATTTAGTTATGTGTTTATTTTTGGCTGTGCTGGGTCTTCTTGCTGAGCGGGCTTTTCTCTAGTTGCGCCGATAGGGGGCTGCTCTCTAGCTGTACTGTGCGGGCTTCTTACCTCTGTGGCTTCTGTTGTTGCAGAGCACGGGCCCTTGGTGCACAGGCTTCAGCAGTGGCTCACGGGCTTAGTTGCTCTGTGGCATGTGGGATCTTCCCAGACCAGGAATCGAACTGGTGTCTTCTGCATTAGCTGGGAGATTCTTTACTATTGAACCACCAGGGAAGCCTGCCCAGCATGTATCTTATGGCAGTGAATTGATGGCCCTTTTTCCTCGTGCATACATCTGTTGATGCCAGATTTGATCTGGTGTCACTGTGTTTCATCCCTACTGATACCAGATTTTTTCCCTTATTTGTGTATTTTTGCCCCCTTCTTTTTTCTATCTGTTCTTTTCTGCCTCTTTTCTTGAGGGATTTGTAAGGTTACATACTAACACCTTATGCAACATTTGTATATCCCTTTTCAACTAAAATATTTTGCTTAATGAGCCAGTAAGTACAGGATGTCTTCATGTTCTCACACACTCACGCATAGAGTCTATGATAGTTAAAAAGAAAAGATTTTCCAAGAGTGTCCAATTTTTAAAAGACAAACAGATGAAAGTACCTGGTTCTTAATTAAATTCTTTTCTGTTGGCACTACATAAAAGTATTTAGAAAGGTAGAAACTGAGGCCCCAGTGAGAAAGTCAGGTTTGCAAGGGGCTCTGTCCTCTTAGAGGGTCCCTGTCATCCCTCATGGTTAACCCGTAAGGAACAGCTGTGTTTGTGGAGCAGCTGCTGCTGCTGAGAAACTCTGCTTCTCAGCGATGTGTAGTATTTGGGGTGCTTGTTTAGTGCTAGACAGCAGGCATTCTTTATGTTTATCTCTTATGTTTTCACCTGGGAGGAAAATGTATGGTGTTTGGAGGGTTGATGCTTGCATGATTATCACTATCCAGGATTAAACCTGCTTAGAAAGCTGTGGAAGGCTGAAGAGTAGGTGGAATGTTAAAAGCATTAATTCAGAGCTTTATCTGACTGCCTTGAGGAAGAGTAGTGAAGAAAGGTAGTGTTTTGTTTGTTTGTTTTTAATTGTAGTAGATTTGGGTTTCCCTGGTGGCTCAGCAGTAAAGAATCAGCCTGCAATGCACAAGACCCAGGTTTGATCCCTGGGTCAAGAAGATCCCCTGGAGAAGAGATTGAGTATCCACTCCAGTATTCTTGCCTGGAGAATTTCATGGACAGAGGAGCCTGGCAGGCTACAGTCCGTGGGATTGCAAGAGTTGGACATGACTGAGGGACTACACCACCACCACCACGCTTGACTTACGATGTTGTGGTAATGTCTGTGTAGTGACTTAAAAAAGTCCCCAAAGTGTCTAATGCAAATGTTGAAGGTTTAGGTCTGCATTTATAAAATAGCCATTATTCATATACTGTTTGTGAACTTTGTCACCACTTGTATTGTTATTTGCTGAATATTTCTTTTCAGTCAACTCAATCAATTTGCCCTCCTTTTTTAAAAATTAAGGAACAATTTATATGCACTAAAAACACACAGTTTGAGTTTTGGCAGTTGTGTATAGTCACATCAGTTCAGTTCAGTCATGCAGTCATGTCTGAGTTTTGCAACCCCATGGACTGCAGCACGCCAGGCCACCCTGTCCATCACCAGCTCCCGGAGCTTACTCATTATGTCCATTGAGTTGGTGATGCCATCCACCTATCTTATCTTCTGTCATCCCCTTTTCCTCCTGCCTTCAGTCTTTCCCAGCATCAGCGTCTTTTCAAATGAGTCAGTTCTTCACATCAGGTGGACAAAGTATTGGAGTTTCAGCTTGAGCATCAGTCCTTCCAATGAATATTCAGGACTAATTTCCTTTAGGATGAACTGATTGGATCTCCTTGCAGTCCAAGAGACTCTCAAGAGTCTCCTCCAACACCACAGTTCAAAAGCATCAATTCTTCGGCACCCAGCCTTCTTTACAGTCCAAACATGACTACAGGAAAAACCATAACTTTGACTAGGTGGACCTTTGTCGGCAAAGTAATGTCTCTGCTTTTTAATATGCCATCTAGATTGGTCATAGTGTTTCTTCCAAGGAGCAGGCATCTTTTAATTTCATGGCTGCAGTCAACCATCTGCAGTGATTTTGGAACCCAAGAAAATAAAGTCTGTCACTGTTTCCACTGTTTCCCCATCTGTTTGCCATGAAGTGATGGGACCGCATGTCATGACCTTACTTTTCTGAATGTTGAGTTTTAAGCCAACTTTTTCACTCTTTTTCACTTTCATTTAGAGGCTCTTCTTTGCTTTCTGCCATAATGGTGGTGTCATCTGCATATCTGAGGTTATTGATATTTCTCCTGGAAATCTTGATTCCAGCTTGTGCTTCATCCAGCCTGGCATTTCGCATGATGTACTCTGCATATAAGTTAAATAAACAGGGTGACGATATACAGCCTTGACGTACTCCTTTCCTGATTTGGAACCAGTCTGTTGTTCCATGTCCAGTTCTAACTGTTGCTTCCTGACTTGCATACGGATTTCTCAGGAGGCAGGTCAGGTGATCTGGTATTCCCATCTCTTTCAGAATTTTCCACAGTTTGTTGTGATCCACACAGTCAAAGTCTTTGGCATAGTCAATAAGGCAGAATAGATGTTTTTCTGGAACTCTCTCACTTTTTCAGTGATCCAGCAGATGTTGGCAATTTGATCTCTGGTTCCTCTGCCTTTCTAAATCCAGCTTGAACATCTGGAAGTTCATGGTTCACATACTGTTGAAGCCTGGCTTGGAGAATTTTGAGCATTACTTTGTTAGCATGTGAGATGAGTGCAGTTGTGCAGTAGTTTGAACATTCTTTGACATTGCTTTTCTTTGGGATTGGAATGAAAACTGACATTTAAGCCCTGTGGCCATTACTGAGTTTTCCAAATTTGCTGGCATATTGAGTGCAGCACTTTCACAGCATCATCTTTTAGGATTTGAAATAGCTCAGCTGGAATTCCGTCACCTCCACTAGCTTTGTTCGTAGTGATGCTTTCTAAGGCCCACTTGACTTCGGACGCCAGGATATCTGGCTCTAGGTGAGTGATCACACCATCATGGTCATCTGGGTCATTAAGATCTTTGTACAGTTCTTCTGTGTATTCTTCTGCTTCTGTTAAGTCCATATCGTTTCTGTCCTTTATTTCTGTCCTTCATGTGAAAATGAATAATATAATTTTGGGTCACACTTTGGTGGGCTGGCTTAATTGAACAAAATGTGTTCAAGGGCTCAATTAAGCACCTTGAAAGCTGAAAAAATTTTATGTAGAGCTGTGCTGTGCTTAGTTGCTCAGTCATGTCTGACTCTTTGCAACTCCATGGACTGTAGCCCACCAGGCTCCTCTGTCCATGGGGATTCTCCAGGCAATAATACTGGAGTGGGTTGCCATGCCCTCCTCCAGTGGATCTTCCCAACCCAGGGATCGAACCCATGTCTCCCACGTTGCAGGCAGGTTCTTTAACTTCTGAGCCATCAGGGAAGCCCTGGAGAGCAGTGGTTCCCAAATCTTTGGCCCTGGGATTTTCTTCTTCTTCTGCTGTAGTGTCCATTTTTGAAAGGTTATTACAAACAACTTCTTAGTTAATAAAATTTGTCTATTAACAAATGATTATTTATTCTGTTACTAATTACCGGATATGAATTTTCAGTGACATCCATTAAAATGGTGTGAGTCCCCATCCCCTAAACTGCAGGTTACATCCTGTATATGAGATGTCAGATCAATTTAGCAGATCATGACCAGCAGTTTTTCAGAAAAATGAAATAGAATAAAATGATAAATATAACATATTCCAAATAATAGGAGTATTACCTCATAACTGAGTTGATGTAATTCTAGCCAGAGGCAAAAATAAGTATTTTTTTCCCTGTTAATTCAAATAATTTATCTTCCAAATAAATTTAGTTTACTACAACTTTGAAAAGTTGAGAGTTACTTCCAGACCTCCTTTACTATTTTATCTTGCATTTGACTTTCAATTTTTTTTCCTCTAACATTTAAGTTGTGAGAATTTTAGTGATATTTTAACATTACATATATACTATTTCTTCTTTTGATAGTGGCAGACTATTTTAATATCCCACACTGAAAGTGATGGAAATCCACCAGTATAAAAGTCATTGTTAAAAAATGCTTATAAAAGAATGAATGGCAGGGCTTGTTTTACAAAATGAGCTGTCTGGTTCTCTGACAGTTACCATATGAGCAATTAAATGGTTCTCCTTAGGAGCTTTGAAATTGCATTAAGCCATGCCATGCATCTCTGTTAGACATAATTGAAGCAAAAATATGGAATCCACTTCATTACACAGAATCAGCCGTAGCTGAAATATAATTTACAATTTGCAGTCTAATGGGTAACAGTTTAATAACGGATTCTGAATTTTCAGTAGTGTACATGTGGTGGTTTTGTAATTAGAAAGTGAACCAGTGGATATACACACTCTGTATATGCTTTGTTGCACATTTGGGCTCCTTTTTTAAACAGTATAATTGCTTCAAGCCTCTTGAGGGCTGAAGGACACCAGTTGAGTGGAGACCCTAGGAATCCAACACAGAAGTGCGTGTTGGCTGCAGGGCCCTTCCCTAGAAAAGCATCTTGAAACACCACATTCATGTTCAGCCTGGGTTGGCTTGCTTCAAGACGGCAGAAAAGATGATGGAAAGGAAGCAGACTAAACGCCAACTGACTGCAAAAGGGATGATTAGATAGTCCATGGGGTTGCAAAGAGTTGGACACGACTGAGACTTCACTTTCACTTTCATGTATGGATATGAGAGTTGGACTGTAAAGAAAGCTGAGCCCCAAAGAACTGGTTCTTTTGAATTGTGGTGCTGTATAAGACTCTTGCCCTGGAGAAGGAAATGGCAACCCACTCCAGTATTCTTGCCTGGAGAATCCCCATGGACAGAGGAGCCTGGCAGGCTATAGTCTGTGGGGACACTACTTAGCAACTGAACCACCACTGCCACCCTAAGACTCTTGAGAGTCCCTTGGACATCAAGGAGATAAACCAGTCAAGCCTAAGGGAAATCAACCCTGAATATTCTTTGGAAGTACTGATGCTGAAGCTCCAATAATTTGGCCACCTGATGTGAAGAGCTGACTCATTGGAAAAAACCCTGATGGTTGGATAAGATTGAAGGCAGGAAGAGAAGGGGATGATGGAGGATGAGATGGTTGGCTGGCATCACTGATTTGATGGTCATGAGTTTGAGAGAGTGAAGGACAGGGAAGCCTGGCGTGCTGCAGTCCATGGGGTCGAAAAAAGTTGGACATGACTGAGCGACTGAACAGCAACAATAAGGAGTCTAAAAAACCTCAAGTGTCTTCTTGCCTACTAACCTCCTTCATCCTGAACTCTGTCTTAGAGACAAAGATATCCCTATCTTGTCCAGTAAGTTCATCTATGTAATAAACTTTTGGAGGAAGCAGCCCCTTTGTGTTAAAAAAAAGGGGGGGGGGGATGGTTAGACTCTGTTGCTTTTTTTGTTAATAAAAGGGCCTTTTTTCAGGAATTGTTTCTAGTTGGCCCCCAATTTTTAATCAGGCCCCTGTACTCAAGATTTAAATGAGGGAAAATATATTGTTTATAGGTAGGAAAAGATGTCTCGTAACAATACTGTGCGATCCTGAGCATTGAGAAGAGTGCCATGGGCAGTACCTGCACTGCAGTGCACTGCTTTTGAATTATCTGTTGTCTTTGGTTTTACCTTGTAACTCATGAACAGCCAGCACTGCAAACATTGGCCTGGCCTTCACTAGGTGGAATACTGATTTAAGATGGGAAGTAAACAGTGTAGTGAAGGCTGGGGTAACTCTACATCCTGGTTTGCCCAGGACTGTCCCAGTTTGTACCTGCTGTCCTGGCTTAATTATTAATAGTACTGCCTTGACTCTTAAATATGCTCTGGTTTGGGTAATAAGTTTATGATTATCTAGTTGAGGCTGTTGTAGATCAGAAATTTTACCCATCAGATCAGATCAGTCGCTCAGTCGTGTCCGACTCTTTGCAACCCCGTGAATCGCAGCACGCCAGGCCTCCCTCTCCATCACCAGCTCCCGGAGTTCACTCAGACTCACGTCCATCGAGTCAGTGATGCCATCCAGCCATCTCATCCTCTGTCCGTCCCCTTCTCCTCCTCGCCCCCAACTCCCCTCCCAG
>NW_011494707.1:6085746-6085885 GCF_000754665.1 Bison bison bison | reverse complement strand
ACTTATAATTTTCACTTCAGCCTATTAAAATTTACTTAATATATTAACTTGACTCTAGAAATGCTTCTTACTGTATATTCAGGTCATATAGTACGTCAAGTAAACAAGAAATTGGTTGAAGTATTATTTTTTTTTTTTT
>NW_011494707.1:6079608-6085646 GCF_000754665.1 Bison bison bison | reverse complement strand
TTCTTTGGCGCTCAGCCTTCTTCACAGTCCAACTCTCACATCCATACATGACCACAGGAAAAACCATAGCCTTGACTAGATGGACCTTTGTTGGCAAAGTAATGTCTCTGCTTTTGAATATGCTATCTAGGTTGGTCATAACTTTCCTTCCAAGGAGTAAGCGTCTTTTAATTTCATGGCTGCAGTCACCATCTGTAGTGATTTTGGCCCATAGGGAGAGTCTTCTGATAAACTAACATTTATCTAGGTGAAAACATCAATCAAACAAGGATTACGTTTAAAATGAGACCTTACTTAACTCTAATTATGATTTTGAGACAAGAGCTTTTTCGAAGTGTAAGTTGCTTTGTTTTCTTATTTGATGAAATTGAGGGGCAGTATTGCCTAGTGGTTAAGAGCACTGGTTCTAGAGTAATTCAGACCTTGTTTTATTAAAAAAAAAATTTTTTTTTGGCCACACCTCAAGGCATGTGGGATCTTAGTTCTCTGACCAGGGATCAAATCTGCATCTCCTGCATCGGAAGCTTGGAGTCTTAACCACGGGAGCGCCAGGGAAATCCTCGGACCTTGTTTTAAATTCTGGCTCTGAAGCCTGCTAACTCTGTAACTTTGAGTTTGCTAGGGAGTAATGTATGTAATCACTTCATGGCAAATCAATGGAGAAGAAATGGAAGCAGTGACAGATTTTAATTTCTTGGGCTCCAAAATCACTGCATATGGTAACTTTAGCCATGAAATTAAAAGATGCTTGCTCCTTGGAAGGAAAGCTATGACAAACCTAGACAGCATATTGAAAAGCAGAGACATCCCTTTGCTAATGAAGGTCCGTATAGTCAATGATAAATGGTTTTCCTAATAGTCATATATGGATGTCAGGACCATATGTGGACCATAAAGAAGACTGAGTGCTGAAGAATTGACGCTTCTGAACTGTGGTGTTGGAGAAGACTCTTGAGAGTCCCTTGGACAGCAAGGATATCAAACTAGTCAATCCTAAAGGAAATCAACTCTGAATATTCATTGGAAGGACTGATGCTGAAGCTCCAATACTTTGGCCACCTGATGCGAAGAGCTGACTCATTGGAAAGGACCCTGATGCTGGGAAAGACTGAGGTCAGGAGGAAAAGGGGGACAACAGAGGATGAGATGGTTGGATGACATCACCGACTCAATGGACATGAGTTTAAGCAAACTCTGGGAGACAGTGAAGTACACAAAAGCCTGGCATGCTGCAGTTGATTGGGTCACAGTCAAACTGACTTAGCGAATAAACAGCAACAGTGTATATAAAGGTGTTAATTAGATGATGCCTGGAATATAGAGAGCAATTCAGTAAGTGTTAGTAATGAGGGATCTCAGTAAATTAAGGATCACAAGTCTCATTGAGTCCTTTTTCTGCGCCAGACCCTGTGTTAGGTGCTAAGGGTTGAAAAATATGACATTTTCCCAGGAACTTGGCATAGAATACTATTTTTTTCTTCCCTGAATAGTGTAAAACATTCTTCTTCTAAATACTGAATGATGGGCATCTTTATTCAACTTAATTCTTCACTCATTTTGGTTTGTGTCTGGCTGTTGCCCTGCTATTGTTTATTAACATTTATCACACAAGTCCTTTGTCTGGCCCTGTAACAGGTATTGAGGTTGGGAAATGTGAAGAAGAAAGTAGTCACTGTCCTCAGTAGAAGTGTATGGAGGCATGGCTTTTAGTTTTGAGTAACCAATTGATAAATATTTTTCTTAGAGCATTCTTTGACTTAAGGCCTGATATCCTGCAGCTGGGTAACATTTAAAATTTTGGATTATCCTCTTAACAGAACAAGCCCATGCGGGTCTATAGCATTGGAGTCACATTCTATTCACATTTAACTAAACGTGCTATTTTCCTTACCCATCTGCTACCCCACCCCCTGCCCCCACTTCACTCCCTAAAAGAGAGTAGGAGCAAGAACAATTTAAATGTCAGCCTTTCCACTCAATGAGTGTGTGCTCTTGAGAGAGAGACCCAGATGGGGAAATATGAAGCTGCACTTCCCTCCTGCCTCTTTTAGTGTCAGTGTCTTATCATCACATGTGACTCTGGTGTTTAAAAATAAGTATTATCATATGAAGCAGCTTCTTAAGTCAACTACTTTGTCTATTCTTAACTGAAAAATCTGTTCAATCTTATAGGAAAAGTTAGCTGTGTTGAACTTAGAGCCAATATGTTGATATCCAGTATGCTGTGCCTTCCTGAGGGGTTTCAGAGGCAATATGGCAATCCAAGACCCAGGCTGACTTTAGACATTTTAGGCCTATTGTTGTTTAGCTACTCAGTTGTGTCTGACTCTTACGACCTCATGGACTTTAGCCCTCCAGGCTCCTCTATCCATGGGATTCTCCAGGCAAGAATACTGGAGTGGGTTGCCATTTCCTTCTCTGAGGGATCTTCCTGACCCTAGGATAAAATCTGCATCTCCTGCCTTGCAGACAGATTCTTTACCAATGAGCCACCAGGGAAGCCCTTGAGGCCTATAAGAGAAGGCAAAATCAGTGGGAGTCTGAATGGCTGAGAATACCTGTGCTGGGAAGACCACCTGGAACACAGTGCACAGTGAGGGATGTGAGAAATTGGGCAGTTACATATTAGAATGGCCTCGGGTTCAAGCCTTCCAACCTGCTGTCCCCATAAATATTAGTACAGTCATTTGTCAGGCAGTGAGTCCAGATGTTTGATTTAGGAAAAAATGGTATCGATATCATTAGAGGGGATGTGAAAAACTGAAAGTGATTTTATCCATAAGGGTTTCTTGAAAGTGGTGGATCCTGATTTAACAGGTGGTTATTGGGCAATGGCACCCCACTCCAATACTCTTGCCTGGAAAATCCCATGGACGGAGGATCCTGGTAGGCTGCAGTCCATGGGGTGGCTAAGAGTCGGACACGGCTGAGCGACTTCACTTTCACTTTTCACTTTCATGCATTAGAGAAGGAAATGGCAACCCACTCCAGTGTTCTTGCCTGGAGAATCCCAGGGATGGGGGAGCCTTTTGGGCTGCCGTCTGTGGGGTCACACAGAGTTGGACACGCCTGAAATGACTTAGCAGCAGCAGTGGTAGATAAAAGGCACAGGGACATTTCAGACAGGACAGATGTTATAAGCATGAAACAGGGAAGAGTAATTGATCAAGAAAACTGTTTGTCTTTGCGTTTGGCCAGATGCTCAAAGATTGGAGTGTCACAGGAGATGTGGGTGGTAAGGACCTTGACCAGCAGACCAGGGAGCAAGATCACTTCTCTTGACCATTATCTTGTTCCTCCTCCTACTCAGACTTGTTAAGGAAGAACAAGGAGACCCTTTTAGATTGCTCTGTCACCCACCTTGTGGTTACATTTAAATTGTGATTTTTATTGGAAATGCCTTTTGTTTTTAAGTGCTTTTTCTATCTTTTGTAAAAATCAGGTCAGATGTGGCTATGTGATTCTTTTCTAACCTGTTGTAGAATCAGTGTGATGTAATAGAGGCAGAAACAGATCAGGAAACCAGGGTTCTGGCAGCTCTCCGTCTTTATTAGTTCCATGAGCCTAGGCAAGTCACTGTCCTCTCTAAGTCTTAGTTTCCTCTCTGAGATGTGACACCAGGACTTCCCTGGCCTGGCGCTCTGGTAGTTAGGACTCTGCACGTCCACTGCAGGGGGCACTGGTTCCGTCCTTGGTTAGGGAACTAAGATCCCACTTGCCGTGCAGTGCAGGCAAAAACAAGTAAGTTTTATAAATAATTAAAATGTTAGACTGGAAACAGAGGCTTTCATGCTATACTTTTCCTTTTTTGAAAACTTGACTCAAAACCCTGTTGTTAAGAACAGAGCTATCTCCTTAAAGGGGAGCAGAGCTGATCTCCTTAAAGGGGAGCAGAGCTGGAAGCTCCAGGTGGCTGCCGAGCCCCTTCTCCCTAAAGTTAACTTCCCAAGAGTCTTAAGGCTCAAAAGAATGCAGGTTGGCGATTCCTAGACTAGACCCCTAAGGTCCCTTCTTGATTTAACATTTTCTGATACTTATACTGGGGCTTCCCTGGTGCCTCAGATGGTAAGGAATCCGCCTGCAATGTGAGAGACGCAGGTTTGATCCGTGGGTTGGAAAAAACCCCTGGAGAAGGGAATGACTACCCACCCTGGTATTCTCACACTGGTAAACAGTAGCATTTCTTTAAGAAAAAGAACACAATTTTGAGGAGGTAATGCAATACTGAAGGTAATACTCGTTGCACATCTACATAAGATGAAGTATTACTAGGTACAGTAGACAATAGGAAGAAAATGCAGATAAATACACTTGAAGTACACTTGATTAAGAGGGGAACAAAAGAGAGCTTCTGTAATTGTTTATAACTCAACTCATACTACATAGAGATTCATGGCAACAAGGCTGTCTCCCTAAAAATTGTTACGGAGATGTAAGAAGAAAGAGTGAATGTTTTAATTCTGTGAGAATTTAAAAAATTTAGTTCCATCTATGTTTTGGATGGGAGGTAGATGTACACTTGGTACTAAAATCCAAAAGGGTATGAATGGTAAATTCTTTGGAGGCGTCACTATTACGAGTTTGTGTAAGTGTCCGGAGGTTTTAGAAGCACTTGCAAATTCTTGAAGGTAGGCGTTTCATGTGATTGCTGTAACCTGTTAATACAAACTAGGTAGCTGGGAACAACAGAAATGTATCCTCTCTCAGTTCTGGAGGCCAGAGTTTGAAATCATTGTCGTTGAACTGACATCAAGGGATGGCGGGGCGCACTCCCTCCAGAGGCCCTGGGGTGCCCCTTACTTTCTTGTCCCAGCTTGCTGCTTGTCAGCCACCCTGCCTTTATTGGTGGCACCATCACTCCAGCTTTAAGGGCAGCGTCTTCAGCTCTGTCTGCTCTGGCAGCACATCGCCTGCTCTCTGGGTTTACACGTGGTCTCCTTCCAGTTCTCTCGTGTTGGTTCATGCTATTGCACTTAGGGCTCGCCTGGATGACCACAGTTGAATCACATCTGCAAAATTTCGTCACAGAAGGGACACATTCACAAGTTCTAGGGATTAGGATATGAACATCTTTTGGGGGGCTAGTTTTCAGCTTGGTGGTGGTGGTTTAGTCGCTGAGCAGTATCCGATCCTTGCGACCCCGTGGACTATAGCCCTCCAGGCTCCTGTGTCCATGGGCTTTCCCAGGCAGGAACACTGGCTTGGGTTGCCATTTCCTTCTCCAGGGGATCTTCCCAACCCAGGGATCGATCCCACATCTCCTGCATTGCAAGCAGGTTGTTACCACTGGGCCACCAGGGAAGCCCCATTTTTCAGCCATAAAACAAATAGTATGCTATTCGTACTTCTCTGGACTTTCTTTTAATAGTGAAAAACTCGAGTAACCTAAAAGGTCCATTAATTCAGGACTGTTAAACTGTAATACATCCGTCAGATGCAAAAAGGTGTAACCGCTAAAGTGAATGAAGCGGACCTACTGATGTGAACCGTGCTCACTGTAAAGCAGGAAAAAAGCAGTGTGGAGGAGCGCACGTGGGGAGAGGGAAGCTTGGAGAGGCACGTGCCAAGAGCGGCCTCCCGGGGGCTGGGACTTTTGTACTGTTGGAATTTTGACATCAAGCATGTGCTTCATAACCCAAGTATGTTATCATAAATCCAGAAAAAAATGGACTTAAAATTTAGTTTTTTTCTTGATGAACTCTGTTGTGGAAGTAATAGAAGGTTGTTAACATTTAACCTTTTGAAAAATGTTTCTCCAGATAGCAGACCCTACTCTAGCTGAAATGGGGAAAAACTTGAAGGAGGCCATGAAGATGCTCGAGGACAGTCAGAGGTGAGCCTGCAGAACAGACGTGACCCCATTAAACGTGCTCAACCCGCTGCGAAACTGGCGGCACTGGTTTCCTGCTGTTGAAGACGCCTCTTGCTCTCAGAACATCATGCTTAGCTGCAGCTGACTTTAAAATTGGTGTTTGTCTTGAGTGGACGGTGCTTTATCATTAAAGGATTTTGAAATTGAGAGGCAGGACTTATAATTT
>NW_011494707.1:6047209-6079508 GCF_000754665.1 Bison bison bison | reverse complement strand
TCCCACATCAGTTACTCGAGCTTATGAGCAACATTATCACATGTTCATGCTCCAGTGTTAGAAATATAACAATTTTTTATTTCCTTTAAATTAGAAGAACAGAGGAGGAAAATGGAAAGAAGCTCCTATCAGGGGATATTCCAGGGCCACTGCAAGGCAGGTAGGTGGCAAGGAAGAGAAGCACTTTTTCCTACTGTTTAGCACAGGGAACTTCTGCTCAGTGTTATGGGAAGGGAGTTTGGGGCAGAATGGATACATGTGTATGTATGGCTGAGCCCCTTTGCTGTCCACCTGAAGTTATCACAACATTGTTAATCAGCTGTACTCCAGTAGTAAATAAAAGGTTTAAAAAAAAACAACAGATAAGCACCTTTATGTGGGGTGTACATTTTCTTTAAACCAAGATTTTGCCATTGCTGATTTACAATTTTAATGAACACAAAGCAAATTGAGAGTTCTATGCAGTGTAACGTCAGAAAAGTGAAATGCTGTTGGCTGGTTGGTGATGCTGCTATACCTACTGTTTCTCCCCCTTCCCCGATCAGAGTTTAACACAACCTCTTAGAAGCATATACAGACTCATAATATAACTCAACTATCATACTTGTTTCATCCTTGAAACCAGCAATCTGTTTGGTAGACTGAGCTTTATTGTGAGAGTTGTTCTAACTTGATAAGATTTACCATTGTATTATATAGTAAGGAAAGGAAAATGAAAGGAAAGCATCAGCTCATTTATTAGTAGAGTGATTTATTTTTTGGCAGCTAAAGGAAATCTGTCAAATGTTTGTGGTTTGAAGAAGCAGGGAAAATATCAGGAAAATAAGTAGTTGTCCAGCCAACAGTTTGTACAGGATGTTAGCGCTTAATTTGGAATTTAAGTTCTGGCCCAGTTTCCTTCAGACAAACTTATTATTTTTTTATAACCAGGAAACTGTGCACAGGTAAACAGTCCAACTCCCTTAAGTTGTCCTTTGACCTGAATGTAAATATGTTCAGGGCCGCAAAAGAACAGAGGAAGGATCCCAGCGGATGGAGGGTGCCGACTGGAAGTCCTCTGTGGGTGAGGTTCATTTTCCAGCTGAGAACAGGAACCAGATCTTCTGAGTCTCCTCACCCAGGCCTGCTGAAGGGAATTACAGGGTTCTACTCATCCTGCAGAAGTTTCCCTAGAAGAGATGCTGCCAGGAGTATCTGTAATTCTGAGTGGGAGTGCATTAGTGAAGCCAGTCCAGGGTGCTCACACTAATGATGCTGACAGCCGCACCCGAGATCCCACTTCCCAGGCGCAGAGTTCAGTGCTTTTCATGGACTAATGGCGTTCTCACAGCTCTGTAACATAGGGTGTCCTGAAGGCCACCTGGCTTCATCTCTACATAAAGTCCAGGGACCAGAGTCCCTCACTTGTGAAGGTCAGCACCTTGAGGAAGATGGGTTTGGGGACATTGTTTTTCAAAAGGGAGAACTTTTTATGTCACCTTCTCATTAATAGAGTGGTAGCATTTTGACATCACATGTTTTGCAAGTCACCTTGCCATTGCTAATGACTGCACCACTCACATTCTTCTCATATGTTTCCGCCTCCTCATGTTACAAGCGTTTAAAAACGCATCTTGGACAGAAGTAAGTCTGTTTATACTCTAAGCAAATCTCCAGTTTCTCCAGTTTGGGGAAGAGGTGGTAATAAGCGATGCCTGCATTTCATGTTTAACTCTGTTAGAACAAACAGACAAGAATCCCACATGGAGGGAAACTTAGATACTCCCAGTGGTATTGGAGTATTCTTGCTGCTTTTGTGATCTTCCAGCAGCTTATAAGGACTATTTTGACCCTTATAATATGCTTAGTAAGTAGTCTCCAAGACTCAGATGAACTGGTAGAGAGATACTGCTAAAGCTGGGGAAATTTTTAACAATCAAATTTACATTCAGGTAGAAGATTTAATTAATCACAAGCAAGGGGCTTCCGTGGTGGCTCAGATGATCAAGAATCTGCCTGCAGTGCAGTAGGTTCAGTCCCTGGGTTGGGAAGATCTCCTGGAGAAGGGAATGGCTACCCACTCCAGGATTCCTGCCTGGAGAATTCCATGGACAAAGGAGCCTGGCGGGCTGCAGTCCATGGGATTGCAAAGAGTCAGACACAACTAAGCAACTAATACTTTAATATATGTATGGTTATCTTCAGAATTCAGTTGATAACTTATGGTTTATTTTTAAAAAACAAGATGCTGTATACTGTATCTCAAAACACATGATTTCTGTTGTAACAGAAAGATATCAACGCTAGTTTAGACAAGAGAAATAGTGGGAGACTGTGGTGAGGGGAGGGGTGGCGTGTGCTGTTCCCCGTCTATCAGCTGCTTTTCTGTCCCGCAGCGGACAGGACATGGTGAGCATCCTCCAGTTGGTTCAGAATCTGATGCACGGAGATGAAGACGAGCAGCCCCAGAGCACCCGGTAATGGAGAACGCTTGGCAGCTTCTCTTTGAAAGTGCATGTGTTCTTGGGTTTGAAACTGATTACATTCATACAAGTTGCCGCAATAATAAGCCTTATTTCATTCCAGATTATATATGAAGTTACAGCAACATTCACTTCCTTCAGGGAGATGTTGACGTGTTTTAGATAATGTATTTTGTAAAAGGAAATCATTTACTAAAACCTTGTCATTTTTATGGTCTTGTGTCTTAGGGAGGGGCTGGCGCAGGGGCCAGAGGGTAGCTGCTGTGTGCTTCTGTTTCTGGCTGTTTCTGTTCCTGGGCTTTTGATTGCTGAGAAGTACTGCAGCTGAATTCATTGGTGGCAAGCCACGCCATCTGTGAATCATCTGTTTATCTTATTTCCATTTATGCATCTATCAAGCAATTTATCTAGTTTTATTTTCTCTTTAAGTGTTTTAAATACAGTGTTTTTTAGAATAAGTAATGCATTCTTCTGGTTCAGATTTCAAAAGATAGAAAAGGTATATATGCACAGGCAGTATTCCTTCTTACCTCTCCCTCCCTAGCTTTTCTCCTTCCTAGACATGAGTTGCCAGTTTCTTGTGTGTTCTTCAGAGATACTTCTTGTATACGTACACCCAAGCCAGCTGTTTATGCTTACTGCTTCCAGGACCTAAATACTCTGCACCTTGTTCTGTGTCTTGCTTTTTTCATTTATGTCTTCAAGTTCCTGGATTAGCAGTACACAAGGCACTTTTTCCTTTAAGAGCTGTTTAATGTTGCTCTGGGCCTTCCCTGGTAGCTCAGCAGTAAAGAATCCACCTGCTGTGCGGGATACATGGGTTTGATCCCTGGGTCGGGAAGATCCCCTGCAGAAGAAAGTGAAAACCTACTCCAGTAGTCTTGCCTGGAAAATCCCATGGACAGAGGAGCCTGGTGGGCTACGGTCCTTGGGGTCGCAAAGAGTTGGATATGACCGAAAATGCACACAGTCTTAATGGATGAATCATATTTTATTTAACTAGTCTCCGATTCATGTTTTACCCTTACAGCCATTCCTGCAGCTAGTAACTTTGTACATGTGTCATTTCCTCAAAGTAGTGTTTCTGGAGATTGAAGTCCTAGAAGTGAGATTGCTAGACCGAAAAAGTTTGTGTATTTATAAATGTGACAGATATTGCCAAATTTCCCCTCATGGACTTGTACCTGTTCACATTCCCACTCTGTGTGTGTTTCCCCCACACGCTTGCCTACAAGGGTATTAGCAAACTTAAGGATTGTTGCCAGTCTCATAGGTAAGAAATTATATTTCAGCATAGTTTTAGTTTGCATTTTTCTTAAGAAATCAGGTTAAGTGTCTTTTTTGTATATTTTAAGACCCATTTATATTTCCTTTTCTATGAACTGTCTCTGCCCAGAATCCTGTTGATTCTTTGTCATTTTCATTATTACATTTATTCTTTATAAGGGAAATTAGTCCATCCACTGTAATTATATGCAAAGCAATACCTAGTCCCCCTTGACTTTGCTGAACTGTTATAAATAGCTGCTTAATGCAGGGAATTGATCTTCATCTGTTGATTCTTAAATTGTTTTCTGCACATTTTATCTCAGCTCTACTCTCTATAGTTCTTACAGCTAGTATTTAAAAAACTTATCTGGAGAAAATTATTTAAAAACAGTTTGTGTATTTAGTTAGTATTCAATAAAAAGGATATTCATCTCATAGGACTTAAATTCAGAAAGAAAATTTACTCCTAAGCTATTAATACCTTATTACACATTGAATTTTCTAAATTTATCTCAATTTCTGCCTTCTAGGCCATTAAGTGCATTTCAAATGTGACAGAAATTTTTCTGGAATACTGTCTCTAAGTTCTATTTATTTATGCTTAGACTAATACCTTTTTTTAATCTAATATTTTTGATTAACAGAATTCAGAATATTGGAGAACAAGGTCATATATCTTTGTTGGGGCATAGTCTGGGAGCTTACATTTCAACTCTGGATAAGGAGAAGCTGAGAAAACTTACGACTAGGATACTTTCAGACACTACCTTATGGCTCTGCAGAATTTTCAGGTAAGAAGTTTTTAGTTTCCGGTAAAGGCATTTATGAGTTGGGTATAGACTGTGAGAAGTCTCTTTTCTGGAGCTGTGCTACCTAGATTCAGATCTGCCTCTTCCCTTTCCTTTCGGAAGAGTTACTTAACCACTGCATGCCTCAGTTTCCCTATCTGTGCAACAGAGATAGCCTTAATATCCATTTGATGACATTGCTGTGAGGATTAAATGAACCAATGAATTAATACGTGTCAAGAGCTGAGAACATGAGCCTGTACTGTTGAATAATGTCCACAGTTTCTTATTTGTTACCATATATAGTAGAACTCTATGTAACCTTGCTCTGTATTTTCTAAGTCTCCTGTAAATGTGTTATCATACTTCCATGATTTAAAAAAATAAAAATAAGGAAAGAGAAGATTCCTAGTTGGCACATGTTGATAGAAGATGTAGCAGTGACATGGAGGCAAGTTTGAGGGAGTTTTTTCTCTTTTTTTGCCATGCTGTGTGGCATGCTGGATCTTAGTTCCTCAAGCAGGGATTGAACCCATGCCCCCAGTCTTAACTACTGGACCACCAGGGAGGTCCCTGGATTTGAGTATTTTTATTTAAAGTATTACCTGTGTTTTAGTAGAAAGGAAATGCTGTCATAAGGAAGATGAGTATGTGTTGGGAAATTGAAATTTGCTTTATACAGTGGTAAATATTGTCATTATTAAGGAATTCTAGCAGAGTAAGGAGTCAGTAGAAGCTACAAGACCAGTGGTATTTTGTGTTTATTTACGCTGTTACTTTTATGGAAAAGGAATGTTTACCTAACATTGGAACGTTTAATAACTTGGGAGACTCATTTCAGATGGTGGAAAGGTGCTTGGCCTGGCGAGAGTATGAGTTTGCCTGTGTGGCAAAGGAGAAATTTTCTTCTAATAAAAATCCAACACCTGTAATTGCAGTTCTCTCTCTTTCTCTTTAGAGATGGAGAAGAAGAAAAGTTTCCAAGCAGATAATAGTGAAAGCAAAACTTAGCCTGACTAGCATTATTGACAGTTTTACTTACTTTGGACGTTTTAGGGCTGATACTACTAAAAACCATGCCTACATTATCCAGTGCTGATTTTCTGGTGAAGTAAGCCAATCCATGGTCTTCAGCCTTTTTATATCTGAGGCATTCCTATTTCCTACTGGTTTTATTAGTTCCTATCTTCCAGGAGCTCAGTGTGGATGAAGGGTCATTGCCTTTGTTCTTTATAACCTCCAGCTGCCCTGAGTTTTCAGCCATCTGAGACGAGGGTGATTCCTATCTCCTTTGACTGATCTGGGTGACAGTTTCTAGGTTGAGAAAAGATTTACTTCCATGGTTATAAGACTGGGACTTATAAAATCAGAGGTAAGAACATACTGACGTGTGAGTGTCTCTTAACAGGTATGAAAATGGCTGTGCTTATTTCCACGAAGAAGAAAGAGAAGGACTCGCAAAGATCTGTAGGCTTGCCATCCATTCCCGTTATGAAGACTTCGTAGTGGATGGGTTCAACGTGTTATATAACAGGAAGCCTGTGCTCTATCTAAGTGCTGCTGCTAGGCCTGGCCTGGGCCAGTATCTCTGTAATCAGGTAATGTGGCATAAGGGCGAGCGTTTAAAGAAACGGTGCTTTATTCTGTCCTAGAAGTTTTTCAAGTGTGTTGACCTATTTCTTTAGCCGCTTTTTTTTTCAAGTGAAAAGAAAGATGATTTTCTTACGTGCATCTTTTGTCATTTTTATATGTAAATGTGTATTAATAAGTTTAGAGAGATGTATGTGTCTTTTTTAGTTGCCCAAAGGCAACCACAGTCAACATTTTACTTTATTTCTTTTCAGACTTTGATCAGTCAGAGGGCATGTATGTTTTTACATGGCTATACATGGCTTTTTTCACTTACTGTTGTTAACAGGCGCATATCATGTTTTATCAGTTCTTCAAAGTAAAGTATATTTTTAATGCCTTCATGATATTCCTTCAAGTGAGTGTATAGTATTTAAATTTTTTTTTTCTTTTTGGGCAGTTAGAGTGTTTGTATTCTTTGGCTTTTTATGACCATTTTTGGGAAATTCTCTTTGTATAGTGCTGTTATGAACATCTTTATGCATAAAGCTTTTTCTATACTTTGGGTTATATTCCTCAGATGGATTTTCAGAGCCAGTCTAGAATTATTAGATCAAAGAGCATTATCCTTTTTTGGAGTTTTCTGAAAGCTTGATTAGGGTGCTACCTTGAGTCAAGAACTTGTTAAGCCTCTTGGCCAAGAACATTTTAAAGCAAAACGCATAGAATTGGAGGGATTGTCTTCTGTAAGATGGAGAAGTCCCCAGGAGATACATAGGGGAATCTCAGGAGTTGAGTTGATTCTGAACCTTGGTCACTGGTGGTAAGAAATTCTGTCCTCTTCTTCTCTGGAGGAGGGCATGGCAACCCACTCCAGTATTCTTGCCTGGAGAATCCCATCGACAGAGGAGCCTGATGGGGTATAGTCCATAGGGTTGAAAAAGAGTTAGACACGACTTGGTGACTAATCAGCAACAACAAATATTAACCTAAGTAGACTAAATCAGGTCGGCAATACAGAGTATTTTTACCCGTTTTCACATCAAAAAAAAAGAAATCATGCCTTCTTAAGAATATACAAAACGAGAAATTTTATAATACCTCTGTAGAAACATGAAACATTACTTATTGAGTACTTGCTGTGAGCCAGGCTCTTAGGGGCTCAGAGCTATCTTGGGACAGCAATCGAGTCTTCAAAAAAATGTGTGAGGAAAAGTGGGAAAGGCAGGTGGCAGCCGTTCATGTTTTAAAAGTATGTACATGGTAATGTGCATATTTTTTTATACCTGGAAAAATATATATATATACACATATATTATATTTTTGCCTAGAAAATATCTGAAAAGTTCTATACTAACCTATTAGCAGGGGTAATGTTAGTCACTCAGTCATGTCCAACTCTGTGACTCTATGGACTGCTGTGACTCTATGTACTGTAGCCTGCCAGGCTCCTCTGTCCATGGGATTCTCCAGGCAAGGATACTGGAGTGGATTGCCATTCCCTTCTCCAGGGGATCATCCCAAACCAGAGATCGAACCTGGGTCTCCTGCATTGCAGGTGGATTCTTTCCTGTCTGAGCCATCAGGGAAGCCCAACAGTGACAGATTGTGGCTTAATTGGGGGGTCTGAGGGGTGGGGGGAATGGGACGACATTTTCACTTTTAATTTCTGTAATTATTTATTGTGTGTTTTACTTGGGTTTCACGTTCATAATTTAAAGCAAAGATTCTTTACAGGAAAAAAATGTGAATAAAATGCTCATTAAATTTTTGGTGTATAAAGGCTTACAAGTCTTAGTTATATAGAGCAATATGCTCAAATGTTAAAAAATTCCTAAAACATAATCTCCTTAAGGATTTAGAAGCTAAAAATGAAGAATATAAAATTTATTTGATAATTACTGTCTTTATAACACTGACTTCATTTATCTTGAGATATGTACATCTGTTGGTCCATATTTATTGTTTTTTAGGAGTGGGTGGGCCCATAAACATGTTTTGTTCTTTGAATACCTTTAGGCGGTGTTATTTACCACTAATCCTTGGAGGGAAGATCCTAAATTACCCCCCAAAATGCTAAAGGCTCAGCTTGTTTCTCCATTTGGAAAAGTTTTTTGTTTTTTTGGCATATTCTAAAATACAGCAAAGATTAGGTACTCATTTAGAAGATGAGTTGATAGTTACTCATTCAACTGACTCATTTAGAAAATTTTAAATTGTCTGTATCCTCTTAGAAGACAGCTCCTGGAAATTTACCACCCTACCCTCCTCCACCACATGATGTTTTTGGCTTGACTCTCTAGATATACTTTAACATCTATATATTTATAATATTAAGTGTTCCTAAGGGAGGGATTATTTTAAAAGAATAATCGTGACTTAGAACCACAGTCTTTTGGGGACATAAGGGGATGGAGACAGAGATTCTTCTTATGAAGTTGCATGTTTCTTCCCACAGCTTGGCTTGCCCTTTCCCTGCTTGTGTCGAGTGCCCTGTAACACTGTGTTTGGATCCCAGCATCAGATGGTAAGCTCTGATGGTAAAGTTTATAAAATAAGAAAGAATTGTGTTTTGAAACTGTATCTTCCTTTCAATTGTGGCTCTGTTCGCTGGGCTCCAGATAATTATTAGCTTATTCATGGATTGCTTAGATCTTCCCATTGCCCAGTACATGCTTCCAGGTTTGAATGTCCACACAGGTTGACTGGCAGAAAGGTGAGCAGCACCTGGCTCTTAAAGAGTCTTATAATCACTGTATCACCTGCTTTAAGTAGAAATATGAGTTCAACTAACCATCAGAAATTCCTTCTAAACCATTCTTTCAAATGGTTGTCACTGTTACCTGGATTTATGAATGGGCAGATTTTGAAAGTAAGGTTGTTTACCATAATCCTTGGTATTGGATTCTGCTTATTTTCAGACATACAAGTGGTAAGGCTATCCATACTGAAGTCAGAAGCAGAAGGGTTGGGTTTTAGGATTCTGCATTTCTTTTTCAAGGTAGTTAGGTTTTCTGGTTTAGATGCATCACTGAATAACATTCAGTTCAGTTCAGTCACTCAGTCTTAGTTGTGTCCTATGCTTTGTAACCCCATGGACTGCAGCACGCCAGGCTTCCCTGTCCATCACCAACTCCCGGAGCCTGCTCAAACTCATGTTCATTGAGTCGGTGATGCCATCCAACCACCTCATCCTCTGTCGTCCCCTTCTCCCACCTTCAATCTTTCCCAGCATCAGGGTCTTTTCCAATGAGTCAGTTCTTTGCATCAGGTGGCCAAAGTATTGGAGTCTCAGCTTCAGCATCAGCCCTTCCAATGAATATTCAGGACTGATTTCCTTTAGGATGGATTGGTTTGATCTCCTTGCAGTCCAAGGGACTCTCAAGAGTCTTCTCTAGGGGACTTCCCTGGTGGTCCAGTGGCTAAGACTCATGTTTCCAATGCAGGTGGCCTGGGTTCAATCCCTGGTCAGGGAACTAGATCCCTATGCTGCAGCTAAAAAAAAATACCGTGTGCTGCAACCAAGACTGCAGGAAAGAAAATAAACAGTTGTAGGCGGGGAAGCAGGGGAAGAGTTGCAAAAAAAAAGGCTTTTCCAACAACACAGTTCAAAAGCATCAATTCTTCGGAGCTCAGCTTTCTTCATGGTCCAACTCTCACATCCATACATGACTACTGGAAAAACCATAGGTTTGACTAGACGGACCTTTGTTGGCATAACATTAGAGATACATTTTCGGCTGTTTTTGTGGTGGCAAGGGGGCCAGTTTAAGAGAATTTTTAAAATCATAAATGTTTTAAAGTAGAGAAATGTTGGTTTTGTGTATGTAGTTTCTAACTTTAATCTCATTTAACTGAGTTTTCTAGTTAATCTTCAAGTAAAATGATTTTGTTTTCTCATCTATAATTAGAGGGATAAAAAGGAAAATTGTCTAGAAAAGAACTGATAAATTGTGAGAGTACCTGCTTCATTCAGAAGTTGCCGTTTTTCCTTGTTCAGCTTTTATGCTGGTTGCCTCACGTTTCTATCGTTTGTCTTTCAATCCCAGGATGTTGCCTTCTTGGAGAAACTGATTAAAGATGACATAGAACGAGGAAAACTGCCCTTGCTTCTGGTTGCAAATGCTGGTAGGTGTCATGAACCTGAATCTTCCATTTTAGACATACAAGATAGAGGATTAGGAAAAAAAAAGAAGATTGGTACTTAGCCTTAGAGAGATCCAGTCTTAAGAATGTGAGGTAGATGGTATCAGTACCATGGTGAGAATTATAATAGTAAAATGTTGGTTTGTTTTGGGAGTTCTTGTTTGTATGTATATACTTTTTCATTTAGGATGTAAGTGCTTTTCTACTCCATCATGTGCTTCCTTTCTAAATTGAATTTTTAAATGTCACACTTAAATCTCCACATTTGAGATAGCAAGTCAACTACCGCTTTCTGCTGTGCTCACCAAATTGTATTCAGCATTGTACTTGAAGTTCTGGACAGTGCAGTAAGGCAAGAAAAATAATTATATGGTGTACACGACATGACAAAAATAGTTACATGACAGATTAGAGAGGAGAAATAAACTGTCTTTATTTATAGATGGCATGATTGTAAGATAGAAAGTCCTAAGGAAACCATGAAGAACAGCCATTGGAACTAATAAGCAAATCTATCAAGGTTGCAATGAACAATTGAAATTGAATTTTAAAGGCCATTCATAGTAGCATCAAAAAACCCTTCAGGGATAAATGTAACAAAATAATGCAAGATGTATACACACTGAAAACTACAAAATGTTGCTGAGAGAAATTGAAGAAGACCCAAATAAATAGAACAGTGTGCCATAAACATGGGTTGAATGACTTGGTATTATTAAGTCAGATCTCTCCCAAATTAATCTATATATTCAACTCAATCCATATCAAAACCTTAGCAGACTTCCAATTTCTTATAGAAATGGATCAATTCTGTTCAGTCGCTCAGTCGTGTCCAACTCTTTGCAACCCCATGAACTGCAGTACGCCAGGCTTCCCTGTCCATTACCAACTCCTGGAGCTTACTCAAACTCATGTCCATTGAGTTAGTGATGCCATCCAACCATCTCATCCTCTCTTGTCTCCTTCTCCTTCCACCTTCAATATTTCCCAGCATCAGAGTCTTTTCAAATGAGTCAGTTCTTCACATCAGGTGGCCAAAGTATTGGAGTTTCAGCTTCAGCATCAGTCCTTCCAATGAATATTCAGGACTGATTTCCTTTAGGATGGACCAGTTGGATCTCCTTGCTGATAGAAATGGATAAGCTGATTCTAAAATTTATATGGACATAAAATGGTCTAAGATGATGAAAATCATTGAGAAAAAGAACAGCACTGGAAGACCTACCTTGTCTGACTTTTAGAGTTACTATACAAGTGCAGATGAGACAGTGTGAGCTTAACCGAAGAAAACAGAGTTCAGAAATAGACTCACCCATAGAAATATGGTCACTTAGGTGTTTGTTTTTTACAAAGATGCCAAAGGTAATTGAAAAGGAAAAGGATAGTCTTTTTCCATCAGTGGTTTTGGAACAATTGGATATCAGTATAGGAAAACTTGAACCTCAATCTTTACCACACTCTACATGCAGATGTTAATTGTAAATAGTTCATAAGCCTGAACATAAAAGCCAAAGCAGTAAAATTTCTAGAAGAACATATAGAAGATCTTTATGACCTTGACTGAGGACAGATTTCTAGGGACACAAAAGGCAGAACCATAATTGGGCTTTATCAAAAATTAAAAGCTTTGCTGCCCAGGGAACTATATTCAATATCTTGTAATAACCTTAATGGAAGAATCTGAAAAAGAATGACTTTGCTGTCAGGTGGCTGAGTGGCAAAGAATGCCAAGCAGGAGACAGGTTTGATCCCTGGGTCAGGAAGATCCCCTGGAGAAGGAAATGGCAACCCACTCCAGTATTCTTGCCTGGAAAATCCCATGGACAGAGGAACCTGGCGGGCTTCAGTCCATAGGGTCACAAAAGAGTCGGACATGACTTAGTGCCTGAACAATACCTGAAACTAACACAACACTGTAAATCAACTATAATTTAATTAAGGGGAAAAAAAAAGCTTTTGCTATCCAAAAAAACATGTTTAAAAAAATGGAAAGGCAAGTAACAGACTAGGAGAAAATAGTGGCAAAACATTTTCCTGACAAAGGACTCTATCCAAAATATACAAGTTTTTATAATTCAGTATTACAGATATAAATAATACCGTGTTTAGAGTGAACAAGAGATTTGAGTAGACATTTCACCAAAGAAATATATGAATGTATAAGCACCGAAAAAATGCTTAACATCATTAGTCATTAGAGAAATGCAAAGTAAAACCACAATGAGCTACTACTATACATCTGTGAGAATGGAGAATATAAAAAATACAGTGCCAAACACTAGTGAGAATGCAGAATAGCTGAAACTCTTAGGCTGCTGAAGAGATGCAATGTTCTTACCTGAAAACAGCCCAGATTCCCCTCCCTCAGTGAATGAATAAATTGTAGGATAAACAAATCATGGGTTACTAAGCAGTAAATGAAAACAACTACTGATACACATATCAACATGGATGAATTTCAGAAGCATGCTAATTAAGTGCCAAAATCCAGACATAAAAGAAGTTACATAGTGTATGAGCCATTTATATGAAATTCTAAGAAGATAAAACGACAGCAAAGAAAACAGATCACAGTTGTCTGGGGCCAGTGAGGAGTGGAGAGAAGAGTGAAACTTCAGGGGGAGATGAGGGAACTTTGGGGTGATGCTGGTTACACGCCGTATACATTTGTCAAAATTCATTGAGTCGACTGAAGCAACTCAGCACACCACACGCACATAAATGAGTGGATTTTATTGTACATAAAGTATACTTCAATCAGTAAAGTCGGTTATTTAAAAACAATAATAAACAGAAAAAGCATCCATCCACCTTGTTGCCACCAGAAAAACTGTCTCTTCTGCCTGATTTAGTGTATATATATTTAAATAGAAACAGAACCAATGTACTATCGATCACTTAACAAATGGGAGGGGCTTCAGTTTACATGCGGTTGAGTGACTTACCAGGGTGACCACATTGCTTTCCCCAGACCCCGCATCCCAGTGGTCAGCCAGCTGACGTTGCCACAAGATGAAGAGAATGTGAATCTGGCCTCCAGTTGCTTAAACACAGCATTGTGCCTTATGTTTTGATGGCTCATGTGACCCAACCCATGCCTTGGCCTTTGATTTTGTTCTGGCTAAACTCAATGTGTCATTTAAGGTTTTTTTTTAATTTGAGATGGGTTTGGGTTTGGAGGTGGAGTTCTCAGGCTTTTCCTTGGCACAGCCCCTGCAAGAGAAGCGCTTGTCTTAGTTGTGTTCCTTGAATCAGTTGGTGAAGATCTGAAATCTTACTAGGTGGCTTCTGCTAACTGGAAATTTAGGACAATTGGGAGCATGCTGACTCTTCATTTTACTCATGTTCTGTGAAGAGGGTCTTCCCAGCAAAGCCTGCCATGTAAATGTCACCAAAGGGGTGGGTCAACATGTGTAATGTGTTTAAGCTGACTTCAGAGTGCTTTCTAAATTTAAACAAAAAACACCTCATACTGGGTTAAAGAAATTATATTATTTTTTATAGAAAGGGAAAGAAAGTGAAAGTTGCTCAGTCGTGTCCAATTCTTTGCGACCCCATGGACTGTAACCTGCCAGGCTCCTCTGTCCATGAAATTCTCTAGGCAAGAATACTAGAGTGGGTTGCCATTCCCTTCTCCAGAGGATCTTCCCAACCCAGGGATCAAACCGAGGTCTCCCTCTATTTTTTATAGAGGACACATCTAAATAAAAATAACCCAGAAAGTGACAAAAAGTAAGGGGTATCTCGGGCAAGTGCTTTCCAGGTGGCGTATCGGTAAAGAATCTGCCAGTCAATGCAGGAGACACAAGAGACGAGCGTTCAGTCCCTGAGTTGGGAAGATGCCCTGGAGTAGGAAATGGCAACCCACTCCAGTATTCTTGCCTGGAGAAGTCCATGAACAGAGAGAGGAGCCTGGCGCGCTGTAGTCCTGTGGGTCACAGAGAATCAGACACGACTGAGCGTGCACACACATCTTGGGCAAGTGCTGACAGAACAAAAGTACTATAGCAGGGTTGCTGTGAGATGAAACAGTCTCCATAGTGATAATTCATGGCATCTACTCAGAGGTAATACACATAAATGCTTACGAATATAACTGAAATGTATAAAGGAAAAGTTGATAGAATACTGGTACAAATTGACAAACCCACAGTCTTGGTGGGAAACTTGAATATATTCTGAAACAACAGATCAAGTACATAGAAAATTAGTGTACATAGATATATAGAGAGAGGATTTAAATTGACAGCAAGCTTGATTTTTTATTTTTCAAAACTTGAATAAAATCCTTGAATAATCAGCTTGCAGTGGTTGATTTTAAGCCAGTTTACAAGGAAAATCTCAACAAAACAGATATATTACTTCTCTCAAAGGGAGATAATGTATATAGAAGCTTTTATCATGCTGTAAAGACTCAGGAAATATTTGTGTCCTTTCTTGGATGTTTTATCCCAGGAACTGCAGCAGTGGGGCACACAGATAAGATTGGGCGTTTGAAGGAGCTCTGTGAGCAATACGGCATATGGCTCCACGTGGAGGGGTAAGTGGAGGGGTGTGGGTCCTCGGTGGGCCTGCAGAGTGCCTGGGAAGAGCTCACTCTGTCGTCACATTTATCTCTAAGGACTCTTTGGTGAAGTGAAAGTGAAGATGCAAGTCACTCAATCATGTTCGACTCTTTGCGATCCCATGGTCTATACAGCCCATGAAATTCTCCAGGCCAGAATACTCTAGTGGGTAGCTGTTCCCTTCTTCAGGGGATCTTCGCAACCCAGGGATTGAACCCAGGTCTCCCACCTTGCAGGCAGAGTGGGAGCTGCTGAGCCACAGGGGAGCCCAAAGACTCTTTGGGTTGCAGATAATAAAGAGGTCTTATTGGCTCCCGTAACTCAGACCAGTGTTAGGATCAGCAGTAACACCACGTCAGCCAAGTCACTTGGCTGACCTTCCTCCATGGTGGCTCCGTCTGGAGCTAGATAGCCTTTCCTGTTCTGGTGCAGAGTAGCTGCAGCAACTCCAGCCGCCTTTCCAGCTTTGCGTCCAGAGGGTCAGAAATCCTTCCAGGAGTCTCATGCTGAGCCAGTTGCTGTGGCCAGGGAAATGTAATTCTCTGATAGTTTAGGTGATTTCGAGGCTGAGGTCTCACAGAGGAGGTGGGGAGTGGATTCCCAGAAGGCTGCTGGAGTGCTGCAAAGACAAAAGGCGGGGGGGAGGTGGGGCAGCCCTGGGGGTCCATGTCCAGCACGTCATATGTACACGGTGCTTTGCTTAATATTGTCGCTCTGGGAAGCGTGATGACTTGGATATAATACCTACCAAGATAGAAAGTAAGACACTTATTACACTAGATAAGTAGAAGCCATCCCCTGAAACATTTTAATTAAAATGCATTTTCCAGGTTTTCCTGAAATTTGTATAATATATGTACCACATTTTATGTTGCTATTGCAAATGCTACCAACACAGCTGAAAGACATGTAAATGTCAGCGTGGAACAGCACAGCCCTGTTTTGTTTTTCTTTTGAGGGGGAGGGGGGTAAGTACATACTTAGTGAATAAGCAGCAGTAAATAATTAGTTCTCAGGTCTGTGTTTTTCCTTCCAGTGTGAATCTGGCAACCTTGGCTCTAGGTTATGTCTCCTCTTCAGTGCTGGTATGTTGTTGATTTACTAGATACTGTGTTTTTAAGAAGGAATTTAAAATCACTTAACCCCGGATGGCTTTTATGCATGGAAGAGGGTGCTGGGTTGACTGGATCCTGGTAGTCTAACAGGAAGTTGTTCTCTCTGTGGTAGGCTGCAACCAAATGTGACAGCATGACGCTGACTCCGGGCCCGTGGCTGGGTCTGCCAGCTGTTCCGGCCGTGACCCTCTATAAGCATGACGATCCTGCCTTGGTAAGCTTCCTCTCACTGGGAGGGAGTAGGGAGTGGTGAGTAGTCATTGAGTCTGGGGGCAAAATACAGAAAAAGGAAAAAGTACATCTCTTCCTTAATGCTACATCTGTGATTTTTCATTAAAAAATTTTTTTTTACATAAGGGAAACTATGCCATATATTTTTTTTCTATTTATTCTCCCCATACTTCCCCATGTGTATGAAAAACTTTTATCACTGTATAATATTCCATCATTTAAGTACCACAGTCATCCTCCATTTGTGAACTTTTAGGCTGTTTTCAAATTTTTGTTACTGAAATAATGAGCATCACTCGTGTTTCAAATTACTCCTTAGACTGGATTCCCACAGTGGAATTAAGATTATTTTAAGGCTCTTGATCTTCCACATTGTCTAAAAAGTTACAAAATGATGTAGTTCTTAAAAGCGTAGTGATGGTTCTTATTAGTGAACCAGTTAGTGATAGGCAACTGTGAAATAAGTTTTCAGTGATTCTTAAACAGTTAAGCCTTGCTCATGTGTTTCTGGCCAAGTATTTGGGGATGCTCAGAGCAGCCTTGGAAGGGGCTGCCTCTTGAGTGGCTAAGAGCTCCAGCTCTGAGATGAGCCTGTCTGGATTCTCATCCCGGCTTTGCCACATGTTAGCCACGGACCCTTGGAAAAATCAAGGTCTCTGAGCCAAGTTGCCTAGAATACTTTGCTCATGGAGTTGCTTGATGATCAAATGAATAATGCAAGCCAAGTGGCTGCATAGCATCTGACACAAACTAAGTGCATAGTAAATGGAAAGTGGTTAGTTCTGCTATGCGATTTCATTGGCTTTAAGTAATAAACCTATATTGACTTTTTTAGACTTTAGTTTCCGGTCTTACATCAAATAAGCCAGCAGATAAGCTCCGTGCCCTGCCACTGTGGTTGTCTTTACAGTACTTGGGACTTGATGGGATTGTGGAGAGGATCAAGCATGCCTGTCAGCTGGTGAGTGGAAACCTGAAGTTCACACAAGTCACAGATGCTCCATGGCAGAAACAGACAGAAAAATCCTTCACTGATTTACCCCGCCTTCAATACCTCATTGTCTGGATTTCCCTTCTCATAAGCAAGCAGACTAATTGTCCTGCATATATAGGTTTCTTGTTCAAAGTTCTGGGAGAGACTGCTGGGGCTGTCCCAGCATTTGTGTCCAAATGAAATCAGATTAAAATGAATGCCGGTGTCAGCGTGGGGGAGAAAAGAAGTCACGGTGACAGCCAAGGACTGGAGGAGGATGTGGAGGCTGGGATAAGCATTCCACTTGACCGACCGACTCTTGAGGGTAAAAGAGTATGATGGCTGGGGGGAGTAAGGCTGGCATGGATATTTTTAACACCCGCTGGCTTGGGCTCCCAAATTGCAAAGCTTTAGGGACAGTTCTAATTCTCTGTTTGAGGTGTTCTAATTGTGAAAGCTATATAATTATGTTGCAGTTCAGAAAACAAAAAATGCCTTATGTACGCAGTTTTTGAGAGCTGAGTTCTACCTAAGTCTACAGCATGATGTCACCTTTCTGTCCCTCTGATTTCCCACCTGTAAAATAGAGGTGATGATGTGATGAAAGATTGTCATGAGGACTTAGTGAGTTCGTACAGGTAAAGCTCCCACAGTAGGGCCTAATCGTATGGTAAGGTATGCAGATAGTTTTAAAAATAAATCTTTGTTTTCCCTGGTTGAGGAGCTAAGATCCTGCATGCTGCATGGGTGCAGCCAAAAACAGGAAAAAATAAATCTTTGTTTTAAATATATTATTGGAATTCGTACATGTTTGTGTCATTTTTATATTTAAGAAAAATTAGTATTTTCATATTACTATAATAGGGGTCCTGTTATAATAGGATATTTTAACATGAGTTTCTAATGAAATATAAACATTCTAAATTAAGTAGTTTCATTTTTACATTAAGTAATATTAAGATTCATGCTCATTATGTTTACAGAAGCACATTTTTAAAAATACTTTCTTATGGGGCTCTTGGCTCTCATCTTGAGGTTTGGTTCTTCAGAAGGAGAAGCCTTCATTGCCATGGTAACTTAGTTTGGGGAAGGTTGGGGCACTCCAGGGAGAGGTGTTCAGCTCCCTTTGGTTTACAGAGTACAAGAGAATAATGATGACATTAGCCACCAGACACTTGAGGTCCCTGCACTCTGGCATCTACCTGCCAGCAGACACCACAGTGCATCGCAAACCCTCCTGAGGCCTGGCCTCTGCTGCTGACTCACGCAGCTAAATGCACGTGTGAAAAGTCCACAGAGGTTCAGCAGGTGTGGTCTCCCATGTCCCGTCCTGCCTTGTAGTCCACACCAGGCCTCACATTCCCTGAGCAAAAATCAGTGTCCTCCTCCTCTTTTTCTTCCTTTTTCTCCTCTTTGTCTTCATGGGAAGCAGTTCCAGAGCGTTTACAGTCGGTGCCAAGCACTATGTGGCCCCAGGGGGCACCGTGGATGCAGGCTCTCATTTGGTCTCTGCAGCTCCCCCAAAATATAAGGTCCAGTGATAGCATATTAAGAATTAGTTTCCAGGACTTCCCTGGTGGTCTGGTGGTTAAGATTCTGCGCTTCCACTGCAGGGGCCTCAGTTTCGATCCCTGGTCAGGGAACTAAGATCCTGCATGTCACTCAGCATGGCCAAAACAAAAAATTACTACAGTAATATTGACTATATTCCCCATGACTTATTTTTTAATAATTGCAAGTTTGTACTTTTTACCTTTTGAGTCCCTTCACCGACCTCCCCCAGCCGCCACCTGTAGCAGAGACCAGTCTTCTGTCAGCTTTGTTTCGTTTTAGATTTCACATGTGAGATCATATGGTATTTGTCTTTGTTTGAATTATTTCACTTGGAGTAATGCCCTTAAGGCCCACCCGTGTGTGCATGCTAAGACGCTCAGTTGTGTCCGACTCTTTGTGACCCTATGGACTGTAGCCCTTCAGGCTCCTCTGTCCATGGGATTCTCCAGGCAAGAATGTGGCAGTGGGTTGCCATGCCCTCCTCCAGGGGATCTTCCCGACTCAGGGATTGAACGCTTGTCTTTATGTCTCCTGCGTTAGCAGGTGGGTCCTTTATCACTAGCACAGCTGGGAAGCCCTGAGGTCCACCCATGTTGTTGCAGATGACAAGCTTTTGTTCTTTTTTTACGGTTGATTATTTCCTGTTGTGTGCGTGTGTGTGTATTATTATATGCCCTAACGTCTTAACTCATTCATCCTTTGATGGACGCTTAGGTTGTTTACGTATCTTGGCTATTGTAAATAATGCTGAAGTGAATATACCTTGTCAAATTAGTATTTTCCTGTTCTTCAGTGCAGATAGCCCACGTGGAATTGCTGGATCATATGGTGGTTCTACTTCTCATTTTTTGCGGAAGCTCCATATGTTTTCCATGGTGGCTGCACCAATTTACATTCCAACCAAGGGCGCACAGGGTTCCTTTTCCTCCACGTTCTTGTGAACACTTGTTTCTTGTCGTTTTGATGACAGCTGTTCTCCCAGGTGTGCAGCGACATCACGCTGTGGTTTTGATTTGCATTTCCCTGATGATTAGTGATGTTGAGCATCTTTACTTTCCATGTGCCTGTTGTCTGGAAAAATGTCTATTCAGATCTTCTGTCCATTTTTTAATTGGGATAGTTTGGGGTTTTGCCATTGAGTTGTATGAGTTCTTCATATACTTTGGATTTTAACGCCTTATTAAATAAATGATTTGCAAATATTTTCTCCAGTTCCATAGGTTGCCTTTTCATTTGTTGATGACTTCCTTTGCTGTGCAGAAGCTTTTTAGTCTGATGTAGTCTGCTTGCTTAATTTTGTTTTTGTTGCCTTGCACTCAGTATTTTTTGAATGAATGAATGACCTCTATGTTGCTAACATGACAAATTCACATATATCTAATTACAAAAAGCTTTTCTGGAATCACTATATGCAATTGTAACTGGCATATTGGGGAATATTTGCAGATGTTGAAATGCAAAAATTGGTATCCACATTTAGAAATCGTCAAGTCGCAGATGGCTTTATCTGCCCAAGATCCTTGTTTGCAGACTTGCAAAGACCCTTAGGAAAACTACTTCTTAATATGAAATTACAAGAAACTGTTTTTTTGTCATTTGCAGAGTCAACGATTGCAAGAAAGTTTGAAGAAAGTGAACCACATCAAAATCTTGGTACAGTATATAATTTGGTCTGTCTCTTAAAGTCAGTAACTTTTACCTTCAGTGACTTAGCATGATTTTCTCCAGATTTGGTGTGTGTTCATGGAATTGCGGCAGCTCCAGTTAACCACCGTTCTTTGGGAAAGTCATACATGTCCCGATGACCTAATTCTGCAGTTAGCAGAAAGCTTAGAAATTTGCCCCATACACTGAACACCTACAGTGCTTTTCAAATAATCCATTCACAGTTTTTATTCTATTAAAATTTAAAATTGCACAAAGATGTAATAAGCACCATTGATTTCACCTGTCCAGAAATTTTTAGAACACCCATCTTCCTCAAGTGGAAAATTATTTTGTCTCTCAGAGTGCTTTGGGCCACTCTTTGTGAAGCCCTCTGATCCCAGAGAGCATTTGCATGAAGGGGCGTTTCTTTGACAATTCTTCAGGATATAGTTAACTTTAAAATTAACATTTGAGTTTATTTGGGGTTCAAGTGAGTGCAGTCTGTGTCCACTTTAGTACATGGTTCGGTTTAAGTGCTGATCAGGGGCTGCTCCCCTCACCGCCTTCTGAGTAGGAACTGGGAGCTACTCACTTGACCTGAGGTGACTCCTCTCCTAGCTTGGAAGGGGATAAAGGCCCCACCGGAGAAGCAGAGGATCAATGTAAGTCAGGAGACTTGGGTTCCAATTTCAGCTGTGCCACAGGGGCCCTGTGACACTGACTCATTCTGTTAACCTCTCAAGCCTGTGAGCTCAGCTGTCGGTGAAGGTATGTTGGTTGGACACTCTTGATTGCAAATAGAGAGACTAAATTATGGACTGGAATGAGCACGCTGGTGGGTTACAGGCAGTGCTGGGCCTGTGTATTTCCTGTCGCTCCTTTGCTGAGCCCTCTTGGGCTCCTCCTCATTCCTCTCCTTCCTCATTCTCCTGCAAACCAGGAGGAGCTGATGTTGCTCACTAATTGCCAACTGGTTTGGACTTCTTTGTAAGGCCACATACAGCCTAGGCATAACCCTGTTCCTTCCCTCCTTCCAATGGCTGCTTTACTCAATAGAGGGGACAGTCACTGGCAAACACCATGAGGCACTGTGGCCTGTCAGTAATCCATCAACGTCGTCATCATCACCTTCCTGTCAGTAGCCCACCATCATCATCGTCACCATCACCACTGCAGCTGCTGTTTGTGACATGCTTACTGTGTAGCTCGCGTGATACTAAGTCCCCCTTCCATGCCTGTTTCATTTAACCGTCACAGATCTCCTTTGTACATGCTGTTCCCCATACCTGGAAACACTGTTCCCCTTAATTCTTCTCATTACCAATTTCTTATCCTTCAGATCTTAGTTCCCAAATATCACTTCTTCAGAGAGGCTCACCCCACCCCACCAGAGTAACACCCACCACTATCCATCACTCTCTGTGCTCTGGGTTTTCTCCTTCATCATTATTACTGCCTGAAATTGTGGGCTGTGTTTGTTCCTTGTCTGTTTTTGTCTGGAGAAGCCTTGCAAGGCAAAGACTTTTGTCTGTTCATGACTATATCCTACGCCCAGTGTGGTACCTGGCATACAATAGGTGTTCAAGTGTGGATGAATACACAGACTCTGTGAGTTGGACGCAGTGGTTATTCCTTTTCTTTAACTGGGGAGGAAGCTAAAGCACAGACAGGATAAGGAAGTGGTAAAGCAGCGTAGAGCTGGGGTGCACTCTCAAAGCCTGTGTCCTCCACCAGCGGACCCTCTGTCTCAGGGTAGTTAGAGGAGAATGGATTCGTCTGCCCCGGTGGCTTGTTAGGAGGGGCGTATCAGCTAATGTGTGGGAAGGCAGAATGGAGGCGTCAGGCACCATAAGGTGGAAGTGATTATTGTCTTCTGCTCCTTGCTACAGCCTTTGTCTGCTGCTTTCATAGGTGTTGACTTGTGAACCCTCACAGTAAGCCTCTGGGGTCGAGCGGCAGCATCTGTTTCTGTGGCTCAGATGAGCTGTGTGTCCAGAGTCCCAGAACTAGTATGTGGCAAAGCCAAGACTTGACCCCAGGGTATCTCAGAAAAGCTTCTCTGCTGCATAGCCACTCCCTTCTCCCAGCGCCCATGACCTTCTTCCTTCCCATCTGGAGGGCCCTTCAGGAGCCTCTCCCATTGCAGAAACAAGGACCCACTTCCCCAGCTCAGCACCTCCAGCGCCAGGGCCAGGGGTGGCACTCGCGACCCGCTTTCACAGGGTGCCAGTTCAGTCTCCTCGGCAGCTGCGTTCTGATAAGGCTGCTGTTTTACTGGCCTCTTATCAAACACTTGGAGTGGATTCTAAAGTCGGCCTGTGAGGGGAAACTCGAACACTGTTACCATTGCACCTGAGAATTCCAGAATGCCTCCGTGGGACTGAGCGTGGTTTCATGTTTATATCCTTATTGTTCTGCCACTTTGACCGTGATACATCCAAGTGAGGGTTTTTTTTTTTTCAGTCCTGTTTGGGACTTGTGCTGATTTAACATGAGGATTCTTCTTCTTCTTTTTTTAATCCTGTACAGTTAATTTTTTCAGATATGTCCTCCCTTCAGGAACACCAGTAAGCTGCATACTGAACCTTCACTCCACCCCCCATCAGTCTCTTGGATGCCTGCATCTCTCTCTCTCTCTGCCTTCCAGTGCCTCCCTTCAGATCCTTCTTTGAGTTCAGTCATTTATTCTTGAGCAGCATCTCATCTGCTGTTTAACCCATTCACTGAGCTTTTTACTTCCAGTGACCTCTTTCATTCTGCAATATTCTCTTCAGTTCTTTTTCAAGTTATTCTGTTTTATAATCACCTTTTAAAGCAAGGATTCTGGTCCTTTGTCTCTCTGTTTAAACACCGTGATCGCCATGTGTTTCCGATGGCTGTTCCAGTCTCAGTTTTGGGGCCACATATCGTCCTCTTGGTTGTGTCTGCTGACTCTTGCTTCCTGTGTTACATAATTTTTCTGTTTCAAGTGAGATTTTTTTCTCTCGTATGACTTGCCAGGGTCCATTTATTTATGTTGGTTTCCCAGTTTTAGGAGTCCCACAGAGGACGTCACACACAGGTGCAGAACACACCTGATGTTTTCTTCTCATGAAAGAATTTTTTGTCTCTCTCTGCAGAGCCTTAGGCAGAGTGAAGCTTTCTTACTGATCAGTGGGTGAAGTTTTTCTCTCTTTTCGTAAAGAGCATTTTTCAAGGGTCCTGGCTTTATGTAAACTAAGCACTACCCCTCACATGGGCTTAAAAACCCACGACCTTAGATGTTAATGCTAAGTTCTAGGCCCCGTCTGTGCTCCCCTCCCCCCAGGCCCTGCAGCTCAGCTTACAATATTCTTTCTGTTTTCTCTTATTTCTGGATTCACCTGTTTTGTGAGCCTAACAATGATTTGAACGTTTTTTGGTTATTGGTTACATTTAATCAAGCATTTCAGGTATTTAGAATTGATGACTTCAGTACTGGCTTGGTCTACCACGTGGCCAGAACCAGAATTCTACATATATAGCCCTGTACAGTATTTCTTATGCACACTGACATTGAGACCACTGGGCTCAAAAAAGTAAGAAACAGAAGACTAGAGAAGTCTTGGCACTCAAATTCTACCTTGTTCTGAAAACAGGAATGTAGAGTTTTGTCACCTTGTTACCATTTACTTTTTATGCTTACTCCATTCTATATAAATATTAAACCACTCTCACTTTAAAGATAACTAATAGATTTATTTGTTTATGTGAAAATTAAGAGAGATAGTAGATATGAAAGCACAAGAATTGACTCCATAAATAATTGGCAGATTCAAATCTACCTGTTGCTTAATCGGACTCACACACATTTGTTCCTTTGAACAGCTTAGTGGGGAAGATCTTGGGCCTATCTCCCCAGTTAGCATGTCCTGGTGTGGCCCTACCAGTGCCTTGGGAAATAGGTTTCAAGACTAGAATTGTAGTGCTGGAGTTGTTGAATGCTTGGAGAGCCCCTCTCCCTCTACCCCCACCCCCTCCTCCAACACGACCGTCTGTCGAGGGCATTAACACTCCCTCTGTGTCCTGACCCCGAGGGGAAGCTGACGGCTGACTGTACATTTGTTCAGTGGAGAACAGGGAACCTTGGGCTGGGCAGTCAATGCAGTGGCCGTCTTCATCTGTTAGGAAATCTGTTAGTGAAGATGGTTGTCTGATGCCTGTCCTGAATGTAAGTATTGCTTCGGTGATTTAGAGAAACACAACCTCAGTTCTAGACTGCGGTTATCCACACGCCAGCAGGACTTGCCTTCTATTCAGCGAGTTTCACACAATGAGTAGAGGATGAGTAGGAAAGGATCCAGTCATTCCTGGTTGCGGTGGCCTCACTTCTGGATTCTTGAAAGCTTGGACTCTCTCGCTGATTCTAGTGCCACTTTTTTCTTGCCTTTCTTGATCTTTCGTGTTGGACCCATGTTTATCCATAACCATCAAAAATTTCCTTTTGCTTCTCAGTGTACCAGTGTCACATATTATAATGTATTCTCAGGACTGGCTTATAATTATTTCTAAGAATTTTACTAAACCTTTGATTTTTGTTTCTCTAGCAACTGAAATTAACCTTTGAACTTGATGTGGTTTTTTTGCTGTGGCGGTGGTGGTGGTTGGGTTTTTTGGTTTGTTTTCTTGGTTTTGGTGTTTTGGTTTTTTTCCTGCTGCGCAGCTTGTGGTATCTTAGTTCCCTGATCAGAGACTGAACCAGGCCCTGGCAGTGGGAGCGCTGAGCCCTAACCACTGGGCCACCAGGGGATTCTCTTTGCATGCTTTCTAAGGGCAGCATCTGCAGCCTAGTTTCCAGGCTCACCGTTTGACTTTGTAAGTGTTTGGAATTTACTATCACTTGGTAATAACTGGATTCCATGTTTCAGGTGGAAGATGAGCTCAGTTCCCCAGTGGTGGTATTCAGATTTTTCCAGGAACTACCGGGCTCTGGTAGGTGATTTTTAAATGAGGGTTATTTTTCTGTGTGTAAGGGCTTTGAGTGTTAAACCACTTCAAGTTAACTAGGTAGTCCAAAATATTTTGATTGCTAAAATCTTGTCATCGTTGCAAAAAAATGTAATAAGGTTCACAAGAATTCCAGGCCTATTTACCTTAGCACTTTACTGACAGTTTGCTGTGATTAAACCAGTGGTTTCCAAACACCAGTCCCTGGACCACTGCTGGAATGAATGAGAGTCCCTTGAAAACAGAATTTGGGGCCCTCCTTCGTAAGTGTTTTGATTCAGTAAGCGGATTCAAGAATCTCTATTTGTAAATAATGTCCCAAAGGCGCCCTGCTTAGTCCAAGGCTCTCTCAGGTTTCACCCAACAGCCATGGACCCCATTCCAGACCATTCTCCACTTCCTGTCACCCCCTTGCCCGTAGCCTGCGTGTCTTCCCGTGCCCGATGGATGAGGTCCAGGCTCTGGACCAGGCCTCATGCAGCCTGCGAGTCCAAGCCCTCCCCTTCTGTCCGCCTTCCTCTTCTTGCTCACTGTGCTTCAGTCAGACTGGTCTCCTCTGAGGCACCACTGCCCCCCTCGTCCTCCCGGCTCCTTCCCGCCTTCAGGTTCCCCCAGTGCCCACCCCCTCATGGAGCCTTCCCTGCCTGTCCTGTCTGAGGTGACTGACTCCCTCATGTCGTTTCAGAGCCTCACCTTCTTTCAAGGCCCTGACAACAGTATTTAGTGATTTCATTTCTTTATGCTGTTTCTCCCATAGAACATAAGAGGCAGCCTAAAAACCTTGTCTGCCTCATATCCTAACCCCAGGCCCAGCACAGCACCTAGCACGAGTGGGCACCTCGACCATTTATCGCAGGAGGCCGGTTGCATTGTGAGGCCTGGCGTGCTGCTGGGCCGACTCCCCTGCACAGGGCTCGGTGCTTGTGGACTAGTTGGTGACTTATAATTTTTATGCTTTGATTTCTGCTCAGAATTCCTTGAGGGAGAAAATGTGTTAATGAAATTAAGAATTACATTTGTATAAATAGATGTAAGTGTGTTGGTCTTCATACTATTTGAGACTTTTCTCTCAGGTTCATGTTGGGCACTAAGTGAGCCGGGTCGGGGGGTTGCTGTAGTTGGCTGTGTTTCTGAAAGGCAAACCCCTCTGTGTTTTGTGTCAGATCCAGGACTTAATGCCATCCCAGCGCCCAGCGCTGCCGCCTCAGCCGTCGGCCGGGAGAGGCACTCCTGTGATGCCCTGAACCGCTGGGTAAGAACGCTGTCACGTGCCCGTCCTGCTGCGTCTGGATGGTTGGGATAATGCATGGTCACCTCTAGGAAGGCAGAAACTCACAGGGGAGCCCCTGTGAAGCGTGGGCCTTTGTCCTGGGCTTCTTAAGCAAAAACCACAGCCCCAGAGGCTGCATGAGTTCCGGCAGGTCCTCTCAGCACTGTTCCCGCAGGTTCTTCACGGAACTGTTTCTCTCCTTCCCTGTAAAGGTGAATGACAGCAAGCCAAACCTGGCCTGCGGTCCAGGCACTGTGGAGCTCTGCTGATCCCAGAAGGCACATGAAGCCTCCCCTGCATGCCTTCGGTGGAGGGGCACTTTGCTTTGGCTGTCTTTTGACACTGAAATCGTGGGATGATTTCAGTATAAAGAATATTCTAAACAATGTAAAGGTGTTCATCAGAGCAGCACCAACCCTAGCAAAACCTCGGACATGCCCCCAGTGGTTAGGACTCGAGCTTCCACTGCACGGGGCCCAGGTTCAGTCCCTGGATGGGGAGCTAAGATCCTGCATGCTGCAAAGTGTAGCCTAAAAAAAAAAATAATTGAAAGAGTTGACTCATCGGAAAAGACTCTGATGTTGGGAGGGATTGGGGGCAGGAGGAGAAAGGGACGACAGAGGATGAGATGGCTGGGTGGCATCACTGACTCGATGGACGTGAGTCTGGTGATGGACAGGGAGGCCTGGCGTGCTGTGGTTCATGGGGTCACAAAGAGTCGGACACGACTGAGCGACTGAACTGAATTGAACCTAGGTGTTCGGGTGAATAAGGTACACCCATGCAGTGAAGTTCAGAACAGCCAGTATAAACCGTGTAGCTGCATGTTCATGGCAGAAGGGAAATGGTCACTGTGAATTGCATGGAAAAATGCACCTTACTACACAGCATGTAGTATATCCTGTTTCACAACAGCAATGGAAGAAACAGACTCACATGCACAGAAGATGGGGGAGGGTTATCCCATATGTCAACAGTCCGTAGGTGTTTCTCAGTGGTGTGTTGTGGGTAAGTTTTTGTTCTGTTTGTTTTGGTTTGGTTTACCTGTGTTGCCTAGATTTTTCTATAGCAAACATTTTTGTAGTAAGAAAAAATATAAAATTTACAATTTTTAAAATGAAGGTGCCATAAGTATTCAAAGAAAATTACAGATGAAAGGAAACTCACCTCCAGGAACCTCTTGGGTCTGGGCTGAGTGGACGAGGAGACACGGGTGCCCTCCTTGCTGGAGTGCATTCATTCTGCCCCTTTCCCTGCAGCTGGGAGAACAGCTGAAGCAGCTGGTGCCCATGAGCGGCCTCACGGTCATGGATCTGGAGGTTGAGGGCACGTGCGTGCGGTTCAGCCCTCTGATGACGGCGGCAGGTAAGCAGTCTCCGTGGGGCACCCTCGGTGTTGTTCTGAGGGCACCGGTGCCAGGTTGTCAGAGTCCAGGCTGTGGACTGATCGCTTTCCCCTATGAGGCTGTCTTCTCTCCCTGGGGAGGCTTTTACTTTTCATTTGGCTGAGTTTAGGTAGACAAGCTCCTTTCCAGGGTACCTCCTCACAAAGAGAGATCTGTGAAGTCACTCGAATTCCTGTGTCTTGATGTCCTCTGACCTTTTGTTTCCTGTTCAGTGGTTCTCAGTCCAGAGTGACTTTAGAATCCCTGCAGAGCTCTGAAAACCCCCCCAGTGCCCAGCCCCACCTCAGATTCTGGTTGACTGAGTGTACTTGGAATGGAGCCAGGGCACCAAACAGGCCAGTGAAGGTCGAGATCACTGTCGTAGACCTCTTAGAGAGCAACAGAGCTGAAAGCACGTGGACTTTTATGACAGAAAGTCCTGGGGGTTCTTGTCCCCCCCTTGGCCACTTCATACCTGTGGGGCCTGGAGCAAGTTTCTTGTCTCCAGACCTGTTCCCCACCACCTCACATTGGTGATGTGCAGATCAGACTGTGAGACTGTGAACATGCAGTGGCTTGGGTGGTGCTTGGCATGTTTTATAGGAGGCACTTCAAAATAAGCTGTATAGAGATGTATCAGAAATCTGATTGTGCTTTTTTCTGAGATGATCTAAATACGTTCAGAGAATGCTTGATGGTTTTTCATGAGGTGTTTTCGGCATCTTTGGAAAGGTATTTTTCCCACAGACTCCAAAGTAGGGAAGTGCAGGCACCTGTCCCGCATGTCATGACTGTGGCCAGAGGCCTCGGGACATTCTGGGAGCCTTTGGTCCTGCTGAGCAGGGGGTCTGGAACTGGAAAAAGTAACTGTGGACACCCCAGGCTGCACGTATTGAGGCTTAGATCACATAAGCTTTGAATCAGTGGAAGCGAGGGCGCAGTGAACCCTGAGACTCTCAGGCTCTGACCTTCAGAAGCACTTGGTGCTGTCACCATCACCACCCCGCCCTGCTGCCCCTCCGCCCACCCCCAAACCTCTCTCCCCTCCATGTTAATAGAGAGAACTGTGTGGCTGTCTTCTTGTTTCCAACCTGATACAACGTTTATCACTTGACTTAAGCAGAGTCTTTCTTCAAGAAGAATCTGATTTCCATGGTAGGATTTCACTGTGTGTTAAATCAGAGGAGCTAATGCTATCTTCTGTGTAAGAACAAAATGTGTCTACACCTAGGCCATCAGCTGTGTGAATTTTTAACACCTGCTTCTTCCATATCCGGGTTTGTAGTTCAGTCGTGTCCGACTCTTTGTGACCCCATTAACTGCAGCACACCAGGCTTCCCTGTCCTTCACTATCTCCCAGAGTGTGCTCAAACTCATGTCCATTGAGTCGATGATGCCACCCAACCGTCTTATGCTCTGTCACCCCCTTCTCTTCCTGCCCTCAATTTTTCCCAGCATCAGGGTCTTTTCCAGTGAGTCAGCTCTTTACATCAGGTGGCCAAAGTATTGGAGCTTCAGCATCAGTCCTTCCAACGAATATTCAGGGTTGATTTCCTTTAGGATGGACTGGTTGGATCTCCTTGCAGTCCAAGGGACTCTTTAAGAGTCTTCTCCAGCACCACAATTCAAAAGCATCAATTCTTTGGCACTTAGCCTTCTTTATGGTGCAACTCTCACATGCATAGATATCTCATATCCTCACGTATCTGGGTTTAGTGGTTGTTTTTTTTGAGTCCTCAGCTGCAACTGACTGGCTATACTGAGAACTGCTGATGTTCTGATAGTGGAACTGAGAGCACAGCTCCCTCCTTTCCAGCCGTTCCTTAAGCGCTTCCCTGACATTCTGTGCACATGTCCAGTTTTAGGGACTCGGGGAGAGGATGTGGATCAGCTGGTGGCCTGCGTCCAGAGCAAGCTGCCGGTCCTGACCTGTACACTGCAGCTGCGAGAGGAGTTCAAGCAGGAGGTGGAGGCAACGGCAGGCCTCTTATACGTTGACGACCCCAACTGGCCTGGAATAGGAGTTGTCAGGTATGGTAAGACTGTGGGCGGATCATTTTGTGAACCAGCTTAGAAATCTAAAATGAATATGTGTAGTCACAGCACTCGTGTCTGATGCAAGTTCACCCAGACCTGGGCATTTAAAAGAGCACAGCTGGCAAGCGGCCCAGCACGCGCTCAGTGAAGTAGGAGTTGCTGTGTGTTCTTTCTGCTCCAACTTGAAAGTTACTAGTGCGCCACTGACGTACGAACAGAGAGCTACCACTCACCCCGGAGAACCACTTCCCAGTGGGGGCAGACCCTCCAACCTCTGACTCAGTGGGCGTCTTGAGTCCCTTTGTCCCCTCTCAGGATGAGAGAAGCCTCCTGTTCCTCTTACGAGTGATGGGGCTTCTTGATCATGCCCCTCTTTGTACATTTCATGTACCTGGAGACTTGGGCTCCCCTGGGACATTCTTAAGGTTCACTCTTGAGACCCTCTGAGCGGCTCCTTTGCCCTGTGTCTCCTTGCACACCCTTGGTAACTCCCAGCAGCTTCTACTCCACCTGTCATCCTGTGTCTAGAGGGACACTTACTTTAGATTACTGAAGTGCTGTTATGTGATATTGTTTATAGGTATGAACACGCTAATGATGATAAGAGCAGTTTGAAATTGGATCCAGAAGGGGAAAAAATCCATGCTGGGCTTCTGAAAAAGTTAAATGAACTGGAATCTGACCTTACATTTAAAATGGGTAATTACTCCTATAAGTCAGCTGTGGACTTTGGAAGTCATTTTCTAACTGGCCTAAAGGGAGTTGGGCTGTCTTAAGTGGTGTAGCTCTTCATAGCATGAGAGAGCTTCCTGCCCCTGCCACAGCCTCGCTGGGTCCCGAATCCGCAGTAGATCCATGCCCTCACCCCCTAGGGGAGGCTGCCCCGTGCCTGGCCGCGTGGTGTGCACGGAATGGCCTGTGTCTGACTCGTGACAGCGGACTTGGGAACCAAGTAAGTCTGTTGTTTCTGCCCACAGGCCCTGAGTATAAAAGCATGAAGAGCTGTATTTACATTGGCATGGCGAGTGATGACATCGATATTTCCGAACTAGTAGAGACCATTGCAGTCACAGCCGTAGAAATCGAGGAGGACTCAAGGGTCTGTAAGAGTAATCTGTGCCTCATTCCTTTTTTGGGTTTTCCCTGGGCAACTAGCTGGAGTCACAAAGGAAGAAGCTTACCTCGGTGATGTCTGTCCATTCATTCTTTCCCCAAGTACTTAAAGGCCGCCTGTGAGCCAGGCGTTGAGCAGGTACCAGGGCAGTCCCTGCCCTCAGTGAACTCACGAGCCAGCCTGGGAAAGACGTATATGAGCAAGTGAGGTGGTGCACGCACGTTCAAGAAGATGCGTTCACATCACCTCTGCCCCGCAAGGCCAGGGGAGAGCTGGTCAGAGCTGGTCCTGGGGCTGGATGGGATGGTGCTTCAGGTAACAGAACTTCCCGCCCGTAATAGACCTGCTGCTCTTGGCCAGTTGGCACAGAGGACCAGGCTTTCAGGCTTACGGGACGCTCTCCACACCAGATATGAGTCATTAGGAATCCCTCAAAGGGAGGGAAAAGGGAGCAGTGCGAGGCTGGCCTGAGAGGAGGCAGGCACCTGTGTCGCGTGACTCGTGTTTGGTAGGAGGGGTGCAGAAGAAAAGGGGTTTGAAATGGAGCCTAGGAGCCAACTTTCTTGGTTCGTGGGAGGGCATCTTAAAGTTTTCTGACCCCGCCTGTATCACTTCTGCCTCCGTTTCCATGAATGTTAAGCACTGTGTCTTGTTTTTTTCCTTCTGCCTGCACTGGGTCCTCCTACAGTGCAGGCTCTCCAGTTGTGACACGTAGACGTGTTTAGTTGCCCCAAGACATGTGGGATCTTAGTTCCCAGACCAGGGATGGAACTCATGTCCCCTCCATTGGAAGGCAGATTCTTAACCATTGGACCACCAGGGAAGTCCCTGTTGTGTCTGTTTCCTGTTGGTAGGACGTTCAGATCATAGGGGCAGTTCTCTTCCCTGGCAAATGCGGCCAGTCACCACGGCGCCTAACACTAGGCCTCCTTTAGCATCTTGACCTCTTCTATTTGATTTTCTGCTATATTTTCACACTGACATGTTAAAGTACCATTTACTAACACACTTTTGAAAAATATCGCCAGTGCTGTGTTTATAAATCTAGAACCCCAGCAAGCAGCTTGGACAGATAATGCCTTCCTTGGTCTTAACACAGCTTCTGGAAAACATGACAGAAGTGGTTCGGAAAGGAATCCAGGAAGCTCAGGTTCAGCTGCAGAAGGCAAACGAGGAGCGGCTTCTGGGAGAGGTGAGGCTCCGGGCTGGG